>NC_080065.1:165182394-165488894 GCF_949987535.1 Balaenoptera acutorostrata
CTGGGGATGGGGGGAGCGGATGGTTGGGGAAGGTGATGGGGAAGCCAGTGTCTTTCTTTTGTCCTTGGCATGTTCCCGCATCCCCACAGACAGAGTGGTCCCTTCACACCCCCGGAGCAGGCCCCCAACGGTCCCCTCTCTGTCCGGCCCGTTCGCCTCGTGTACAGAAGGCAGAGCAGCCCCTTCCAGGAGGCCTGTTTACCAGCACAACAGCAGCAAATTAGTGCTCTTAAAAGGCATTCAGCCTTTATCCCTGCAAACAAGCTCACCGCAAAGGGGGCCTGTGATGCCTTCTCCCTGGAATCTGCTGAAATGGGGTTTGCTGTGCATCTTAATTGACTTCCTTCCACCCGCCACATTAAATGCATTCAATCTACTCTTGCAAATGGCTAATTTTGAAAATCCGCTTATCAGAATTAGGTCCTCAACATCCATATTTATTTACTTTTCATTTTTATAATCTTTTTTTTTTTCACGTGTATGACTGAATTCCATTTTCAATGGTCTGGCTCTATCTCACAGGTCCTGGCGGGGGTAGGGGGGTGGGCAAGGGCCAGGATAGGAGCACATTGGAAATGGGCACATGGCAGGGATAGAAGGAGTGGGTTTAGGAATTCACTTCAAGGATCAGAAGGCTGCGCTCTCCTGTGTGGGGAACCATCTCTGGGAAATTACAAAAAGCCGAGACTTGAGCAGAACAGGGTTAAGAAGATGAGAACATCTTGACATGTCCCGGCCGCTCGGAGCATGCCTCCGTTCCACCAAGGGGAACCAGCAGCCATGGCAGAAATATGCAAGAAAGGGGTCGGGACCAACTGCTCTTGCCCAGTGCCTGCTGGGTGCCAGGCTCGGTGTTAAGTGTTTTGCATGTATTATCCCCATGCTCAGTTCAACTCTGCTGGTGAGGGGGAGCCCCAGCTTACAGATAAGAAAACTTGTGCCATGATTCAAACCCAGGTTCGTGTCCAGCCTGCACACTCTTCCCCTTTACAGCTTATTGTCAACTGTGCCAGGGATGGTTTATTCACTTCAGTGTGTAGGAAGCACATGTGTGTTGGTGTAAGACAGACTACGTGAGAAACACAGACTAAAGGAGAGCTTATTTGGGACAACATCTAGCGCAAAAACCTGAATTTGATTTTATTTCATTTCCTTTGGACATTGACTGGGCAGCTCCTATGTGCCAAGTGATGTTATGCAGAACCCCGAGATGGAAGGATGAATACTTCTAGCCACGGGAAGCTCACATTTAATGGATTTTAAAAGAAAGTCTCTTTCTGACTTACTTCACTGTGTATGACAGACTCTAGGTCCATCCACCTCACTACTAATAACTCAATTTTGTTTCTTTTTATGGCTGAGTAATATTCCATTGTATATATGTGCTACATCTTCTTTATCCATTCATCTGATACTGTATGCTAACTCATATATATGGAATCTAAAAAAAAAAAAAATGGTACTGATGAACCTAGTGGCAGGGCAGTAGTAAAGACATAGACATAGAGAATGGACTTGAGGACACAGGGTTGGAGCTAGGGAAGCTGGGGCGAAGTGAGAGTAGCATTGACATATATACACTACCAAATGTAAAATAGCTAGTGGGAAGCAGCAGCATAGCACAGGAAGATCAGCTCGGTGCTTTTCGACGACCTGGAGGGGTGGGATAAGGAGGGTGGGAGGGAGGCTCAAGAGGGAGGGGATATGGGGATATATGTATGCATATGGCTGTTTCACTTTGTTGTACAACAGAAACTAACACAGTATTGTGAAGCAATTATCCTCCAATAAAGACCTATAAAAAATAAATAAATAAATAAAAGAAAGGCTCAGAACAACAAAGTATTAACACATACATACAAGATAATTTTATTCTCTCAAAGAACAGCTAAGTTATTTTGTAGCCACCTGCTCTGATAAAATAAGTGAAGATTTTCAGATCTAACAGAAAGTTCTAAAGCGTAAGGCATTACACCTTGCTGGTTGAGATTAGGACTGAGTTGTCAGCAGACTTGAGCTCAAGCTGCCATTCTGCCACCTTCACTGTGACCTTGGGCAAGTTAGAGCCTCAGTATCCTCATCGGTAGACCAGGGGGTTATAGTAACATCTACCCATAGAGTTGTGCCGATTTCAATGAACCCTGCATGTGGTGTTTTAGTGCAGTATCTGACAAGGGCATATACCTAATAGCTAAATAGTAAACATTATTATGTATAATAATTTTCTCAATCAAACTCAGGAAATAAAGTCTGAAGGTAGGGAAATAAACATTGATCAACGGTTTTCCAACATCACGAGCATGTTTGTAAAGCACCTGGAGTAGATCTCCAGGCCCTGGTGCCAGGTGCTGGGTGAATGGTGAGGTGGATCAATGATTTACCCAGAGTCAGGATCCCCTCTTATTACTTACTTATTACTCTGCCCCCTCCTTCCCCTCTCGACTTCCTGCCTCTCTCTGGAATTGAACGTTGTCAGTAGGATATACCAAAGTAAGTTCCTTCACACTTCTAAGTAGCCTGCGTTTGATCCCCACCACCTCACCCACCTGAGGGTAGGAACTTCTTCAGAAGATAAAGTCGCCTCACGTCCTGTGTTAGGGGTCTGTGGGCGCATCTGCAGGAAGGGAAACAGTGAGAGTGTGTGCGTGTCAGGCAGGGAGGGAGCAGGAGGGCGTGTTTGCAAGGAGACACCTGTGGGTAGGGGTGTGGGGGGGGATTTGTGAATGACCAGGTATGTGTGCACAGGGACGGGGTGTGTGGAAGGGGCGTCGACCTAGAAGGAGGGCAACATTCAGTAAAACCAATTCTTCCAGCATCCACTGTGGACCAGGAGCCTTCCCGCCTGAGCGTGCCCAGAACTGGCGAGTACCGTGGGTGGAACTGAGCTCGTGCGGACAGGCTACGGTTCTCCATGGTGAGGTCTAAAGACAGAAACTGCAGGACCAAGGGCTGGAGACGTGAGAAGGTGGAAGGCCGCGCCACCAGGCTGTGATGGAGTGCTCTGAGAGAATGGCAGCTTATCCGTCTGCAGAAAGGAGAAGCTGGTAACTGGGGCGCGAACTGGCCTCAGAGGTGGGCAAGGTAGAAGGTGGGAAGCAGAGGGCTGTGTCGACACCAGAGCGGATGATCCGGCTCAAGCGATTCTGAGAGTAGTGTTGTACTGCTGTCACCATGGTTCCAACAGATCAGGGCGAGTGGACAGTGGCCAGAGTCTGCAGAGGGAGGGCGGGCTGCCAACCCAGAGAGAAGATGATGGCTCTGCCCTGGCACTGAGGAGGCGGGTGGGACTCGGGAAGGGGAGGGGTGGAGGGAGGGGGAGGATCTGCAGTGACAGAGCTGCACAAATACCAGGTATTTATAGTATTATCTGTTGATTTTGAAAGCTGAGTCAAACTGCATTTAAAATATGAGATTACACACCGGAGGAAAGAATCAGGTCCCTTATTAAAAGAAAACAGAAAAGCTGCAGAAGGAAGGCTTACAGGTGGGGATGCTCAGCAGGGACAAAAACCTCTGGACCCCACCTCCCAAATTTCACATCCCCCTTGAGGAGTGGTTATCAATTCTGTCTCTATGACCATGGGAATCTCCTGAGATAAGACTTCTTCCTCTAAAACTCTGGCTTAAGCATAGTAAAAATCCTTCCCTACGTTCCTTTAGCACAGCTGAGTAGGGCTGAAATTTAAAAAAAACTTTTTTTTTTGCACACACACACGTGCACACTCCTGCCTCTCACTTGAGGCTTTGGGAGCACTGAGAACATCTTTCCCTGATTCATTCCACCCCACTGTCTTTCTTGGTCAGGTCATTTTTGCTTGTGAGTGATAGAAAACCCAACCCAAACTGGCCTATGGAAAAAAGGAAATATTTTGGCTCTCATAACTGAAAAGTTGGAGTGCGGTCTTCAGGCATAGCTGGATCAAGGATTCAACAGGGTCTTCAGGACCCAGTTTCTCTCTCTCTCTCCTCAGAGTCTGGCTTCAATCTCCAGCTCTGCCTGGGGCCCTCAGAATCTCTAGGCTTCCCTCTGTGGCAGCCAGATGGCTGCTGTACCTCATGTTCCCATACTCTTGGGGTCACTTCAGAAGGAAGAGCTGGCTGATCTTGAATGTCATTGGCTAGAATCAGACCAGATATCCCTTTGCAGGCCAACCACTATGCCTGGTATATGGAATGAACTGATTGACTGGGGTCCCAGACACTGCCCACCCTTGGAGCTCATGAGAGAAGAATGAATAGACTCTGCCCAGTCAAACCTCAGAAGTCCTCTATGGTCACCCCAGGAAGCTGGACATGGGTAGGGCCACCGTGCCACAGCCCAGGGCATATAGCCTCTCTCTTCACCCTCTTCTCTCCTCTCCAGTGCAGCTGGCAAATAGGCAGGGCCTCTGATTGGGAACCCAGATTGCATGCTACAACTCACACGTGCTAAAGGGAAACTGGGAACCAAGCAAAGAAAATGCAAGGAGAGGAAAGCAGCCCTCTGACTCTGGGGACCATTTGTCATTTTCTGGCTGCTCAGAACCCACCCTCTTCATGGATATCGCCCCAGATTTCCCCGCTGTTTCTGGGTGACTCAGGCACCCACCTCTCAGGGCAGAAGCAAAGGTACCAGGACCCCCTCCCCCCACCCCAGATGCAGCTTTCCCATCAGATGCCTGCTCCTGGGACCCTGATTCTTGAGCAGGTGTCTCAGGGATCGCAGGGACAGCAGGAGGGCCTGTTCTGCCTCCCTGCGACTCTGGCACTTTGGTGGCCAAGGTATCACCCTGACAAGACTTCAAGTTATCCGCGGGGTTTCCTGCCTCTCATCTCACTTTTTTTTTTAAATTAATTAATTAATGTATTTATTTATTTATTTTTGGCTGTGTTGGGTCTTCGTTTCTGTGAGAGGGCTTTCTCCAGTTGCGGCGAGCGGGGGCCACTCTTCATCGCGGTGCGCGGGCCTCTCACTATCGCGGCCTCTCTTGCTGCGGAGCACAGGCTCCAGATGCGCAGGCTCAGTAGTTGTGGCTCACGGGCCCAGTTGCTCGGCGGCATGTGGGATCCTCCTAGACCAGGGCTCGAACCCGTGTCCCCTGCATTGGCAGGCGGATTCTTAACCACTGCACCACCAGGGAAGCCCCTCATCTCACTTTTTGCTCATCCCCAGGCCTGGTCCCCCAGCCTCCTCCTGACTTGGGGAGGCCCCGACAGCCATCCAATAATTCTCTTTTACTTGCATGGGCCTCAGAACCCTCCTGATACAGTCCCAAAGTTCAAGTTTCTGTCGAGCCAAGGCTCCAGCCTGTCCACTCCAGACTGCCCCCAGCCCTGGAGGGGAGAGAATTTCACAAACCACTTGCCTGGCCACTTGCTTCCGGCTCCCAGCCAGACTCCTGTGGAGGCGGCCTTGACTGCCAAGGTCAGAAGAGCCCCTGCCAAGGGGCTTCCCCTCTCTGGAACTTCCCAGCAGTCCTCAGTTCTCCTTGGAGCAGTGGACTCATCCCTGACTCACTAGTGGGACCCTGGCAAGTTGCTCGGTGAATGAGCTCACACACACTGAAGTTTTGATCAGTGTGTTTATCTCCCACTCACCCACCTCTGCACTAACCAAATTTCTTCTCCTTGCCCTGAAGGTGTCTTTCCTCTCCCAACCTCTACAGCCAAGCATGAGTCAATTGCTGCAGAACCAGACAACCAGGCTGCAAAAGCTCAAAACCCACTGGCCCAGGTACAGCAGAGGAAGACACTGCTGGATGTAGGGTTTCGCGTTGGCAGAGGCTGGGGGAGAAAGGAGATGAGAGGGGCCGAGATCCTGTGCCGGAGGAGCCTCATGTGCCTCCCTTTCACCCCAGCACCCCCTCCTTTTTTGTTCTTTCAGGAGGACTGCCAGGTGGCCATATGGCAGCTAAATCGCCCTGAGTGGTCTCTGTAGTTGCCAGTGGTCATGCATGGTCAGTGGTCAGTTCATTTCCCCATCAGTGCTCTGGATAGGAGTGATGCTTGTGTGAGCCCCAGGTATTAAAACCCACTCTGTGACTGTGGCCGTCCCCCAGAGTGTGGGCCATGTGGGGGCACGTTTACAATCACCCACAGAGCCAGCATGGCTGTAGGACGCAGCATCCCGTCACAGGCTAAGAGCCTGCCTTATGCATCTTGGGAAACAGGTGGGCTCCCTTTGGGGCCGACACTCAAATCTGAACTTTGGCATCTGTACCAGAGTTACATACACATCCAGAAAAGAAGGGATGGTGCAGTCATGCATGAAACTCAGCTAATTCACATTCATGTGGCTCAGAAGTTCCTGCCCCTGCAGTGAGGCTGTGCCTGTCAATCAACTGAGGGGGCGGGAGCTCCACTCCAGGGCCAGTGTGCTTACCAGGGGAGGAAAAGGTTCTGAGAAGGACAGCACAGAGCACCGAGCCCTGTGGCCCAGCAAACCTTTCCTGGAAATGCCAGGCCAGAGGTCTTCAAATCTGCCCCTCAAGTATCTCAAAGTCTCTGCCAGAAACTTCCACTGGATGATTTCACGTTGTCCACCAGACCCTAACCTCCCTATGGAAGGTGGGGCTCACCACCAGAAGCCCAGTGCCTGGCAGAAAGCCGGTACTTTGTAGGTCTTTACTTACATTTGCTGAAGAAGTGGATATCTGCTACCAAATAGAAAAGAAGTGGTCAGTTAATTACCACTGGCCCAGAGATGACACAGCTGCTCAAATGCATGAGTTGCACTGGTCATGTCAAAAATCAGAATTAAATCTATTCAGATGCCACAGTTAAAAAGACCCAATGATATATTGGTCTGGTGGTTTCTTTTATGAAAACAGCTCTAAAGCGTTACCTATTTTTCACTCGGAGCTCACTTGAAGCGCGTTCCATTTTGGACTTTATCATTTATTTTAGGGCTCCCACTGTATCTTTGCTCTCTGAGTCTTGGGATGGCTCTGGGCTAAAAGCAATAACCTACCTCAGAAGAAGAAAGAGAAAGGCTCTGCGTCGCAAGAGCACAGCCTCTGAAAGGAAAAAAATTTCTCAGACTTCAGGTGGTAGCTGTGGCAAGTTGCCTGCTGTCTAGGGGGCCGTCTTTGGCCACCTTTCATCAAAGGCTGCAAACACTTCAGCACAAAAACAACCCACGGCCACCAGGCAGGAAGGGCTCTGCTTCTGTGTGCGGGGACCAGTTAGCAATACCCTGGTAATAATGAATCACATTTGAATGATGCTCAGGCAAAGTTGCCCAGCTAGTGGGTAGAGGCTTTAGGTATTCTGGCTGCACAAGGCATGCTTGGCCACCAGACCAGAGTCCCTAGCCTGCGGGCTGCTTGAGAAGGATTGAGGGGGTATGCAGAAAACATCTAAAATTATAATTGTTATTTATTTGTGTTCATCTATATCAAGAAATTATCCTAGCACAGCACACCTGTGATTTCACACTCATTATTTTCAGGACGAGGCTAAAGGTATTCAGATTAAAAACAAGTGAGTCGATTTACTGGAAACATATATGTAAATAATAGTATATGTGGTACATGGATATAGCAAAACTCATGAGACTGACTGAAGTTTGGAAAGTGTGGCTTTGTGCTCCATTGCTGTGGTCTTAGATATAAAAGCACACAGACACGAAACTCCCTGTTTCCACCTCTTGTTACAGTGATGGATGTTTCTGAAGCCACAGAGCAGCATACCATACATATGTACAGTGGAATGTGGAAGTAGGAGGTGGGAAGGATTTTTTTTTGTCTCCATACCTCCCCCCACTCCTTAATTTTTGTCTCGTCTACACAGAAGGAGGTAATCAAACCATGGATGCTGGATCAAAAAGAAAGTGAGACCATGTGGTAAAGTCCAGCCCTTTCACCCATTTCACAGATGAAGAAACCAAGTCCCAGAGGAAAAAGTGACTTGATGATAAGTTAGAACTGGCCTTAGAGAACTCTTTCTAGGTCAAAGACAAAAGCCCAAGTTCTCTGAAATGTAACAAATGCCTACAAATCAATAAGAAGAAAGACTCAGTAGGAAAATGGGAAAGCATTTCAAGGAAAACACAAACAATGTTTAAATATTAGAAACGATGCTCAACCTCATGCATAATAAGAGAGATGTAAATTAAAGTTATATTGACACATCTGCTTCTGGCTATGATGGACTAGCTTGTACTGGGAATAATTAGGAAAACTGGACGGAACTTTACAAAAACCACAGTTTGAAGATATTGTAGAGCTACCAAGATCCCAAGAGAGAAGGGAGACTCATAGAGGGAAGCCTGATGTCTACCTCTGGAGGCATACTCTAGTTCTTTTTTTTTTTTTTTTTTTTTTTTTTTTTTTTTTTTTTTTTTAAAGGATTTTCTTATTTATTTATTTATTTATTTATTTATTTTTGGCTGTGTTGGGTCTTCGGTTCGTGCGAGGGCTTTCTCCAGTTGCGGCAAGCGGGGGCCACTCTTCATCGCGGTGCGGGGACCGCTCTTCATCGCGGTGCGCGGGCCTTTCTCTATCGCGGCCCCTCCCGTCGCGGGGCACAGGCTCCAGACGCGCAGGCTCAGCAATTGTGGCTCACGGGCCCAGCTGCTCCGTGGCATGTGGGATCTTCCCAGACCAGGGCTCGAACCCGTGTCCCCTGCATTAGCAGGCAGATTCTCAACCACTGCGCCACCAGGGAAGCCCCCATACTCTAGTTCTAAAGCTGTGACTGAGAGGCTGAGAAGAGCGTTTGATAATTTCATGGGGCTGGGAAGACAAAAATTGGAGTTCAGGGTCTCTTGAGAAGTAAGGACCCTATTTGTACACCCATGTTCATAGCAGCATTATTCACAATAGCCCAAAGGTGTAAGCAACCCAAGTGTCCATCAACAGATGGATGGATAAACAAAACGTGGTGTATACATACAATGGAGTATCACTCAACCTTAAAAACGAAGGAAATTCTGACACATGGATGAACCTTGAGGATATTATGCTAAGTGAAATAAGTCAGTCACAAGAAAATACTGTATGATTCCATTTATAAGAGATACCTAGAATAGGCAAATTCATAGAGACAGAAAGTAGAATGGTGGTTGCCAGAGGCTGGGAGTGGGGAAAATGGGGAGTCACTTCTTAATGGGGACAGAGTTTCCGTTTTGCAAGATGGGAAGTGTTCTGGAGATGGATGGAGGATATGGTTACACAACAAAGTGAATGTACTCAATGCCAACTGTACATTTAAAAATGATTAAGATAGGGACTTCCCTGGTGGCACAGTGGTTAAGAATCCACCTGCCAATGCAGGGAACACAGGTTCAAGCCCTGGTCCAGGAAGATCCCACATGCCGTGGAGCAACTAAGCCTGTGCACCACAACTACTGAGCCTGAACTCTAGAGCCCGCGAGCCACAGCTGCTGAGCCCACGCGCCGCAAGGATTGAAGCCCGTGCTCCCAGAGCCCATGCTCCACAACAAAAGGAGACACCGCAATGAGAAGCCCACGCACCGCAACGAAGAGTAACCCCCGCTCGCCGCAACTAGAGAAAACCCCTGTGCAGCAATGAAGACCCAAAGCAGCCATAAATAAATAAATAAATTTATTTATTTAAAAAAATGATTAAGATGGTAAATTTTATGTTATATGTATTTCACCACAATTTTTTAAGAAAGAAGTAAGGACCCTGATAAACAGCCTAGGCTTTCATTTGAGACCCCAGAGGGCTATAGACTAAGAGTAAGTGACCCAGAACTAAACCAGCCCTTTCTTGGGGGTGGCAGGTCTGCCTCAAATCATCTTAATTCCTGACTGGATAAATGCAAACTGAGATGGCTGGTGTTCCTAGCTTAGGCAGGAGTAAAAGCAAATTCTCCTTGGAGGAAGATAACAACATCCAGAGCTTCAAATTATCTTTCCCATGTTCATCAATTATGTCTGATAGTCAATGAAAAACAGAAATGTAGAAATACAAGAATGGGACAAAAATCAAGAGAAAAATAACCCATTAGAAACATATCCACAGAGATCCAGATATTTGAGATATCAAGGTTGGGCTTTAAAATAACTGTAATTAATATAGTCAACAAATTAGATGACAGGAAGGAAATCTTTAGTAGAGAACTGGAAACTATCAAACATAATCAAATAGAAGTTCTAAAAATGATAAAGAAGGTTGAGAAATTTGACAAAAGATGTTCAAGATCAGCACATGTAAAATTCAGCGACATTGCTGAGAGAAAGTAAAGGAGATATAAATAAATAGAGAAATATACTGTGTTCATGGACCAGAAGACACAATGTAGTTAAGATGTCAATTCTTCCCAAACTGATCTATAAATTTAATGCAAGATTTTCTTGGTAGAACTTGAAATGTTGATTCTAAAATCTATGTGGAAATACAAAGGATCTAGAACAGCCAAACATTTTGAGAAGAAAAGTAAGCTGGGGAACTTATACTTCCTTATTTTAAGACTTGTTATAAAGCCAGAATAGTTAAGACAGCATAGTATTGGTGTAAAGATAGACCAATGGAGCAAAATGTGAGTCCAGTGGTAGAACATGCCAGTTGATTTTGGCAAGATACCAAGGCAATTAATGAGAAAAGAATATTATTTTCACCAAATGGTGCTGAACACTTGGATAACCATATGCAAAAAAAAAAAAAAAGAACCTTGATCCTTACCTCATACCATGTTTAAAAATTAACTTGAAATAGATCATAGACCTAAATGTAAAATCTAAAACTATAAAGATTCTAGAAGAAAATATTAGTGATCTGGGTTTGGTGAAGATCTCTTAAATATGTCTCCAAAATCATGAACTATAAAAAAAATCAATAAATTGGATTTAATAAGATTAAATATGTTTAATCTTCAAAAAACACTATTCTTTTGGCAGTATCTTAAAAAGTTAAATATGCACTTGCCATACGACCCAGCAATTCTACTCCTAAAAGAACAAGTGTGTCCACACAAAGATTTCCATTTTCAATAATCATAGCAACATTATTCATAATAGCAAAATATTGGAAACAATCCAAATGTCCATGGAAGGATGAATTCATATAATGGAATACTACTCAGCAATAAAAAGAAATGAGTTACTAGAATAACCAACAAGGACCTACCTTATAGCACAGGGAACTCTGCTCAATGTTATGTGGCAGCCTGGATAGGAGGGGAGTCTGGGGGAGAATGGATACATGTATACATATGGCTAAGTCACTCTGCTGTGCCCCTGAAACTACCACAACATTGTTAATCAGCTATACTCCAATATAAAATTTTTTAAAAAAAGAAATGAGTTACTGATAAATGCAACAAGATAGATGAATCTCAAAAACATTTTACCAAGTAAAAGAAGCCTGACAGAAAAGAATATATATATTGTGTGATTTTATTTATATGAAATTTCTAGAAAAGGCAAAACCATAGATACATAAAACAGTAAACAATTACAATCTAAACCATAGATACAATCACTGAAATAGATACAATTTCAATGATTGTCTGAGGCCCATGTTGGGAGTGAGTAAAAACTATAAACAGGCACAAGGGAACTTTTGTGGTGATGGAAGTGTTCTTCTAAAACTGGATTATCGTTGACCTATGCACTTACAATGGGTGAATTGTATGATATGTAAATTATATTTTAATAAAGCTCTTAAAAGTGGGAGGAAAGGACAGTGTTAAGAATATTAAAAGGCAATCCACAGACCAGGAGAAAATATTTGCAAAATACATATCTAACAAAGGACTTGTATCTAGAGTATATTTAAAAACTATTACCACTCAATAGTAAGAAGATACACAACCCAGTTTTTTAAATGGGCAAAATATTTATTCAGGCACTTCGTCGTAGAAGATACATGGTTGTCAAATAAGCACATGAAAAGATACTCAACAACACTAGTCATTAAGGAAATGCAAATTAAAACCACAATGAGATTCCACCTCATACCTACTAGAATGACTTAAATTAAAAACACTGACCATACCAAGCGTTGGTGAGGGTATGGAGCAACTGGAACTTTGAAACACTGTTGGTAGATATATATATTGGTACACTTATTTTGGATAATGATTTGTCAGTTTCTTAAAAATTTTAAACACACAACTACCATAAAATTCAGCCATTGTACTACAAAGTATTTCTTTTTTTTTAAATTTATTTATTTTATTTATTTATTTTTGGCTGCATTGGGTCTTCATTGCAGTGGGCAGGTTTCTCATTGCAGTGGCTTCCCTCGTTGCAGAGCATGGGCTCTAGGCGCACGGGCTTCAGTAGTTGTGGCTCGCGGGCTCTAGAGTGCAGGCTCAGTAGTTGTGGAGCACAGGCTTAGCTGCTCTGTGGCACGTGGGATCTTCCCGGACCAGGTCTCGAACCCGTGTCCCCTGCATTGGCAGCCGGATTCTTAACCACTGCGCCACCAGGGAAGGAAAGCCCCTACAAGGTATTTCTTGAAAGAAATGAAAGCAAGTGTCTACCCAAAGACTTGTACATGAATGTTCATAATAAATTTATTTGTAATAGTCGACAACTGTAAAAATCAAAGCCCCATCATGAGGCAATGGATTAACACATTACAGCATATCCATACAATAGAACACTTCTCAATTTTAAAAAAGAGTGAACTATTGATACAACATGGATGATGCATATTGATGCAACAACATGCATGAATCTCAAAATAATTATGCTGAGTTAAAAACAAGCCATACTAAAAATAAATTCATACTGTATGATTCCACTTATATAAAATTCTAGAAAATGCAAATGAATCTATAGTGATAGAGAGCAGACCAGTTATTGCTTAGGGAAAAGGCTTAGAGAGGAACAGATTAAGGACATGAGGAAACTTTTGGGGTGATGGATATGCTCATTGTATTCATTACGGTAATGGTTTCACAGGTGTATACATATGTCAAACTTGATCCAAGTGCATACTTTAAACATGTGCAGTTCTTTAAACATCAATTAGGATACAATAAAGCTGTAAAAATGGAAAAAAAATAATTTTAAAACACGATAAGTAAAAGCAAGAACTAAATAATTGGGTTTAGACACTGCTGAAGGAAGACTGTGGAACTGTAAGATAGATTAGAATGAAATATCTCAGACTGAAGAATGAAGAAAAAAGAAACCACAGAATAGAAAATACAGAAAAGAACATAAGAGACATATGGGTCATGGTGAAAAAGCTAATGTAATAAGTATTTGGAATCCAAGAAGTAGAGGAAAAAGAAGATAGAAAAGAAGAATAGGCAGAAGCAATATTTGAAAGATACTGGCTAGGAATTTTCAGAAAAAACATATGAAAGATAATATGTCATAGGTTCAAGCAGAGCTAGGAAAACCACACCAAGGTACATAATTGTAAAACTGAAAATCAAAGACAAAGAGAAAATCTTAAAAGCAGCCAGAGATAAATGCCAATTACTTTCAAGGGACAGCAATAAGACTGATACCTGACTTCTCAACAGAAATAATGAAATCTAGAAGACACTGGACTGATAGCTTGAAAGTGCTGGAAGAAAATAACTGCCAACATCAAACTCCACTGAAAATATTCTTCAAATAATGAAAAGACATTTTCAGCAGACAAAAACTGACAATTCATTACCAGCAGATTGTTTAGAAGGAAAATGATCACAGTTGGAAACATTGAGATGCAGTAAGAAGAGTAACAGAAAATGTAAATATGAGGGCAAATTAATTTATTACTGACTATATAAAACAATAAAAATGTCTTTTTAGGGTTTAAAAGAGAAAATTAAAATGGAAAATGACAATAGCTTAAAAGGTGAGAGCAGAGTAAATTGAATGAAGTGTTCTGAGGTCCTTGTAATTCTGGGGAGTGATAAAATTATTTTAATTTACACTAGATTTTAGTAAGTCAAGGAAGGGATTTTAGGGATTTTAGGCTGATTGCTAAAACTTACAAACCAATATAGTAAGGAAAGGAAAACGGAGTAAAATAAGTATTTAGGGGCTTCCCTAGTGGCGCAGTGGTTGAGAATCTGCCTGCCAATGCAGGGGACACGGGTTCGAGCCCTGGTCTGGGAAGATCCCACATACCGCAGAGCAACTAGGCCCATGAGCCACAGCTGCTGAGCCTGCGCGTCTGGAGCCTGTGCTCCACAGCAAGAGAGGCCGCGATAGTGAGAGGCCCGCGCACCGCAATGAAGAGTGGCCCCCGCTCACCACAACTGGAGAAAGCCCTCGCACAGAAACGAAGACCCAACACACCCAAAAAATAAAATAAATAAATTTATATTAAAAAAAAAAAATAAATAAGTATTTAATTAATACAAAGGAAGGCAAAGGACAGATGGGGCAAGTAGAAAACAAATCATAAGATACTAGATTTAGACCAAAATATGTAAGCAATTACATTAAAAGTAAATGAACTAAATATTCCAATTAAAACTAAATATTCCAATTAAAATATGACAAATATTGTTGGATTTGATTTTTTAAAACTATATGTTATTTACAAGAGACAAACTTTAAATATAAAAACATAAGGTGAAGAGAAAAGTATATACCAAGAAAATTCTGACAACAACATAAAGTTCAGGTAGTTACATTAGTGTCAGAAAAAGTAGACTTTAAAACAGATACTTAACTAAATATAATGAGAGATATTTCTTTATGATAAAGGTTAAATCCAATAGGAAACTACAATAATTCTACATATTTTAATGCACCTTATTATATAGACTTGAAATACATAAAACAAAAATGAGTAGAACTAAATGGGGAAAGAGCTGAATCCACAATCACCATTGAGCCATTTTAACATTTTAACATACCCCTTATTAATGTTTAAAACAAGCAGACCAAAATAATCAGTGAGGATATTTGAATAACACATTTAACAAATTTGATCTAACTGACATGTATAACATACTGAACCCTACAACTTCAGGATACACATTTTTTTTTTATGTGCACATGGGACATTCATCAAAATGAACCATATGTTATGCCTTAAAGCAACTCTCAACAAATTTCGTGAGATTGAAATTCCTGACCACATAGGAATTAAGCTAAAAACCAACCAAAAAACTAGAAAATTCCCAAATGTTTGGAATAAGTATTATTATATTCTTCTAAAGATCCTCAGCTCAAAATCAAAATAATGATGAAAATTTAAAACATCTACATAGGGACTTCCCTGGTGACACAGTGTTTAAGAATCCGCCTGCCAATGCAGGGGACACAGGTTCGAGCCCTGGTCCGGGAAGATCCCACATGCGGCGGAACAACTAAGCCCGTGTGCAACAACTACTGAGCCCGCGTGCCACAATTACTGAAGCCCACACGCCTAGAGCCCATGCTCCGCCGCAACAAGAGAAGCCACCGCAATGAGAAGTCCGTGCACCGCAATGAAGGGTAGCCCCCGCTTGCGGCAACTAGAGGAAGCCCACGCACAGCAACAAAGAGCCAACGCAGCCAAAAGTAAATAAATAAATAAATCTATTTTGTAAAAAATCTACATAGAATGATAAAGAAGCCACAATATATCAAAACCTGTGTGGGTATAGCTACAGCCATGCTTACAGGAAATAGGTAGTCTTAAATGATGAAAAGTTAAGAAGAAAGAAAGACTGAATATATTAATTTAAGGTTAAAAAGAACAGCATATTTATTATTTAAAGAAGTTTAAAGGAAATAAGAGTAGAATTAATGAAAATGGAAAAAACCTTAGAATAGGAACAATTAATAAAGTCAATTTTTTAAAGGACTAATAAAAGTGATAAACCCTTAGGATTTTTTTTAATTTATTCATTTATTTATTTATGGCTGTGTTGGGTCTTCGTTTCTGTGCGAGGGCTTTCTCTAGTTGGAGCAAGCGGGGGCCACTCTTCATCGCGGTGCGTGGGCCTCTCACTATCACGGCCTTTCTTGTTACGGAGCACAGGCTCCAGACGCGCAAGCTCAGTAATTATGGCTCACAGGCCCAGTTGCTCCACGACATGTGGGATCTTCCCAGACGAGGGCTCAAACCCGTGTCCCCTGCATTGGCACGCAGATTCTCAACCACTGCACCACCAGGGAAGCCCAACCCTTAGGATTTTTAAAGGACAGCAAGATAAGGCACAAATAACTAATATCAGAAACGAAAAGGGGGACCTCATTACAGATCCTATAGATGTTAAAAGATAAGAGGATTTTATGAACAACTAAATATGATAGATTTGAAAATTTAGATGAACTGGAAGAATTACTAGATAAGACAACTTGAAGAGATAGAAAATCTGAAACTTCCCATATCCATTAAAGAAATTCTATCCATGACTAAAACCTTTCCCACAAAGAAAACTCCTGGCCAGTATGTCTTCACTGAAAAATTCTTCCAAAAGAATTTTTACATTCTCCCATGTAAGAGAGAAGCGTCACCAATCTTACACAAAGTCTTCGAGAGAATAGAAGAAAGGGAAACTATCCCCAATTCTTTTATATAAAGCCAGCATAAACTTTTATTAGGAAAGCATAAGAAAGGAAAATCTTTCTTATGAACACATGGGTCTCTTTCATGGTAAATTATTAGCTAGAAATACGGAATAATATATCTCCACCAAGTTGGATTTATTCAAGGAAGGTAGAGTTGGCTTTTTAAAAAAATCAGTGTAATTTCCCCCACTAATAGAAAAGAGGACAAAAATCATATGATCATTTCAATAAATGCAGAAGAAACAACTGATGAAACAACATCCACTTACAATTTGAAAAAGCTCTTAGAAAACCAGGAACAGATGGAAACTTCCTTGATGTGATAAAAGGTATATGCAATAAGCACAGCAAACATCATACTTGATCAATATTTTTAAAGTTTTCTGCCTGAGATTATAGGTGAGACAAGGATATCCATTATCTCTACTTCTCTTCAACATTATACTGGAGGTCCTACTTAGTGCAGCAAAGCCAGGAAATGAAATTAAAAGTATAAAGATTGGAAAGGAAGAAATAAATCTGTCATTATTCATGGATAACATGATTGTGTATGTAGAAAATCCACAAGAATCTATAGATAAATCATAGAAATGAATAATTGAATTTAGCAAGGTCACTTGATGCAAGGTCAACATTTTTGTATACCAGTAAGAATTTTTAAATCAAAGTTTAAAAAGTGGTGACATTTATAGAACCATAAACATTAAATGTCTAGGAATAAATTCGACAAGAGGTGACTAAAACTTCTATGCTGACATCTATTAAATATTATTGAAATTAAAAACCTAAATAAGTGGAAAGATACCATGCTTATAGAGTGAAAGCCTCAATATTATAAAGGTGTCAATTCCCCCAGAACTGACCTATAGATTCAATGAAATTTCAATCTAATCTCAGTAGGTTTTTTTGTGGAAATTGAGAAGCTAGTTCTATATTTTACATAGGAATGCAAAGGGTAAAAAATAGCCAATACAATCTTGCAGAAGAAAAACAAAGAGGAAAAACTTACACTATCAGATGTCAAAACTTAATATAAAGCTATAGTCATTAAGAAAGTGTAACACTGGCACACAGGTAGACAAATAGACCAATGGGAGAGAATAAAGTCCAGAAACAGATATACACATGTATGTGTGGATTTGGTTTTTTTTACAAGTTGACATCACAGAGCAGTGAAAAAAGGATGGTCTTTTCAACAAATGGTGCAGTGGCAATTGGATATCCATATGGCAAAAGTTAATCTTGCCTCTTACCTTACACTATATGAAAAGTAAAATAATAAAGCTTCCAGAAGACCGCATTGGAGAATATCTTTGTGACTTTGGGGAAGGCAAATGTTTATTGAACAGGACATAATGGCACTAACATTAAGGAAAATATTGAAAATTACACTAAAATCAAGTACTTCCATTAATGAAAAGACACTATTAAGACAGTGGAAAGTCAAGTCACAGAGGGGAAGAAGATGTTTTCTGACGTATTAGTGGCAAAGGACTTCTATCTAGTACATGGAAAGAATTCCAACAAATCACTTAAAAGAAAGAAGACAATAGGAAAATGGGGAAAAGACTTGAACAGGCATTTCACAAAAGGGACTATCTGGTCTATAAACACATGAAAGCATGTTTACCTTCTTTAGTCATCTTGGAAATGCAAATTAAAACCACACTGAGACAACTATTACAAGAATTTAAAAGATTGACATTACCAAGTGTTCATAAGAATAAGGGTCTGCTGGAATTCACAGCAAGAATGTAAATTAGAAAATCCACTTCGGAAAACTGTGTGGTGTTATCTACTAAAACTGAAATATTCATATCCTATGACCCAGAAATTCCACTTCTAGACATATACCCAACAGTCATGAATGTATATTGGACCAAATGATGTATACAAGAATGTTCAATGCATTACTAGCTCCAAACAAGAAACAATCCAAATGACCATCAGTAGTAGAATGGACAGGGACTTCCCTGGTGGTCCAATGGTTAAGACTCCACACTTCCAATGCAGGGGACATGGGTTCAATCCCTTGTCAGAGAACTAAGATCCTGTATGCTGCGTGGCACAGCCAAAAGATTTTAAAAAAGTAGAATGAACAAATAAATTGCAGTATAGCCATTAAGTAGAATATTACACACCAATGAAAATGATTGAACTACAGCTCCACACAACATGAATAAACCTCACAGATGTTGAGTGAAAGAAGCCTGACACAAGAGTACATACTGTAAGATTTTATTTATATAAATGGCAAAAATAGGTAAACTAATCTATGATGATAGAAGTCAGGTTAAATGTTACCATGGTGAGGGGAGATAGTGACTGGAAGGGGAGAGGAAGGGGACTTCTGGACTGATAATGTTCTATATCTTGATCTTGTGCTGTTTGTGATGTGCATTCACTTTCTGAAAATTTATCAGACTGTACACTTATGATGTGTGCTCTTTTCTGTAGGTATGTCAGACTTAAATTAAAAACTCATTCATAAAAAATTATACCTATACACCAAAAACTGGCAGAGACCCAAGAGTTGGATGGTACACAATGCAGGTGAGTGTAAACAGGCACTCTTCTGCACTGCAGGTGTGTACAACTCCTATGGAGGATGACCTGACAATGTATCTAGTTACATATGCACATATCTTTTTAAAAATAGACTTTATTTTTTAGAGCAGTTTTAGGTTCACAGCAAAATTGAGCAGAAAGAACAGAGAGTTCCTACATACCCCGCCCCCTACACTCCCCCACCATCAGCATTCCTCATTAGTGTGGTACATCTGTCGATGAATCAGCATTGACACATCACTACCCACCAAAGGCCATAGTTTACATGAAAGTTCACTCTTGTGTTGTTCATTCTATGGATTTTGACAAATGTGTAATGACACATATCCACCATTATAGTATCATACAGAATAGATTCCCTGCTGTAAAAACTGCTTGTGCTCCATCTATTCATCCCTCCCTCCTCTGGAAACTCTGGCAACCACTGATCTTTTTTTCTAAGTTGCGGCAGCATACACACAACATAAAATTTACCATCTTAACCATTTGTAAATGTACAGTTCGCTGGTATTAAGTACATTCATAATGTTGTGCAACCATCACCATCCTCTATCTCCAGAACTCATTTCATCTTGCAAAACTGAAACTCTATCCATTAAACAATAACTCCCCTTCCCCACTCTCCAGCCTCTGGCAACCACCGTTCTACTTTCTGTCTCTATGAATTCGACTATTCTAGGGACCTCATTTAAGTGGAATCATACAACATTTGTCCTTTTGTGACTGGCTTATTTCACTTAACATAATGTCCTCAAGGTTCATCCATGTTGTATCATGTGTCAAAATTTCTTTCCTTTTTAAGACTGAATAATATCCCATTGCTTGTAAATACTACATTTTGTGTCTGTCAATGACCATTTTGGTTGCTTCTACCTTTGGGCTATTGTGAATAATGCTGTTATGAACATGTGTACAAATATCTCTTTGAGTCCCTGATTTCAATTTTATTGATAATATACCTACAAGTAGAATTGCTCTATCACATGATAATTCTATTTTTAATTGTTTGAGGAACTACCATACTGTTTTCCAGAGTTGCTGCACCATTTTATGTTCCCATCAACAGTGCACGAAGATTCCAGTTTCTCCATATCCTCACCAATAATTGTTATTTTCTGTTTTTTTTTTTAATAGTAGTCTTCTTGATAAGTGTAAGGTGATATCTCATTGTGATTTTGATTTGCATTTCCCTAATGATAAATGATGTTGAGCATATTTTCATGTATTTATGGATATTTTTATATCTTCTTTGGAGAAATGTCTATTCAAGTCCAAAGGAAAACTGTTTCTCTACTCACAATATTTTTGACACCAAATGTATGGGAGTCTTTTTCCCCACACCGACCAATTTGCCAGATCTCAGGACACTGACTCGGTGTCTTATCAAAAATCATTTAACTATATATGTGATGGTTTATTTCTGGGCTCTCTATTCCATTCCATTGGTCTATATGCCTGTCTTTATGCCAAGTCCACACTATTTTGTTTATTGTAGCTTTGTAGTAATTTTTGAAATCAGGAAGTTTGAGAGCTCCACTTTTGTTCTCTAGTCACTGGTTTTTTTTTTTACTGTCTCCATAGTTTTGCCTTTTCCAGAAAGTCATATGGTTGGAATCATACAGTATGTAGCCTTATCAGATGGGTTTCTTTCACTTGGCAATATACATTTACAGTTCCTTCATATTTTTTCATGGCTTGCTAGCTCATCTTTTTAGTGCTGAATAATATTCCATTGTCTGGATGTCCCACAGTTTATTTATTCAATCACCTATTGAAGGAAGTCTTGGCTGCTTCCAAGTTTTGGCAACTATGAATAAAGCTGCTATACCACAGATATTTAAAGTGATTACTGATAGAGTTGGATTAATAGTTACCATATTTATTATTGTTTTCTATTCACCACCCTTGTCTTCTGTTCCTATTTTCATCTTCCACTATTTTTCTGTCTTCTATGGTTTTATTTGAGCATTTTATATGATTCTATTGTCTCTCCTCTCAGCATACCAATTATACTTCTTGGTTTTTATTTTTATTTTACTTTTTTCAGTAGTTGCCCTAGAGTTTGCAATATAAATTTACAACTAATCCAAGTCCACTTTCAAATAACATTATACAACTTAGGAAATACCTAATTCCTCCTTCCCATCCGTCCTCACATCTCTGTCCTTCATTTCACTTATCCATAAGCAATAATCATCAAATACATTGTCACTATTATTATTTTGAAAAAATTGTTATCTGTTAGATCAATTACAAATTTTTTTTTTTTTTTTTTTAAAGGATTTTCTTATTTATTTATTTATTTATTTATTTTTGGCTGTGTTGGGTCTTCGGTTCGTGCGAGGGCTTTCTCCAGTTGCGGCAAGCGGGGGCCACTCTTCATCGCGGTGCGGGACCGCTCTTCATCGCGGTGCGCGGGCCTTTCTCTATCGCGGCCCCTCCCGTCGCGGGGCACAGGCTCCAGACGCGCAGGCTCAGCAATTGTGGCTCACGGGCCCAGCCGCTCCGCGGCATGTGGGATCTTCCCAGACCAGGGCTCGAACCCGTGTCCCCTGCATTAGCAGGCAGATTCTCAACCACTGCGCCACCAGGGAAGCCCTACAAATTTTTTAAGTGTATTTATTTTACCTTCACTTATTCCTTCTCTAACACCGTTCCTTTTTTTTTTAAATTTTTATTTATTTGTTTATTTATTTATGGCTGTGTTGGGTCTTCGTTTCTGTGCGAGGGCTTTCTCTAGTTGCGGCAAGTGGGGGCCCCTCTTCATCACGGTGCGCGGGCCTCTCACTATCGTGGCCTCTCTTGTTGCGGAGCACAGGCTCCAGATGCGCAGGCTCAGCAATTGTGGCACACGGGCCCAGCCGCTCTGCGGCATGTGGGATCTTCCCAGACCAGGGCTCGAACCCGTGTCTCCTGCACTGGCAGGCAGATTCTCAACCACTGCGCCACCAGGGAAGCCCCCACCGTTCCTTTTTTTAAATGTACATCTGAGTTTCTGACCTATACCATTTTCTCTCTGAAGAACTTCTTTTAACATTTCTTACAAGGTAGGTTTAATGATGACAAATTCTGTCAATTTTTGTTTGCCTGAGAAATCTTTATTTCTCCTTCACTTCTGAAGGGTAATTTCACAGGGTACATAACTAAGTTGGTGGGGGTTTTTTCTCTCATCACGTTAATTATTTCACTCTACTTTCTTCTTGCCTGGAAGATTTCTGAGAAGTTAGATGTAATTCTTATCTTTGCTCCTCTACAGGTAAGATGCTTTCTACCACTGTCTTCTTTCAAGATTTTTTCTTTATCTTTGATTTTCTGAAGTTTGAATATAATATGCCTAAACGTTGTTTTGGGGGGTATTTTGTTTGTTTGTTTGTTTGTTTGTTTGTTTTTGGCATTTATTCTGCGTGGTGTTCTCTGAGCTTGGAGTTCTCTGGATCTGCAGCTTGGTGTCTGACATTAATTTGAGGAAATTCTCGGTCATTATTGCTTCAAATATTTCTTCTGTTCCTTTCTTCTCCTTCTGCTGTTCACATTACAAGTATATCACATCCAAAAATTCTTAGTTATTCTCTTCTGGGATCTTCTTTTCTGTCTTTTTTCTCTTTGCATTTCAGTTTTGGAAGTTTCTGCAGACATATATTCACTAATATGGAGTTCACTGATTCTTTCCTCAGCTGTGTCCAGTCTGCTGATGAGTCCATCATAAAAGACATCCTTCATTTTTGTCACAGAATTTTACATTTCTAGCATTTCTTTTTGATTCTTTCTTAGAATTTCCATCTCTCTGCTTACATTACCAATTTATTCTTGAATGTTGTCTACTTTTCCCACTAAAGCCCTTAGCATATTAATCATAGGTATTTTCTATTCCCAATGTGATAATTCCAACATCTCTGCCCTATCTGAGCCTGGTCTGATGCTTGTTCTGTCTCTGCAGTCTGTGTTCTTTGCCTTTTAGTATGCCTCGTAATGTTTTTTTGAAAGCCGGACATGATGTACTGGATAAAAGGAACTGTATCCCTAGGCTTTTAGTGATGTGGTGGTGAGGTGTGAGGTGAGGGGAAGCATTCTACAGTTCTATGATTAGTTCTGTCTTTTAGTGAGCCTGTGCTACTGGCCTGTGACCTTCACGAGTTTTTCCCTGTTCTCTGCCCCCCTCCTCCCACCCCAGATGGGGCAGGAAGTCTAGAAGGGGTTGCAGTTGAATATTTCCCTCCCCCAACACTGAAAGCTAAATGCAACTGCAGTTGGATATTTCTCTTCCACCAAGTCAATCAAGCCCTGGTTAAACAGTTTCTCTTGAGGGCAGACAGGCCTTGTTAGGAGGAACAGAATGCTCTGGTCTATTTCAAAACAGCTACTTCCTCACACTTCCTGCTGGAAGCAAGAGGGGAAGTTTTTCTAATGTTCACTCTGAGACCTTGGTAGAGCTCATGGAGGTAATATAGTCATCCCTCACTATCCCCAGGGGATTGGCTCCAGGACCCGCTGCAGACACCAAAATCCATGGATGCTCAAGTCCCACAGTCGGTCTTCCGTATCCACAGGTTCTGCATCCCTGGACCCAACCAACCTTGGATTGTAAACATAGTACACATAGTATTGAAAAAAATCCACGTATAAGTGGACATGCACAATTCAAACCTGTGTTGTTCAAGAGTCAACTGCACTCAATACTGTGGAGAGCTCGCTAAGACTGGGCACTCCCTGGAGTTCTTAACTCTGAAATTTGTCTGCAGTGAGCAATTAATCAATTACAGTCTGGGTTTCCCTACCCCAGACTGGTTGTCCTGGAGGTTTCTGCATGTAGGTTTCTGCTCCAATAAGTTGTGATCCTCTATATCTGCCTCTCTGTCTCTCCAATTTGGGGGACAGAAATCTGTCCTGTGACCTCAGTTCTCTGCTGGGTTTAAGAAGAGTTATTGATTTTTAATTTGTTCAGCTTTTTTCTTGTGTGGATGGGAGAGATGACTTCCAAGCTCCTTACTGGAAGATATGGGGCCAAAGTCCCATATCTTTGCAATGTTTTATTATGGACATTTTCAAGCACCTGTAAGAGTAGTAAAGGACCGTATGATGAACTCCCATGTACTCATCAGCTTCAGCTTTTACATTCTGCAGCTCTTGTTTCATCCATTCCGTCTCTCATACACACATTTTTTTTTTATCTTTAACAAATGTAGTTTGTTTCCTCTGACCAGCAATATCACTTCTAGGAATTTGTTTCAGAGATATATATGCATATGACCAAAATGACTTGTCCAAAATTATTCACTACATACTTGTTTGGATAGGAAGAGGCGGAAACAACGTGAATGTACATCAACAGGGGACTGGTTAAGTCCACCATGGAACATCATGCAATGGAGGACAATCCACACTTAGAAGTGGACCAAGGAACCATGTTATGCATCAATACGGAATATTCTCCAAAATATATTGCTAAGTGAGGAAAAAAATAAAACAAAACAAGGGACCAAAGGATGCATCTAGTACACTGCCACTGTGTAACAAAAAGGGGAGGGGTGATATTTTCTCATGGGTGCATAAAATATCTCTAGAAGGATAAATAAGACACAGATGACACTGGTTGCCCTTGCAGAGGGGAGGTGGTGCCCTGGGAACAGTGGTGTGAGGGAGATTCTCACTGTATACTCTTTTCTACCTTTTGATTTTCTAATCGTGGGAATGTATTACCCTAGTGAATGAATGAATGAATGAAATTTAAAAGAATAGAAGGAAACTCCTCCTGCAGTTTAGAGGATAGGGAGATGATTGATGGGGAGACCCACACATTTATTGAATACTTATGGCACTGGGCTACCCTATTTCTCATATAATGCTCCCAAGGCCCTGGGAGGTAGGTGATTTACACCCATTTCACAGATGAGAAAGCTGGGGCTCAGAGACAGAAGGAGTTTGCCCAAGATGAACTACCATCGTTAAGTGGCAGAGCCGGCTGGGAGCCTGGATCTGACCCTGTCTGATCCAGCTCATTCCCCGGTAGGGAGTAGACAAGGGAGCTTGACTTCCTGGGCTGCAGTGACAAGAGCAGATCAGAATCCCTGGGTCTCCAATCAGACTCAAGTTTCTCCCCAGGGAGCCAAGTTCACTGTACAGCCCAGAGTAGCTGCACCTTCAAGCTCATCCACTCCCAAGGCAGAATTACCTGGTTCCTTCCCCAAGGATTTTTTAGCTGCTGGATTAATCATAGCATCTCACTTCCCCCACCTCTGAAAACAAGATCCAATTTAATTTAGGGAGAACAAGCACAAAAGCCATAACACTCGGTTTATCCCTTGAAATACAATCAAGCTGAAGGAAAGAATTAATTTTTAATTCCATCTTAATTACTTGGAGAAATAATCTATTGGCACAGCCTGGCCCTAGGGTGCCCCTGCCTGATCTTTGCCTGCTGCCACCAGCACCTGAGGCTCACTCCAGGCACTGACCAGAAGGGGGAGAGGAGGGGCCGGGCTGGTGCTCCTGCACAGGTACCCTTGCTGAAGAGAATTAGAAACTGTCGAAAGTAATGCCTTATCTTTCCTTCAGCCCGATCTCAGATTTCTTTAATAAAGAGAGATTTATTTCTCAGTAATGTGCTGTGTGTGTGTGTGTGTGTGTGTGTGTGTGGTGTGTGTGCGCGTGCGTGGAGTTGGAGGTGTCCACAGGACATGCCAGATCATTTGCAACCCTGGGCTGAGGGGATAGGGGCTGTGTCTTCCTCATCATTTCCCATTTGTTAAGCAAATCCTAATTGAACACCTACTGTGTGCCAGGCAACTTGTGGGAGCCAGGGACACAGCAGAGCCAGTCCCTGCCCTCACAGAGCTGACATTCTAGTAGGGAGGTAAGGGACACAGACAATAAAACAGTAAGCAAATAATTATAAGTTCAAGTGGTGATAAGTGCTATGTGGTACATAAAATAGGGCAATGGCTTGGAGAGTGATGGGTGAGGGTTTGCAAGACTAGACAGGGATTCAGGGAGGATCTCTCCAGAAAGGGGTTATTTGGGGCTGAGGTTTGGGAAGAGAACACCAAGCAGGGGGCAAGACAGGTGAAAAGGCCCTGAGGCAGGGACCAGACAACTTGTCTGCAGAGGAGAAATGTGGGTGTAGCTGGAGTGACTGAGCCAGAGAGAGGGTGGGAGTTGATGACTTTGCATTTCATTCTGGTGCCAGGGAAAGCACTGTGCTCATGCATACACACAGTAGGTGCTCGATAAGGGCTGGCTGCAGAAACAGCACCCTCTGAACCTGTAGCATCTGGGAATCTGTTTGCTGCCATTTTGTCCCTTCCCTGCTGCCAGGGAAATTCAGACAACTGCTAATGTCCAGGAAGCCGCCCTCTGCCAGCCCTCACCAACACTGTTTTGATGTGCTAACAACTCTTAATGAGGATCCTAATGAGTCACTAAAAATGGCATCATTAGGTTGAGAACAGAACAGTCTACACAATCTAATGTCCAAAACAACCAGGCGATTAGCCAGGGAGCAGACACTTCCCCCTTCCAGCCTGTGCGGGGCAGACTGCCCCCTTCCCCAAAAAGCAGAGGCCCATTTGTCTGCCTGTATCTCCTTGGGCTGTGATTCCCCATCCCAGCACACTATCCCAGACTGGTTTTTTTACTACCACATGAAGCTATTAGTCTAAGAACTGAGAAAAATGAAAAAAAAAAAAAAATATATATATATATATGGATTTGCTTGAATATAAAAGTGGAAATGAAGACATAGCTTGGGGCCGGTCAGAACTTGAGGTGCTAATATATTAGGGCAGAGGTTCTAAAACGAGGGCTGCAGGCTAAATCTGACACGAGTATGTTTTATTTGGCCTACAAAGTGGTTACAAAAAATGTAAATGTTTCCTACATTATGGGGAGAATTTACGAAAACTTTGGATGTTCAGCTTCTCCTGAAAAGCCAGAAACTCTGGCATCCCTGGGCCCTGCATTCCAGTGTGGCAGCACTGGGCTGGGGCTGAGTAATTGCTGTCCCTTAGAGAGGGGGCAGGCTCTGTCCTCTTTGTCACAGCCCCCACCAGGCCCCAAGGTCTCCCCACCCTGAGACCAAGTGTCAGTTGCCATTTATCATCAGGTTTGCCCAGTTGATTTTCTCTTTGGGGATTTAAGAAAGAAGGAATATATTTCTCAAAATTCTTCCATCAAAAGTAGGCAAACAAAACACAGAGAAAATGTAGGGGAGAGACTATTTCTTGAGGACGTGGAGACAATTCCTACATGTTTAATGTGCAAGTAAAGTGTGTCTGCTTCCAAAGAATCCAATAAAATGCCTTGGGAAACAATCCCCACCTCATCCCACTGCATGTTGGCCTGGCCCCCGCAGCATTGAAGTAGCCTTTGACCCTGCTTGGTGGATTGTCATTTCTACACCGTGGGCTATTGCTACTGCCCGGGCAACACCAGAAGTGAAGTTTTCACTATTGGGAATTTGAGTGTGTGACTTGCTTTGAGCATGCTGCAGTATTATGAATATCTTGAGTTATATTCTTGGTGAAACTGAAAGTTACCATTTTTCATTTAAATACCGATTTCAAAACCCATAAGCCGATCCTTCTGTGGGTCCAACCGTGGAACCCACCAAAGACATTTTAGGGGCAACCCCTGCCTTGAGGAGCTGGCCACTCTGGTCAGGGGGATGCATAAAGGCAGTCAGGATTCTAGTGAGTTGATGTGTGAAAAAGACCTTTTTAAGTGCTCAAAATGTTGACTAGCTGGATTACTTCTTACTATTTGAAGTTTGTAAAAATAGGTAACGTATGCTCATGGGAAAGAAGTCAAACCCTCCAAAAAAGTTATCATGAAAAGCAAGTTTCTGCTCACCCAGACCCCCCAGTCTATGGGTTTCCCTTCCCAGAGGCCTCCGCTTTCCCATGGAGCTGGAATCTGAAGTGGGTTGAATGGTGGTTCCCAAAAAGATATGCCCATGCCTTAATCCCTGGTACCTGTGAATGTGACCTTATTTGGAAAACAGGTCTTTGCAGATGTAATTAAATAAGGATCTGGAGATAAGAAAATTATCCTGGATTATCCAGGTGGGCCCTAAATCCAATGAAAGTATCCTTAAAAATAGACACAGGGGGCTTCCCTGGTGGTGCAGTGGTTGAGAATCTGCCTGCTAATGCAGGGGACACGGGTTTGAGCCCTGGTCTGGGAAGATCCCACATGCCGCGGAGCAACTGGGCCCGTGAACCACAACTACTGAGCCTGCGCGTCTGGAGCCTGTGCTCCGCAACAAGAGAGGCTGCGATAGTGAGAGGCCCGTTCACCGCGATGAAGAGTGGCCCCCGCTTGCCGCAACTAGAGAAAGCCCTCACAAAGAAACGAAGACCCAACACAGCCAAAAATAAATAAATAAATAAATTAATTAATTAAAATTTAAAAATAAATAAATAAATAAATCGTATCCATCAATCACTGCAGTGTATAATTAAAAAAAAAAAATAGACACAGCACAGAGGAGGAGCCAATGTGGCCTCAGAGGCAGAAACTGGAGTGATGTGGCCATGAGCCAAGGGACGCAGGCAGTCACCAGAAGCTGCAAGGGGCATGGAATGGATTCTCCCCCAAAGCCTTAGGAGGGAGCATTGTCCTGCTGACACATGGAATTCAGACATGGTAAATGGTGACGGAATTAACCCCTGTTGTTTTAAGCCACCGTGTTTGTGGTAATTTGTTATGGCAGCCACAGGAAACTAACATAGAGTTCCTGCCTCTCTCCTCCTCCTCCTCCCCCGCCCCCCATCCTCCTCCCCCACCCCCCGTCCTCCTCCTCCTCATTTTCCAAATGGGAGGAGAATATCATGCTCAGTGTACTTCCTTCTGCCTTTTTCATTTAAGTGTTGCTTGAAAATCTCTCTCACAGACAGCTACCGTGGTCTTATTTATGCTTGCATGGTATTCCATTGTATGGATGGATGTACTGTTGATTGATCCCATCCCTTACTGATAAACTGAGGTTGTTTCCAATCTTTTATCCCCATAAACAACACTGCAAAGGCATCTTTTCCCACACAGGTGGGTATGTGAGTGAAACACCTGGAAGACCAATTCCCACAAGTAGAATTGCTGTATCCAAGAGTGTGTGCATTTCCGACTTTCATCGGTATTGCCAAATTGCCCTCCAAGGAGGTTATACCACAGATTCCTTTTTAAAAGTACATTTTTTTTCTCATTACAAAAGTAATCTTTTAGTAGAATTCTTAAGTGTGATTTGATTACACCCTGTAACCAAAATCTTTTCTAGCAGAACATAGTCAATGGGAAAATAACATCAATTACCTGAAATTTTCTTACCAGCCTGGCTGGATTGGCCCTCTTCTGCTAAATAGGGCTTCTTGCGTTAGGTGTCTGTTTTTCCTCCAGGTGGCCTCTGTCGGGGGCTCTGAGGCAGGGTGCGAGGACATGGCTCTTCGAGCCTGGACGACTGTCAGAAAGGCCCCCTCCCCTGCCATCAGTGACTAATCCCAACCTCCCCCATCTCCCAACCCCATGTTCCCTTTATGAGAAGAGGAGGAAGGGAAACAAGACAGTCACTGTCCCCATCTGTATAGTCCTGTATGCAATTTTGAATGTCCAATTTGTTCTTGCGTTCCTGGACCAGCCTTTGGCTCAGAAGAAAGTTCCCTGCTCCTCACCAATGCGGAGAGAAGGAGGGCCTGATTCCCTGAGGTGCCACCCAAACCCCATTCTGCAAGCAGAGGGGGCCCTCTCTCCTCCACTCTTGGCCTGTCGGCTGCCAGGACAAATGGTCTCCTCTGCGGCGTGCCCACCCCGCCGTCAGTCCTCTACAATGGTTTTGGATTTAAAGAGACCCCCAAGACCATCTTGTCCAGTCCCTCATTTTAGGGATGGACAAACCAAGGCCCATGGTATGAGTTGATTGGTCCAAGGCTACACCTGCAGAGGCTCCCAGTCACCTGCTCGTGAAAGGTTTGAGTGCCATCCGTGGGATTAAGGGCCTGGATGTGGGCCCTACCTTCATTTCCAACCCCATCTCCTGCCACTCCCTTCCTCACCTGAAATGGCTTGAATAGCTCAAAGGAATTTGAAGTTCATCTGCTGCGGCCCTCCCTGGCCCACCCCCCATCCGCCAGCCCCAGACTATGTCTCACCTCCAACACATGCTCATTCCAACCCCTTCCCTCCTCGGCTTTGCCTGGTCAATTCCATCTCACTTTTTTACGACTCAGCTCAGACATCCCCTTCTCCAGTAAGCCCGCCCTGATTTTTCCCTAGCTGTGTTGGGTACCTCTTCCTGGTTCCTGAGCACATCACTATGGCCTCACTCACCACAGTTATCATGATCTGTCTGGGGTCTGTCTCCCCACCACCACCACACCAGAGCTCTTGGAGGGCTAAGAAAAAAAACCAAGTCAGTGTATCTCCAGCATATAGAGCAAATGAGCTCTATGTTTGTTGAATAAGCGAATGAACAAACCAGAAGCTAGGTGACAGTCACTGCAATGGAATAGAAAGAATCTTGAGCTAGGTATCAGGAGATCTTTGCTATTTATTATTTACATACCATGGGGCAAGTCTCTTGCCTTCTTGAGACCTCAGTTTCCTCCTCTGTAGAAGGGCGCGATTTGACTATACATCAGTCAGCTGTTGCTACATAACAAACAACCATAGTCTCTGAGTAACTTACGGCAATAAGCACTTTGTGGCTCATGCATTCGCAGTTGTGTCAGCCTGGGCTCCACGAGGTGGCTGGCTGGGTCTGGCTCTGCTCGATAAATTTCTCGTCTTCCTTGGGACTGTGGGGTAGCTGGGGCACGTCCTCCAATGGTGATGGCAGAGGCACAGGAGGACTCGTGCAAGCATGAAGAGGCTCAGAACGGGCACGGCTGCCCACTTCCCATTGGCCAAAGCTTGTCATATGGCTGAACCCAAAGTTAGAGGGCAGAAGGACACACTCAACTCCAGGGGTGGAGTGGGGGAGAAACTTCAAAATCACATGAGAAAGGGATACAGAGAGGGTGAAAAAAATCAGGATCCACAAACCAGTCCACCCGGGGCTATGTGGTCTGTGAAGACCCTGCGGGGCTGGCAGGCTGCAATCCTCCGAGATGACCCACTCTGTTCTTCCTCTGCTCTGTGTCCCCTTGTGTCCTCCCGCCTGGTGAACTCCCCCTGCTTCTTTCTGCCAACCTGGGCCCAGGTCTCTTCCAGTGGAAATTCTGTGCGAACAATTCTTTCTTCTCCCCATCTCAGCCTGCAGTTTTCACCCTGTACAAAACCTCAGCCAAAATCTCCCTCCTTCAGCAAAAGCACAACAGGCCATTTGTTCTCTCGAACCTGAAACTTGACATGAGCCTCCCTCTCCGCCCCTCCAGGGTCTCACTGAGCCTGTGAATTTCACCTCTTAGCTCCCTCCTGACCCTGCCACCTCCTCCCAGGCCCACCCACTCTGCTCTGGCCCAGGCTGCCTCCTGTTCCCTAAGTTGAGTTCATGCCTCCTCCAAAGCCATCCCCCATGCTGTCACCTGTGAGATCTTTGTAACGGGCAGATCTGACCGTGCCAAGAACACCTGGGTCCTCACTGCTAACAGCAGGGGCAGCAAGGCAGGATACATACATGAGGCCATGAAGGCACGGGGTGGGTGTTACGGGTAGGATTGTGTCTCCTTCATCCAAATATGCTGGAGTCCTAACCCCCAGTACCTTGTGATGTGAGCTTATTTGGAGATAGGGTCATTACAGAGGCAATCAGGTTGCAATGAGGTCATTAGGGTGGGCTTTAATCCAATATGACTGTGTCTTTATTAAAAGGAGAAATTTGGACACAGACATACACACGCAGGGGGCAGATGACGTGAAGACACAGATAGAACACCATCTGCAAGAATGCCTGAGGCCCCGAGAAGTGAGGAGAGAGGCATGGAACAGATTGTCTTTCATGGCCCTCAGAAGGAACCTACCCTGCTGACACCTTGATCTTGGACATGCGGCCTCTGGACTGTGAGACAATAAATTCCTGTTGTTTAAGCCACCCGGTTTGGAATACTTTGCTACTGAGCAGCCCTAGGAAACTAATACAGTGGTGGGGCCCGGGGGCCGGGGGGACTAAAATATTAGCACAGTTGGAGGGAAATGGTAACTGAGAGGCACACAGGGTTCCTGTAGGGCAGAGAGAGTCAGAAGGGTCAGAACCAGAGAGATGGCCATGTGAGGCTGGACTGGCTGTTTCTAGCTTTGAAGGTGGAGGAAGGGACCACAAGCTAAGGAGTGCAGGCAGCCTCTCGAAGCAGGAAAAGACAGGGAAAGAGATTCTCCCTTACAGCCCCCAGAAAGGGATGCAGCCCTGCTGACACCTTGATTTTAGCCAGTGAGACTCATCTTGGACCTCTGACCTTCAGAACTGTAAGAGGAGAAAGATGTGTTGTTCTAAGACACGAAGTTGGTGGTGATTTGTTACAGTAGCAATCAGAAACCAATAGGACACCCTCCCCACACCCAGCTCTCTCAGCTGTGAGCCTGGAGCTTTGTGACCAGCTAATGACCACACACCCAGGCTCCCTGGCCCTCCAGCTAACAGTTGGGTGCAGCCAATAAGCAGCCCCTGTGGGAAACTGGAGGGTGGGCAGAGAGAGAGGCCAGGGTATTTCTTCCCTCCTCCCCACCTGCCTGGGTGGTGGTCCTGTCAGTGGCTGTGTCCTGGGTTCCTATGGACAGCCCTCCCTGACTCTGGTCACATTGCTCCCTCCCGTGGGGCTTGTCCCTGATGCTTCCACTCCCACTGCGGTTTCCCTTATCACCCTGTCTGCACGAACCCTCATTAAATTCTCCTCAGAGTCCCAGCTGAGTGGCCTTCTGTCTCCTGCTGGAAACCTGCCTGATATCATGGGGTGTGACCATCTAGAAGATCCAACCAATTTCTTCAGGGCGCTTGGGGGAGCACAGAAAGGAGGGCATTTGGTGTGGCCTTCACGGTGTCTCCAAAGGTAGGAATGAGAACGGGGATCCTGGAACTGGGAAAGGGGTCTGGGCTTGGAGCCAGACACAGGAGGCCTGGATTCTCGACCCTCTTCCCATAAATATGTGGGCTTAAGTGGCTCTTCCGACCTCTCAGAGAGCTTGTTTGCCTGCTTGTTTGCCTCTTAGAACGGGTGGCGATGTGTACACCTCTCAGGCTGACCAGGGAGTGAAGTGGCTGCACGTGTAGGAGCGTGATCAAGCCCACGGGGGCATTCCAGGGGCAGAGCAGCCAGAGCTCAACAGGCAATCACGGCTGTGTTCAGGGAAAGGGGGCGCAGCAAGCAGCCAGAGTGCCTGCAATAGTAAGAGCTGTTTCTGGAAAGGTATGTGGGGAGCAGGGCCCAGAAGGCATTTAGAATCAGCGCAAAAATTTGGATTCAATTCAGTTGGCAGTGGGCTGCCATGAGGGTTTTTGAGTAGGGGAGTAACATGTGGTCCGAGTGATTCAGGATGGAGAGAGAGGGAGACAGAGAGAGAGAGAAAGAAAAAGAGAAAGAGAGAACTTAGGAGGTTAAAGGTCTTTGGCAACTTCCTTTGGAGAATTTTGCAAAGACATCTGTGTCTTGTTTCCTTTGTGCAAAAAGGGGAAATACAGGTAAATAGAACTCCAGAAGCAAATGACTGACAACAGGGCCCTGAGAGCAATTTTTTTTTCCTGGGTAATATGTCTTCCAGCTAGAAGTCTTTGCCAAGCTAGCGTTCAGGAGCCGACGGGGAACAGGCAGGACCATGTGGGGTGCTCTTGTCGGGTGGAGGGTGGGGAGACTGGCCCATCATGGTCTTCGGGCTGGTACCCCCCACACTGTGCAGGCCACAGCCTGTACCAGGAGCAGGACTCATGGGGGGGACTGACTCACGGCCCCTGCTCTGCTTGGAGCCACCACCCTCTTCCCCTCTGGGCCTGAAGTGGGGTGGGAGGCCAGCCTTCAGGCTCCTGCTATCTAATGGGGCCTCCTGTGTTCCCCTCTGACAGGAAAGGGAGGAAAAACTGAGTCAGTCTACAAAGTTACACAAGAACCATCTGGTAAATGAGGCTGGTGGAAGCCATCCCGTCCCTCAAGAGTCATGACATACACCAAAGGGGCAAGATAAAAAGCACCATTCTAGGGCTTCCCTGGTGGCGCAGTGGTTAAGAATCCGCCTGCCAATGCAGGGGACACGGGTTCAAGCCCTGGTCTGGGAAGATCCCACATGCCGCGGAGCAACTAAGGCCGTGTGCCACAACTACTGAGCCTGCGCTCTAGAGCCCGCGAGCCACAACTGCTGAAGCCCGCGCACCTAGAGCCCGTGCTCTGCAACAAGAAAAGCCACTGCAACGAGAAACCCGGACACCGCAATGAAGAGTAGCCCCTGCTCTCCACAACTAGAGAAAAGCCTGCATGCAGCAATGAAGACCCAACGCAGCCAAAAATAAAATAAACAAAATAAATAAATTTATTAAAAAAAAAAAAAAGCACCATTCTATTCATCTGGCTACTCAGAGCCTGGCCCACACAGAGGAGCCAGTCTGCTCTCATAGTGCATTATTCCTGTTATTTATCATCTCTACCAGAACAGTCATTTATGACTTTGGCATCTTGTAAAATGTCATTGTTATTTCCTTAAAATGACTGATTTGGAATACTTTTCTATATTAGTCAGTACTTTTTTGCTTTCAAGAGTCAGAAACTCAACTCAAATTGGCTCAAGAAAATAAGAGAAATGAGAAGTCCAAGGGTATGAGCTGCAGCATCAGGCATGGCTGGATCCAGGTGTAAAAATACTGTCATCAGGACTCTGCTCCCTCTCCCCCCAACCCAGGTCTGGTTCCTCTGCATTGACTTCATTCTTTGGCAGCTTCTTTCTCCACGGTGGTCCCCAGCAGCTTCAGATTTATATTCTACAGGCCAAGTACCCCAGAGGAAAGAGAATACTTTATTCTTCATGGAATGGAAACTTCTTGGCTTGTCCAGGGTCATGTTTTCACCCGGACATCATGTCAGGGATGGTAGGCTCTCGGCGCCTGTCCTAAGTGCCCACTCCCTGAGAAGGGTGGTTCCAGAGGGAAAGTATCTGTGCACAAAGAGTGAGGTGGAGGGCGGATGCTGGGCTGGCCAGTAGAGCAGGGGCCACCATATGTTCATTCCTCATTTTCTCCTTCATTTTCAATAACCCAGTGTACGTTCTAATACAAAAATGCATATGCTAACAAATCTACATGTACGATGATTCATCACAGAAAATATAAAACTCTAGATCTGGCTATATTGGCTGGATTCTTGCTCACCTTCTTGGGAGCCAGGTTCTGGGAAGAAGTCATGATATGGACCTTCAGAGGCCTGGGTCAGAACAGCTGGATGCTTCTGCTTAATGCGGATGTCCCCAGAGTGATGGACAGCAGAGTCTTTCCTTGTAGAGGTAGTAAAATAACGGAGCCAAGACCTTGGGCTCAGGCAGGTCCTGAGGCTACTCCATGGGAAGGAACAGGGGAGGGGCCACTACACTGTTAACTGGGTCCTTAAACAGGGGTCTTACAATGCTTGGTGTCAGTCTATCTATCTCTTGTAAAAATAAAATACAGTGTGTGTGTGTGGAAAAAAAAAAAAAAAAAACAGGGGTCTTGCCACATTACTTAGAATTTTTTGGTTGCAAGTGACAAACCAAATTCAGACTGGCTAAAGAAAATAGTAATAATAAAATTATTATTCACAATGTAAAAATCACAATAATAAATATTATTAACTAATATATAATTATATAATCACATAAATATATAATTGTATATAATAGAATAATTATTAATATTATTGTAAATAATATTATTTCCTGGCTCACATAACTTCAGGCATGGGTGGATCCAGGTGCTCAACAAGTCATCAGGAAGCTGTAAGTTCCCATCTCAGGTTGCTCTCCTCTGCATTGGCTTTATTCTCAAGTCCTCTACAGCCTCAGGCTTACACTTTCAGCTCAGCAGTCCCAGCAGAAAGAGATAACCCCTTCCCCCCATCGCAGGATTCACTTGGATTAGATTTCAGGTTCTCTGTCCATCTCCAGACTGCCCTCTGTAACCAGGGTGACGAGATACACTGACTGGCCAGGCCAGGGGCATGTACCACACCCACTCCCACCCCTCCCGAGTGATCACATTCTTCCAAACCTCCAGGACTGAAGGAGAGGGAAGGGTGGTCCCACAGAGGGGAAGGATGCCTGCAGGAAAAAACAACAGCTGTCCCTCACTCAGGGAGGGGGCTGGTGAGGGAGTGTTTGAAGTACAGAAGACAGCCATGTGCCAGGCAGGAGAGAAAGGCCGCTCCCGGGGGGAGGAGTCTGAGTGAGGGATGAGGTGGAGGAGGCTGAGGAGCAGGTGTAGGGTCACAGATGGCAAGAGCCCTCCTCAGCACAGCCGACGGGCAGCCCTGAAGGCAGAGCAGAGGAGGCAGAAGCTGGGGTCAAAGGCCCAGAGAGCAGTTTGGTGCGGCTGGCAAGGGGAAGCCTTGTCGTCTTGGCTTGCAGTCTGACACCTGCCCCTGTTGGCAGGCACACCCTGGCTCCTGGGGCTCTTTGCTGCTGAGAAGCTTCTAGTTGGCTACCTTGTCTTCCTGGAGTTGCCTCAGATGTCCAGGGAATGAGAAGGACACTTGTCTTCCTGCAGGGGGTTCAGGGCTGCTGCTCTGAAAGTGCCCCCAGATGGATTCCTGTGAGTCTGGCCTTGCTCTGGGGGCTGGGATGCAGTGTGAAGGGGACAGGTGTGGCCCTGGTGTTCAGGAGCTGACATTCTAATTGGAACCAAGACAGCCCCCTGGTCTTTTCCCTGGGCTCCGGCACAGAGTCTGGCTTACGGATGGGCTTCAGAAATGTCTGTGGAATTAGGGCAGTGATTCCGTGGAAATGGCTCTCACTGCCCATGGGGAGAGGAGCTGCTCTGAGTCCGTTCTACCTATAACTGGCTGGGTGACCTTCGCTTAGTCACAAACCCTCTCTGGGCTTCCAGGTTCCTCATCTGTCAAATGAGGGGCTTGAAATAGTCAGTCCCCAAGTCCCCGGTCAGCTCTAACCTCCTCTGGCCGGTCCTCCTGCCGCGGGGACCCTTGGCCTGGCAGCCACACTCGCTTCAACACTTCTCCCCTTGGTACCCTGCGCAGAGCCAGCCTGGGCCAACCAGGGCAGGGGAAAGAGGCACTCAGGCGCTGTAATTATTGTAAAGAGGAGAGTTTAAGTGTTTAGTTTTATGAGGTAGCCGGCCCTCTCTGTCAGCAGAAAGCCGCGCGGTTCCCTGGGTGCGAGTTAATTTCCTCCGTGGCCCGTTTCCTCACCCGCTGTCATTTTTTCTCGGCTGCTTTATGGCTTTCGGAGCCGTTCAGAGCGCTGTGTGGTGGCGGTGGCTTTGCACACTGGAGCAGAAAGCGCCCACGCACCCCACCCCCGTGCCGGAGCCCACAGGTGGCTGGGCGCTGTGGCGGGCAGTGGGGCCGGTGACCTCTGTGCTGGATGAGACTGGCAGGCTGGGAGGGTGGGAGGAGCAATGAGGCTGGGCCAGGCTGTCCCCAGCCAGGCTGTGGCCCCTGGCACTTCCCTGACAATTTGCAGGGAACGAATCTAAATTAAATGACACTCAGGCCAGCCTTGCAGCTGTCCCGGGTGCCTCAAATAAACAGTGGAAGACTTTGCCCTCTTGCTCACAGTGAGCAAGGTGAGGGGAAATGCACCAGCTCTAGCCTCAGACAGACCTAGGTTCAAATCCCGGCCGTACCACTGCTGTGTCACCTAGGCCAAGTGACTTCACCCCCTGGGCTACCATTTCCTTGCCTGCAGAATGGGGATGTCGATGGCACCTGCCAAGTGGCGCTGAGGGGACAGAGAGTGATCATATATGAAAAGCACCTGGAACGGAGACTCTGGTCTCCAAATGTTAGCTTGCTGTCCTGAGTGGAGTTGTTGCTCTAAATGGTTCTCCAGCTTCCTCTGTGGGCTGTGGGGAAATCATCCCCACCCGGGGAGAAGCAGGGGTGCTGGGAGCAACAAGACAACCTCTAAAAGACATTGTGGGGGACTTCCCTGGTGGCGCAGTGGTTAAGAATCCGCCTGCCAATGCAGGGGACATGGGTTTGAGCCCTGATCCAGGAGGATCCCACATGCCACGGAGCAACTAAGCCCGTGCGCCACAACTACTGAGCCTGCGCTCTAGAGCCCGCAAGCTACAACTACTGAAGCCTGCACACCTAGAGCCTGTGCTCCACAACAAGAGAAACCAGTGCAATGAGAGGCCTGCACACCTGCTCACCGCAACTAGAGAGAGCCCGCGCCCAGCAACGAAGACCCAACGCAGCCATAAATAAATAAATGAATAAATTTAGATATTTTAAAAAAAAAGACATTGTGGGCCCACCAAGACCAAGAGCAGCCTCTTGCCTGCCTCACGCCTGGCAACACACACGGCATTGTCACAAGGAGGACCCATGGGGACTTGGTGTGCTGTGAAGAAGGGCTCTGTGGAGTCAGACCTGGGCTTGAACCCACTATGCCACTTGTAACCTCGAGCACATCATGGGTTCTCTCAACCACAAAATGGGGTCAGCAGCTACTTCTGAGGGCACATGCAGAGGATTAAATTAAGTGAGAAGAGGCGTGTGGACTGCCGTGCACACGATGAGAACATCGCGGTGATATCCCACCCAGATACACAGGGGCAGGGAACTGGGAGACCCAACCTCTCTTCTGGATTCTGCTTCCAGCTCTTGTTCAACCTTGGATGTAGCTGCCCCTCTCAGTGAACCTCTTTTAGGCTGCGGACCCCTGTGAGACTTCATTAAGTTGTGGATCCTCTGCCCAGAAATGTGCACACACAGGACCCCACCGATTTGCCAAGTGACTTCAGAGGTTTCTGTACCTCCTGAAATCTGTCTGCGGATCCTAGGTTAAGACTTCTGAGCTGATGGTTGCTCCAGTCCTAGCCATCTATGTGTTTGTGGGGGGACTGGAGACAGGTTCCGCATGGTTTACTTGTGTCCTTTTCAGACCCAGCAGCACCTCGATTCAGGGGTTGGTCCCAGCCAACAGTTCCACATGCTGGGGAGGAAGAGAAGCTGTTATTAAAAAGTCCAACAAGCCCCACAGTAGCTGGCTCGCTTGGCTCACCTCTCCCACAGTTCAGGACATCTGTGCTTTGCCAAGTATCCATCCCTTCTTCCTTTAGGAAACAGTCCTCCGAACTCCCCTTGAGAATACCCCTGTCATATCTCAGCCTATGATCGGTGGACTGATTCCATGCCCACCTTCAGGAGCAGACCCTGATTGGCCACTCAGCATATTCCCTCCTCCTGGCTGTGTCTGTTGGTTCAGAGATGGTCAGTTCACCAAGTCAGAATCAATGAGACATGAGAATATTCCTAGAGCTTCTGGGAAAGCAAGGTCTTCTTTGTCTTACAAGGAAGGCTGGGAGAGGTCTTCATTGTTCCCCTGAAGGATGTGGTGTAAGATTAGGTTGGCTGCAGCTATTATGCTACCAGGAGGGGATAGCCAGGAGTTGCCCAAGGTGGGGTGTAGGGAAAAGCTCCGTGCAGAGCCTGAAGGTGAAACAGGGGAGTTAGACAAGTGAGAAGGAGAGAAGCAAGGTCTATGGTGACATCTTTGGAGCTGCTGGACCAAGCCTCACCTGATGCTAACACTACCTCCAGACTCTAAAACTCTATAGCTCAATAAACTCCTCCATGATGTAACCATTAGACCTGAGTTTTCCTGTCGCTTGCAACACAAAGCATCCTAATTGAAACTCCCTGCCAGCTGGGCCAGACAGAGAAAAGATCAGGAAGGAGAGCTCAGGAATCAGGAAAACGAAATTCTTCCCAAGGATATGGGAGATCAGAATCTTCATCTACCCACCTGGTCCTGGGAAAACTTCAGAAAAAAAGCCAGACTTGAGAGAGTAGATGAATTTTTGATATTATCTGACTGGACAGGAGGAAATATTGCCTACTGGGAGTTTGATTAATCACCAATTCCTTTCAAGTCCACAAATGTTTCCTGAAAGCCAGTCATGTGCGGGACACTCTGCCAAGTGATGGAAGATGCACACACGAACGGGACAGACCCCCCAGCGGGGAGCTCCCAGTCAGGTGAGGAAGACAGGCTCAGCCCAAGCTCGCCTGATAGCAAGCAGGACTGGGATAAGTGCTAAGATAGAGATACAGACTGATTGGCCCTGGGAGCCCAGCAGGAGGAGGCTGCAGGAAGGCAGAAGCCAGGTGATATGGTGACTTTCTCTGCCCACAAAGGCATGGTGCCAACTCTGCCCGGAGGGAGCGCCTTTTCCCAACCCCCGCAAAGACACGTCAGGGGCTAGCATGGTCCCAAATGCCAGGTGCGTTTGAGAAGCAGTCCCTCCACACCTAGCCTTACTGAGTTGTCCAGATTCTGTGTTCCCCAAAGTGTGCGATGAGGACCATGACAGGGGTTGGATTTTAGGAGGTGCCGAGAGTGGCGTCAAGTCACACTGTCTCGCCCAGATGGTGAGAAAGCTGCTCCCTATGCGGTTCTCTCTAAAACCTCCCATCGAGGACAAAGTCTCGTTTTGCTGCTAGCCCATCTCTAACACCTCTCCAGCACTCCCTGACCCCTCCTTCTAGCAGAGAGAAAGAGAGAGCAGGCCTCCGCCTATTGCCTTCTGCAGGCAACAGGCTCTTGCTCAAATTTCCTCACGCTATTTTGTTTTCGTGGCATTTATTTTAACAGTTGTCTTCTATTTATGGCAAGTGATATTGGCTTTCCATTTATGGCAGTGATAAAAACAAGTTTCCTTACATTTCATTTCTGTAAGTTTTTTACAGGGGGGCTGTTGGAAAGAAAAATATGAGCTAGGACAAGGGGGACACAGGTATGACCAAAAGTGTGTAAGTGGGATGTGAATGACCGAAGTTGGGGAAATATTCATTGCACAAACACAGACTACTTACCTATTGTGTGCCAGGTGCTGGGAGCACAACAGGGAACACAGCCGGCAAAAACCCTGCCCTCATGGAGCTTACAGTCTAATGGGTGAAGTAGATACAATGCCGGTGTGTTAGATGGTGGTGGGTGACCTGCATGAATTCAAAGCAGGGAACGGTGTGGCAGTGCCTGCAAACCTGCCAGGTCAAGCTTCACTGAAAACCTGGAGTGCAGTCCTGGAGGAGGTGAGCCAAGGCTTCACAGATGCCCTGGGAAGGGGCACAGCAGGCAGGAGAAACAGAAGGACCCATCGTGTTGCCTTCCCCTCCTTGTCGAGGCTGGATTTGGAGACTCCCGCTGGTCGCTGGTCAAGAGGACACGCCACAGGAAAGCCCACATCAATGGACTGTTTTTCTTTCTTTGGTATAAAAAAGCAAAGGATGATCTGCAGAGATAAGAGGTGTAGCCTGGAAAGCAGCCCCCGGGGTCCCTGCAGGGCTCCTGACCGCACGCTGTGCATAGGTTGCGGCGCCACATGTGAGATCAAGACCCAGCAGGACAGGGGCCCGCAGGGCTCCAAAATCATCCCCTTCTGAGTCATCAAAGTGCCATTGACTTATGGTCCATAATTGTAGGGATGTAAGTGCACTTTATTACTCCGCTTCATTGAAAATTGGTCATCTATCTGCGGTCCATCTGCAGCGCGGTGAGTAGGAAAGCTGAGACTCCCAGCCGTGGCTCCTCTACTTATGATCCGTCTGTTTCTGGGCAGGTTCTTTTATTCTTTTGAGCTTTCATTTTCTTGCATATAGAATGGGGGTAACACATTGAATGAGGTCACTTGTACTGTTCTTGGCACCTGTGGTCAGTCAATAAACGTTGTCCTGGTCCTCCATATACCTAAGTCTGAGTTGCCCAGAACACTCCATCTCCCTTCCACAAATGGGAGCTGGCAGGATGAGGAGATGGCAGAAAACCCATTCATTCATTCATTCAACAAGTATTTATTGCTCCACTCCAGGCACTGTTCCAGTCACTGGAGGTACAGCAGCAAACCAAACAAAGATGGATAAGGTCTTGCTTCCATGGGAACGTGTCATCAAAGAAATACATGAGATTTCAGCCCAAGTCACAAGGACTGTTCAGGGGAGCCAGCTCAGATTGGGTGTCCAGGGAAGGCTTTGTGGAAGACGTGACACCGGGGTGAGAAAGGGTGAGCTCTGTAAAGGTTTGGGGGGAAAGCACTCCGGGCAGAGGGAAGAGCAAAGACCCTGGGAGTTGTCTGAGCCATAGAAAAGCCCAGTTGCTGGAGGAAGTGGGTGCTGGGGAATTTAGTACGAGAGGAGGGGGGATGTCAGCCCCTGGGGACTCAGGAAGGAGAGAAGGCTGGGAGGATGCCTGGGTGGACTGAGTGGTGAAAGGAAGCCTGCAGTTCTCATCCCATGCCATGGTCCCGTTGACAGCATCTCTAGAAACCCCCAACTTGAGCGAGACCCTGGACTCCCGCCCACTAGGCCGGGCCCTGTCTGCTGTCCCCCACAGCCTCTGGAGTCAGTTTCATCTTTGACCAGACCCACGGGGCACCCACGTGCTGGCTGAATTTCCCTTCCTGAATTCCCTTCAGGTTGGAAGAAATCTGTGTGGTTTGGATGAAGGAAGGGGTGAGGTGGAGGGGGAGAGAGCAAAGTGTGTTTGTTGGCACCAGAATCATAGCAGAAGTCAATGCTGGAAACCTTCCCAAGTATTTAGAAATTAAAATAATAAAAGAAAACTGAGCATATGGAGTTTGTAAAGCGCCGTCCATCTTCAAGAAGGGACATGACTTGCTCAGAATGTACAGGAGAGCTGGGGTCTTGAAGGATATGTCCGTTGGGTAATGATGGAATCTCGCTTCTCAGGTGGGGACCAGAGGCAGGAGCACGTACTGCTCTGGGCCTTGCAGAGTGTGGGAATTCCCATTGGGTTCTACTTCTAGAAGAGGAGAAAGAATTCCTCTATGTCCCCTCCCTAATCATGTGGGAGTCCCCAGTCCTCTCCAACCCAGGGAATGCTCCCTCCCCCCAGCTCAACCCCAAACCTATTTTAATTCTTCTGTATCCAACTCTAGAGCAGTCCTGTAGTGTCAGCCTCAAAAACACTCCCCAATCCAGCTGCTTCTCTCCTCTTCCCCATCTCCACTCCAGTTCAGCTCCCCCTCTCACCTGACCAGCAGCTGCCTCTGCCTTGTCTCCAGATGCCTTTCTCCTCACCTCAACCTCGTCCAATCTGACCTCCCCACAGCCATCAGATGGATCTCTCTCCCAAAGGCTTTTCATCTCAGGATAAAAGCTGAGCTCCTCCCTATGGCCTTCAGGACCTGCATGATCCAGGTCCTAACTGTTCCCAAAATCACTGGTCTTTCTTCTGTTCCTCAACTGGTCATGGTCATTCTGCCTCAGGGCCTTTGCACACACAATTCCCTCTGCCAGGAACACTTCCTCAGCGCTTTCTATAATCGGCTCCTCAACCAGGTCTCAACTCAAATGCCACCTCCTCAGAGAAGCCCTCCCTGGCCACCCCATCTAGAAGACCACCTCTCCATTTCCTTTTGACACTGCTCTATTTCGATATACACCTGTCACTATCTAAAATTACCTCGTTTGTTGGTTTGCCTCGTCCCTCTATCATGTAAGCACCATGAGCCCTGGACCTTGTCTGCCCTCTTTCCTGCTGTGTCCTCCACCTGGAACACCTGGAACAGTGCTCGGCCCAGAGGAGACCCTTCACAGCCATCTCCTGAATGAGGACTGACTGAAAGCAGGGCCACCTGGTTTATTTGGTCATCAACTAAGTACATAGGTAGCACCATGCACAGCCTTGCAAGTACTGAGAGGAAAATATCGCCTCACTAAGGCAGAATTCACGAGGTGCTGGTAGAGCCCTGCAGTCAGGAGTTAGGACACTGAGGGGTGGGCCCGTTCCCAGGGAAATCACCAGACACTTCTGCATGTGCTGGGGGCTCCCCATCCTGACAGAGCAGAAACCAGGCAAGAAATCTTGACTTGCCACTCTTGGAGTTGGGAGCCCATCTGGGAGGCACAGGTGTCTCTGTCCCCCCCAGGTGCTCAGGTGTCCCCAGTGCCAGACAGCCCAGCTGGCAGAAGCCAGAGAGGTGAGCTGGCTGGGAGCTGTGGGCAGCGGGGCGAAAGGAGAAGGCAGGTTCCTACGAGAGCCTTTGGGGAGGAGACCTGGCCAGCCCATGAGCCCTGAGTGTCCTTGAGGGCTCTTGAGTGCCTTGGCCTGGGTGTGCAGAGGTGGCTGCGTGGGCGTTATGTAGACATCTGGGGGAGGGGTGGAGAGGATCTGTCCCCAGGGGTGGCTGGGCCTGTGGAGGGAGTGGAGGGTCTCCTCCCCGCAGCCCCTCCCCCTCTCCATCCTCCCCCTCCGTCTGGCCGCTCCTCTCCCGCTCTGCTGCACGCTGGCCTCCGCAAGATGGATTTTCCTGGCTGTGCCAATCTTGCTGCCACCTGTTCGTGCTGTGCTGGAGCCAGCAAAGTGGCTCAGCTTCAAACCCAGAGCAGCTGGGAGAGCAGTTGCCAAGCCTCGTCTTCCCCCTCGCTCCCCTCCTTTGTTGCAGCGGCAGCAGCTTGGACTCCAAGTCATCCTGTCACCTGCTGTCATCTGGGCAGCCCCTTCTTTCTCCCACCATGCCCCCGCCAGACCCCTCCAGCCCTCCCCAGGCCTCAGCCCCTCATGACCAGGCTGCCGAGCAGGGCACAGGCAGGGGCGTTCACAGCTGCCCTCACCACCGTGCTGCCTCCAGCCCCCAGCCCAGAGTCTCAATCCCCTTTCCCTCCCCCACTTCCTGTGGGATTCCCCAATTTACTGCTCCCCAGAGCTCCAGCCAGAAGGGCTGAGGCTAATACCGGGGGCCTGAACAAGCCAGGAGGCATCCAGCTTTACCCACCTAACCTGTGATAGAGCAGGTGGCCAGGGACACCCCCAGGCAGAGCAAGCTCCAAACCTCCAGGAGAAGGAGGGCTCTGGAAACTTCCTGCAAGAGCAATCCAACCCACGCCAGAGGCTCAAGTCCCAGTCCTGACCTGAATGCTTGCTCCATGACCTTGACATTGCTCCGTGATCTTCCAAGCCCCTCTGAACCTCGGTTTCCTTGCCTACCAAGGGGCTAGGTTGGTGCCTGCCCACCCTGTAGTGCCACTGGGAAGAACAGAGGACTAGTGCCTTGAACTCCTTTGGGAACAAGGCAAGGATATAATTAAACACACGCGTGGGACAGAGAAATGCAAACTGTAAAGTACTGTGCAGCCCGAGGAGCTGTTTTTGCTCTTTCTCACAGGGTGTGGACCGGCTCCCAGAGAGGCGGCCAGACCCCGTGGCCAGAACGCGTGCACGCCCGGCCCCCGGGAGAAAGATGCAGGCTGTGTCTGTCTTCAGAAATACTGGCTCCAGCTGAGGGGGCATCTGAAGACTGAGAGAAGCCACATCAGAAGACAGAGCAAGACACAGGCAGACAGATAAATAAACACAGACGAAATAGCCGGCGAGGCCGAGGGCTCTGCTGATGGGAGCAGACAAGCAGTGGTGGCTGGGTTACCACAGGCCGGGGCCTCTCTCCGCTCCAGCAGGATCCTTGCCTGCCTCCTGCCCTCGGTCATCAGCTCTCACACACTTGGCCTCGAGGGCACCCGGGTACAGCGTCCACACAGGCACATGCTGCTGCTCAAATGGCTGCCCCCTGCAGCCAGAGATGGAGGGGGACCATGGACCCTCCAAATCCTGAGATGCTACTGAGAAGGGAAATAGTCCCTGCCTTTAGGGGGAAGCTATCTTCCTTTGGTGCAAATTACCTGGGAGGAGCCGTGCCTTTGTCAGTGATAGTAATAGGAAACCTCAGACCATTTCCAATGAGAGGGCGGGGTGTGGGGGGGTGCGCGGTGCTAATCCCTGGGGATGAGTCATCAAAGAGAAGCTGAGGTTGGTGGAGAAACCATAGTGCCTGCTCAAGTTTATCAACGTGCATCTTTTTCTGGGTGCACAGAGCTGGTCACAGGGACCTGCAGATAAGCAGAAAGTTCTAAGGGCTCCCGACACCATCTGCTCGGCGGGGGTGGGCTGGGCTGGGGGCACTAGCTCTGGAAGGGCATGGATGAGGCAGGGGTTCAGGCTAGCAGCGCTGCTTGCTCTTTGTCCCTGCCATGCCTCCTCCCACAGCTGCCAGACTGCTCTTTCTAGAATGAGTGTAGGATCCGTCCCTCCCCTGCCTACCTCCCCTTCCCATGGCTTCCCATTGCACATGTAATAAAGCTCAGATCCTACCCATGGCTTACAAGGGCCCCAGGGTCTGCGCTGCCTTCCTCTCCAACCTCATATCCTACCTCTTCCTCCTTCAGCTCTCTATCCACACCAGCCTATTGTTCCTCCAACCTAGTCCCACCTCAGGGCCTTTGTACTCGCTGTGCTCTCTGCCTGGGACGCTCAAACCATCAATTCTTGCCTTGGTTGCCTTCTCTCATCATTTAGGTCTCAGTGGCTAAGCCTCCCTCTCCAATTAGCGCCCCCCCTCCTTCCTCTGAACACTGTCACGTCTCCCTGGGTTTTGCTTATTTGTTTTCTGCGTAGCACGTGTGTGAAACGTGCGTGGTTGTAGTCTGTCCCTGCTCTGTAGAATGCAAGCTCTTGTCTTGTTCGCTGTTGTTTCCCACCGTCTGGAGCAGAGCCTGGAACACAATAGGCATTTAATAAATATTCCCTCAGTGAAGGAGTGAATCCCAGAAGAGGCCAAGTGTCCCCAGAGTGGGGAGCACACGTCCAAGAAACTGCACGGGACAGAGGGGAATGCAGCTGGAGGACACGCATGACTTTGAGGGGCCAGGACCAGAGAGACCCCATGAAGCCAATGGAGCTGATGATGCCAATGCTTATTTTACCATGGGTTTTACTCAGTTTGCTTCATTTAATGTTTATCACCTGAAGCTGGTGTACTACTAGTTCCACTTTCAGATGAGGCAGTTGAGAGTTTAAATCACATGTCCAAAGTCACACTGCTTATAAAAAAGAGTAGGGCTGGGACTCTACATTCCACTTCTCCTCTGTGGCTTGTGGCTTCCCAGCAGATTGGAGAAAGGTCTTAGGGGCCTTATCTGTCTCCCTAGAGTCACTCACAGTCACATTCCTAAAAGGGCTTTGCCTGCTTGAAATATCAGCGGAAGGGAGCCACGGGCAGCAGGCTTACGAGGACCCCACGCTGGCTGGAGCAGAGGCTAGGAAAGAGAAGCCAGGAAAGTGGGGCCTGCTCCTTGGGGGGCAAAGGAAGGATGAACAGAGGTCTGGCTCATGACTGAAAAGAGGTTCCTGGAGGAGCGCTGTACCAGGAGGATGCACTCGTCCTCCAGGATGAGAATGACTAAAGGCTTGGATCCAAGCTCCAGCCCTGTACCTGGCAACACACCTTGACTTTTGGCCTAGCTGTCCCCCTCTGTGGAACAGAGGTAATAATGCCTAACTCCCAGAGTTGCTCTAAGAATGAACCCAGCCTTGTGTGTAAGAGTGTTTTTACAAACCTTCAAGGGTTGTACAAGTGTGCACTGGTGAGGACCCATTTGGCTTCAAGAGTCAGAAACCCATCTCAAATTGGCTCAAGCTCAAAAGGGAATTCATGGATTCTTGTAATTGAAAAGTTAGAAAGGTGGGAGAGGTTTGGCTTCAGGCGTGGCTGGGTCAGGGTGCTCTAACAAAACAAGCCTCTCTCTTTGTTTCTTTGTTAGCGCTCCTCTGTGGTGGTTCCCTTCTTAGGCAGGATCTTGCCAATGGATGGCCATCAGCCATTCATATCAGGCTACCATGCTGACAGATGACCAACCCCACTTGAAAGGGAGCATCTCCTGTATAAGCTCAAGTCCCAGTTTAAGTCCCAGGATTGATTCTCACTGGCACAAACTGGGGGCCTAACCTGAACCAACCACCAGGATAGCGGGAAGCCAGGAGAGCGGGAAGCCAGGAGAGCGGGAATTCTGATTGGCCACCCCTGGAGCCAGGAAGTGGGACTGGCTCCATCTGAACCGCAAAGACTGTGAGTGGTGGTGGAGGAGGTTCTCCAAAGGAACAAGGGAGTGCTGCAAGGGTCTGGGGGCCCAGCTGCAAATAACAGACGTTCACAGCAAGACCAACAGCGGCATTCTCACCCTTCCAGCTGGCACTGTGGAGCAGCGCTCTTTAGGGCTCCAGGCTGGGAGGCCCCCCTCTGGGGCTGCCCTGCAGGGGCTCAGAGGAGGCCACTTCCTTGATATTGAATGGAGCTACTGTGAGCATTAAACAGAATCATTCCGTGAATGTGAATTGTAAACGGTGAAAACACCCTTCAAATGTTAGAGATTATCCTTCATGTTGTTTTAGAATTGGAGAAGGGTGAGGAACTACAGGATTTTGGAACCAAAAGGGACTTAGAAATCTCTGGCCACCACCCTCCTCCCCCCTTTTTTTATAGTCATCACTTTAAGGCATCAAGAAGAATGAGTTTCCGAGGCAGATCACATCATATCACTCCTCTGTCTAAACTCTCCACTGGCTTCCCTTTGTTCTTGGAATAGTCCGGTTTCCCCTCCTTCCACCTCAAGGGTCCTTGGGATCTGTTCCCTGCCCACCTCTCAGACACCATCCCCCATATCCTCTTCTGCCATCCCCTTGTGCCCCAGCCACACTGCCTTTCCTGTGGTAGCACAAACACACCAAGCTCATTTCCTTCTCAGATGCTTCACACTTGCTGTTCCCTCTGCTGGAAACACTTTTCCCCCAGATCTTCAAGCAGCTGCCACATTCTCCTCACTCGGGTCTCAGCTGAAACACCACTTTCTCAGAGAGTTTCCCTGCCCTCCATGCCTTCTATCCTCCACTCTCTCTCACTTCACCATTTTATATTTTTCACCATCTGTAATTATCTTGTTGGTTTATTTATTGCCAGTCTCTCTCCTGCCTGACACTCTTGCTGGAATAATCAGATCCAAGAAAACAGGATCTACACATAGCACAGGGTCTGGCATAAAGCATGGGGGTCAATAAATACTTGCTAAATGAATGAGTATATGGTTGGAGAGATGATTGGTGGATGGTGGATGGGTGGGTGGGAGGATAGGTGAGTGGGTGAGTAGATAGATGGGTGGATTGGTGGATGGGTGGATGAGTGAGTGGATGGGTGGATGGATGGGTTGGTGGGTAGATGCGTGGATGGGTCAGTGAGGAAATGGGTAAGTAGGTGGCTGGATAGATGGGTGGATGGGTGAGTAGATGAGTGAGTGGATAGGTAGATAGTTGGGTAGGTGGGTAGATGGGTGGATGGCTAGATGGGTGAGTGGATGGGTGGATGGATGGGTAGGCTGAGCCCATGACCTGTCTAGCTCTGCCTTCACTCTCTAACCTGCTTCTTGCCCTTTAAAAAAGTGTGTCCTGTTACCCCCTTTAGATTAGGAGCTAACTTGGGGCTCTGGTAGCTGAAGCCCCTCCCGGCTCCCCACTTCACATCAGCTCAGGTACTGCAGCCTCAGTGCCACCTGCTCCAGTTGCTGAATTCACCTGACTTCAAAGCCCATTAAACCAATCATTAGGAGGTTAATAAAACCCTTTCCCCTGCATGGGCACACTTCCTCCCTTGCCTGCTGCCTGCTGCCTTCTGCCCATCAGCTGAGCCTGCCTGTCACTGTTGCCAGGAGCTGGGAGAGAGCTCAGCTGCCCCTCTTGCCTGGCAAGCCATACAGGTGAGCTGAGCGCCTTTGTCCTCACGGCAGCTCCCAGGGAGGGTGTCACTCAGTCCCTGCCCCTCCATGTCTGTTCTAGGAAGTGGGAAGTGGGAGACAGCTGGTCTCTTTGAGGACCCCACCCACCTGAGCTAGTAGGGAGCCTGTGAGGTTGACAGGGGGTGGCCGCTGCAGTGGGGCTGTGGCAGCCTCACACACAGATAGCCTTCTGTGAGCAGCGCTGGTGTCTCGCAACAGAGGCTGGAGGAGGGAAGGGGCACTGTTGCGACCTTGGCTCGCTCCAGTTGCTGAGGAGTAGCAAGGTCCAGGGGAGCATTCACGCAGATGGGTCAGCAGGCAGTGAGCCTGAGGAGTGCAGGGTGGACCCACAGGGCTGTGAGTCCACATCCAGGCGATGCCTCGATACAAGACCCAGGCCATTCTTAGCTTGAGGTCCTGAGGGCGAGGAAGAGTCCTCTCCCTAACTGGAAAATTCCATCTCAGTGAAATCTGATTGAAGAAAACATCAGTTCTCCACATCATTGTTGAGTGGGGGAAACACACACACACACACACACACACACACACACAGAGCAGAATGAAGCATACAGTAAGGTACCATATTATAAAAATCTAACATCAAGCAAAACTACATCTAGCTACCTCAACATATTATACCTGTATATAAGCAGAGAAAGGCCCTGAAGGTGACACACCAGACTTTCACCAGTGGTCTCTTCCCTGAAAAAAACCTGAGATTGGGGATGGTGGAGAGGTGGTATTTGTAGTCTTTATATTTTTTAGAAAAATAAGGTATTCATGTTTTATATGGGAAATTAAAAATTAATTTGTAGAGATATTCACCAAGGATGTTATTTAGAGTGTGATGGTCAGACTTAGCCCTTGAAGGAAGTGGCATGAAGAGTCACGGAAGGGCACGAGAGGGTCCCAGCCGGCATAGGAGCCCCACAACCCATGGCAAGCTGGGCCAATGGCTGGCAAGCCCTGTGAGTGCTGCCTTTCACCTTGGAGCAGCCCCGGGACAGGGCACCCCTGGCTGCCTCCCTGCACCTGACCCTCCTCACAGCTCCCTCCAAGATCCCACCCTAAGGTGACAGAGGCAGACCCAGGAATTGGTTCCAGGACTTGGGGAGCAGAGAGGGTGGGAAGCCAATGCCCAAGGGAGCGGGGAGCGTTCTGCTCTACTGATCCCATAATGCCAGGGCTGCAGCCTCTCGGCTTCCGCCCGGCCGAGTGACAGCGTCTGCGTGCTCATGCAAGGGGGTTATTTTATTAACCAGATAGATTAAGCATCTCTCCTTCTAATTACCAGTTTAATTAACCTTGGCACACAGTATGTACCACCCCCCGAGGGACTGAGTCAAAATTGCCTCGCTGGGTGAACATCGCCCATCTGCTCTGCCTAGCTTCGGCTGGCCCTCCAGGGACCAGGACAGCAGGCTCTGAGGACCAAGGGTCTGGTGGTACCAGGGAGGAGCAGAGGAAAAGGTGGATGGGGGTTGTCCTGAACCTCTCAGGATGATCTTGCTGTGGATGCTGGATTCCAACATGACCACCTCTTTAGCCGCCCTTCTGGAAGTGATCCTGGACCACCCTATTTGGGTCTCCCCAGTGCCTGCAGGGTAGCAATGGGCCCTGAGTAAAGCCTGAGAACCAGAAGATTTGTTTTCAGCTACCACTTACTGAATGGTGGTGGTGTGAGTGCTGTCTTCAATTCCCCGAGCCTCAGTTTTCTCACCTGCAAAATGAGCACAGTGAGACCTAGGACATGGGGCAACTTATGAAGTTTAATTCAGAGAACAGAGGTCAAGATGCCTTGTAAATTACATTCATTTATTCACTCACACATTCAGCACATATTTATGGAGCATGCACTATAAGTTGACAAAAGTAAGCAAAACAATGATGAACAGGGAGAATTTGGAGACCAAGTTCCCTGGAAATTGGCCAGTGTCTGGCTAAGAACCCCAGAGTCACCACCAAGTGTATATGCATGGGAGCTCACACACACACACACACACACACACACACACACACTCCTTCCTGACCTGTTGCCCACAGCACCTTGCCCCGGCACACACCTCACAGACACATGTACACGACACATGGGCACACACATGCTCCTTCACAGCCATGCACAAAACACGCACAGTCTCAGAAACATGCCTGCATGCATGGAGACAACTCTGCTCTCAAGAAGTGTGAGGCCAGGGATGTCACATTAATAAGAAGCACAGAGGCCCTTGTAAAGGGGGATTTATAATATTTATTTATTTAAAAGCTTATTAAAATCCTAACCTAGGCTTCTCTTCACTAATGCAGTGTTATTGGAGCCTCCTGGTGTCTGTGTGGGAGGGTGAAGATGGGAGCGTGTATATTTGCATATGTGTGAGGAGAAGCCTCTCAATGCGTTGTGTGTAGAGTGCGCTGACGTGTGTGAGTGTGAGTGTGTGTGTGCACCCGGGTGTGTGTGTGCATGTGTCCCAGTGTGGAGTGTTTGTGTTATGCTCTCATGCTTCTTAGGACCTTTCAGTAGTGAGCAGTGTTTTTCAACCTATTTTTCACTATCGCCCCCATAAGGATCCTAGGAGACATTTTTTTCCCTAATCTCCCCCTCTCTGAAATTTTAATACCGCAGATACACTATCTGTTTATGTACCGTATATAGATCTGTTCTTCATATAGAGAAAGAGTCAGATTGTTTTCACCCAACTCCACCTGCAAAGAACCAACTCCCGCCCCCTCAGGGGCGATACTGCCTCCGCTGAGAATTCATGATGTAGAGCGAGAGTTTCTGTCTCCAGCAGCCTATGACCCATGACATCGTGTGCCGTGGTTCCCAGTCTAGAGGGCCCAGATGGAAACCTCTTAAAATGCAGATCCCTGGGTGCCACCTGGAGAACAAGTATAAGCCTGAGAAGGAGTCCAGAAATCTGGGTTTTAGCAAGCTCCCAGGTATTCTGATGCCCTGACTGAGGGAGGCCTCTGAGGTGGAAGGGAGCTTAGAACCATCGGGGATCATCTGATCTGAAAGGAGAGGGTCTGCCTGGAGCCGATAACATGGAATCTCAACCCACAAAGACTGGGCCCTGGCCAGCAGGGCCTCCCTGTATCAGAGCTGCCCCAGGGCACTCCGAAGAGGCTGGGAAGAGTCTGATTGCTGGACCAGAACCCCTCCAACCGACTGGGACTTAGAGAAGACACAATGAGGAGTGTGAGCCTAACACAAGAACCGTGCAGCTGGAGACTGAAACAAACACGGACCCAAGTGTCTGGAGCCCCCTTTTCCATCTGTTCAGTAGAGCCACACTGACCTGGGCCTCCCTTCAGGGAGCTCCAACCTCCTCCCAGTCCCAGGGAGGAGGGAGAAGGTTACCCCGGCCCTGCCCACCAGACCTGCCCTGGGATTGCAATGGGAGCCCCAAGTTGTCAGCGACTGTAACCCCCTCTGGGAGTTGCCAAGGACCTGGTGGCAAAATCAATAAAAAACAGAGACTCCCTACCTGACCTTGCCCTTTGTGAGTGCCGAAGGAAAGCTCTGCCTCTTTGCAGGACTGGACCAGTGCCAAGCCCCAGCCCTGGGTGTCTGAGTGATCAGAACATGGGGGACCAACTGGTGCTCTGTGGGCAGTGGTCCAACATGGGGCTGCCAAGGGGCAGATGGGAGCCTGGAAGAGGGAAGGAGGGGCCATCGTGGTGGCCGAGGAGCAGGGTGGGGTGGGGTAGGGCAGGGGGGTATAAGTGACTCTGTGAGGGCATGATGGCAGGGGAGGGGAAGATGGAATGAGAATGGATGGGAGACGGAGAGGGAGATGGAGATGGAGGAAGCACAGAGAAAGAACGGGGAGGGGGGGAACACTGCGGTCGGGTGGGGAAGCCAGAAAGGCATCCTTCTCCCTCTCTTAATCTTTTAAAGGCATCAGAGCATCTTGCTAATTGTTCATCTCCCAGAGACGCTAATGAAATTAACTCTGCAAAATGCTCATCAGGTCATCTGCAGAGGGCATGGTGCCAGGTTTCCACTTGGTCCAATCCCGTCCTCCTCCTCCTCCTCCTCAGCTCCTCCTGCCCATTCCTGATGATTCCCCACCCCCTCCTTTTCACACAGCTCCCTCATCAGGGAACACCTCACCTTCAAACCTGCCTGAGAGTGCCCAGTAGGGACACTAGAAATGGGGGCCATGTAACCAGGGAAACCTCCAAGTCTGAGATACCATGGAGCTCGTGGAGCTGGAAAGGTTATCTCTGGATGTGTGTATCTGATTGTGTGTGTGTGTGTGTGTGTGTGTGATAGCACATATATCATAGGAGCATGTGTCTCTAATAAAACCATTTGTTAGACTGAAGCTTCTTTCAATCACTCAGCAAACATTTTTGGAGCAGCATCTGAGTTTAAATCCTTGTCCCATCCCTTACAAGCTGAGTGGCTTTAGGCAAGTTATGTCCCCTCTCTGTGCCTCAGTTTTTGTATCTACACAATGGGGCTGATAATAGCATCTACTTCCTAAGGGGTTGTGAGATTGATAGAGATAAACCAGGTAAGGAGCTTAGTCCTGTGCTGGGCACATGGTGAGTCTCAAGAAATTCCAGGTGCTGTCCTTGGTCCTGAAGGCTCCACGGTGAAAAGATCTTACTTCATGCGCTGAGGCACAGGAGAGTCCCAGGCACAAAATTCTCAGCAGCATGGGGCTGCATGGAGAATGGACACGAAAACAGTCTGTGCAGGAAAGAAGTGGGGATATATGGAAGTGTTTTTATATGTATGTAAATATATACAGAGAAAGTATGTGTTTTTATTGACTGTGCCCAATATTGATTCAGTATTGATTGATTGTATTATTGATTGTGTGCCTCTGTGTGATTTGAGTTGGGTGTGGGAAGTGTATTTGTGTTAGGAGCAGAGAGTGAGTGGGTGTTTGCATGCTGTGTGTGTGTGTGTGTCTGTGTGTCTGTGTTGGATTCAAGGCGTGGGTGGATGTTGGTATTCTGTGTGTGGAAGGGACTGGTCCAGATATTGGTGGGGGTTCTGTGAAGGGGTGTGCTTCTAGTTCTCTTTCCCCTCTCAACTCCTACACATTCTTCACTTGTCTTATAACCGGGCTGTCATTACACTCTAATGTACAACTAGCAGGATATTTATGTCTTCTCCCACAGGCCGCAGTTTCCCCCAATGGGCAACATTGAGACTTGCAAACACTAGGCACTAATAAATGCTTGCCCTATCCTATGCAAGGCTCTAGAACAGATTTTTATAAAGGATGATTCTGTACCATTCTTTCAAATGAAAATGACAGAAACCCATATGGGCTTAAACAGCAACAACAAAAAAGGGCTCATGTAACTGAAAAACCAGGGGTGTATCTGGTAGCTTCAGGAGCAGCTGGATCCAGGGGGCTTGAACGAAGAACCAGGATTCAGCCCTTCTCCCTTCTCCCTTCTCCAGGCTCTGCTCTTCTCTGCCCAAGATTTAGTCTCAGGCATATGCTCCTCACATGATGGCAGTCCCAGGATCACCTCTTTCCTTCTTCAAGTCCAGTAAGGAAGAAATTCTTTCTCACCTTAGTTCCAACAAAAGTCCTAGAATTGAGCCTCAGTGGCTTGGCTTGGGTCATACGTGCATCCTCAAATGAATCACATCGTTCAGGGAACAGTGGATGCTTTGGGTCCTGAAGCATTGTGCCATCCTCTGGAACTGGGGTGGGGTGGCCCCACATGAATCTCATGCACTGATGGTGGGGAGGGGTGATCCCTCAAAGGAAAGACGGGGAGATGCTGCTTTCAGAAGACAGAAACTAGATGCTGAGCAGTGGGCAGATATGAATGCTGGAATCATGGCAGGGATCATCAAGAGCCAATCTGGGATCACCAAGAACAAGTCGTTCCTGCCGAACTAATTTCCTTTGATTGGGTTATTGGCCTGGTAGATCAAAGCAAAGCAGGAGGCTCATGAGTCTGGGGTTCTGCAGGGTATTTCCATTTATTTTTGTGGACGCGGCAGGTATATGTGAGCGGAAGGATGGTGTGATCAGAGGCTTCCCAAGTGGATGAAAGAGAAGCTGACTTATTGTCCCAGTGCAACTTGCAGGTAGTGGAGAGTGGGGAGCCTCTGATACCTGTCCTTGGTTCTGCTCTGAGCCACCTGTTTCGTAAGGACTTGATTGAAAGTATACATGACTTCCCGCTCTCATCTGGGAATGACAGGAAGCTGAAGAAAATATCAAGTCCCCTGCCTGACAGCCTCCACATCCTGAGATGGCTCCTTATGGGAAAGAGGGATTAGATGTAATACAGTGGCATGGAACTGGGATGAATTGAAGTCTCTGAATTTAAATTCAGAAAGCCAGTGACCCAGGGTAGATGGGTAACACCCTGGTGTTGGCAGCACCCATGGCAAAGACCTAAGGCAGTGTTCCTCAGAGCGAGGTTTTCAGACCACCGGCACCAGTAAAAATAGCTAGTAGGGGATGGTAGGGGTTTGGTAAAAGCACAGATTCCTAGACACCTCCCCAGACATACTGAATCAGAACCAGGATAGGGCAGGGCCTGGAGATTTGCATTTTTTTTTTTTAATTTTTATTTATTTATTTATTTATTTATGGCTGTGTTGGGTCTTCGTTTCTGTGCGAGGGCTTTCTCTAGTTGTGGCAAGTGGGGGCCACTCTTCATTGCAGTGCACGGGCCTCATTATCGCGGCCTCTCTTGTTGCGGAGCACAGGCTCCAGACGTGCAGGCTCAGTAATTGTGGCTCACGGGCCTAGTTGCTCCGCGGCATGTGGGATCCTCCCAGACCAGGGCTCGAACCCGCGTCCTCTGCACTGGCAGGCAGACTCTCAACCACTGCGCCACGAGATTTGCATTTTAATCATCATCACAGGAGCTTCTGGCACGTCTCCAAGTCAGCAAAGGCCTCACCACGAGCTCTGAGGTCCCTCAGTCTGGTGGGCATTAACAGTACGATGTCACTGACCAACAGCTGACTGGGCCTCTGCTCATGCAGTGCACAAGGCCATGTGGGCAAGAAATGTGCCAGCTCCCTTCAGGAGATGCCTTCAGAGGAGTGGTCCCATTGGAGAGCTCCCACAGTGGGGGCCAGTGTGTCAAGGGTGCCAGCAACAGCAGCACTGGAGGGAGAAAATCCAGGGTAGACCCAGACTTTGTGTTCTGAAGTAAAAGAAATGAAACTCTTCTAAAATAACAGAAGAAAAGAGGGGGCAGACATGCTTAATGTGGCCCCAGAAGATGAACTCAATGAGGGGCAGATTCCTGCTCCCTTGAGAGGAGACATTTCCAGCCAGCAGAGCAGTCGGTGGTGAAACCTGTGCTCTGTCACTGGGATATTGCAAGGGGGCTACAGACACTTGCAGGAGGGTCCCCCCTAGGCAGGATCTGGCTCCTCCTTCCCCTTGAGTCTGGGGCTCAAGAGCAAAGGAGGTTGGAGATGTCAGGAGCCCTCCTATCTGGCCATCAACCTTTGGGTCTGAGATAAGCCCTTCCTGGCAGCCCTCCAACCTGGATTCTTAAGCAGAATTCAGGTGAGACGTCTACTCCCCTGTCTCCACAAGGTATCCCTGCTCTTTTTCCTGACATGGCCCTGAGTACCACTTGGAAGGGGACAGCTAACCTGAGACCTCAGTGACTAAAAGGAATCATCCATGTGAAGATCTGGGGACAGGAAAGCAAACAGGAAGGCCTGGAGGTGAGGATGAATCTGGATGCTGAAGAAACAGAAGGGAAGCCACCACGGCTAGGGCACAAGCAGAGTTGCAGAGTAGGTAGGGGGCAGGTCATGCTGGGCCTAGAGGCTGTGGTCATCACCACTGCTGCTTTCCACATATTTCAGTGGCTGCCTTCCAGGCATGTGGTAGGAATACACTTTCTTGTCCTCTTGGGTGGGCCCGTAGGGCCAGTTATGGCCATTGAATTGTGAGTGGAAGTGTCATTTCTGGGATGAGCCATTGATTGCTGGTGGGTGTACTTCCAGAGCTCCCATTTCCTCTCCCCCACCTGAGAGTGGCTGCTTTGTACTCGAGTAACAAAGATCTGGAGCAGTAGACCCATGATGGATAAATGAGAAATAAATTTTTGTTTATTTAAGCCACAGAGACTTGGGGACTGTTACCACAACATAATCTAGTCTATCTTGACTGCTACACAAACCATCTTATTCTGGCTGAAGAGAGAGGGCCAGAGAAAGGACCAAAGCAACCAAACTGAACAGAGGAGAACCTTTTCTTTCCCGTACCCCAAACCTCATTCCCAAATTCTAATCCCAGAGCAAGAACTGCAGGGGAAAATGTACGGAGCATGGACATTGAAATCAAACCTTGCACAGAGTCATCTCAACTAACCTTGCAATCATTGAATAAGGTGGGCCCTGGGCATAAGGTACTTTCCTTCCCCAAGCCTCAGTTACCTCACTGATAAAATGGAGATAACAATGTTTATTTAACAGGATTTCCTGTGAGTATCAAACCAAATTATAAATGTAGGCAGACAGCAGCGTCCAGGACACACCATTATGATATCATCTTATACCCCAGCCCCATTCCCAGTCTTTCACCCTCAACTACTTCCCTCCAGTGCCCAAATCCCAGTTCCTAATCATCTCCCCCATATTGGAGGCCCCAAAGGCAGGTCCTGCTACTGTTTCACCTCTCTCACCCACCTCTTCCCTGGGAGGGGGTGGGGCATAATGTCAGAGGGAGCAGCCTAGGTACACTGCTCCCCCCAACACACACATACGCGCACGCGTGCACGCACACACACACACACACACACACACACACACTCTCTTGTTGGGTAGATCAGGGCCCCTTGACACTGTCTATGCACAAGCAATCCCCAAAGCAGAGTTCAAAACCCAGAGCTGGTGGATATTTGTGGACATCTTCATCTGGGCTCACATGAAGTTAATTAAAAAAAAATTTTTTTTTTTAGTTAAAATTTTTAAATCAGAAAATTTCATATACTGATACAATGGCTTCTATTGAAAACTTGGAAGATGTGGCCCTACTGGGCCCCACCTCACCCCCACCCCCAAGCTGGCACCTGGAGAAGAGCCAGCTGTGCCAGGAGATGGGACCCTGTGCCCAGTCCCCAGCGCTGCCATTGCCTCCTTGGCACTGAAGCCCAGCATCTATAGATATGTATCTGGACATTGGCAGGTGTTTTTCACAGTAGAGGTAAGAGGAAAGCAAAACATTTCTCACAACCCTTCTCTATCAAAAGTGGGAAACAAAAGACAGACCGAGAGAGGGCCTCGTGTTTCAAGAAATATAGGAGAGCTCATATCTCTTTGTGGAAGCGAAGACCCTTCTTATATCGCCCAGCATGCAGCATCAATTTATATTATCGACTGGCCCCTGTAGACATTTTAGTTTGTGACCGTGCCCTCACCCTTCTCATTTTTCTGCCGACCCAGAGTAGGAACCTTTCTTTTTCTAACCACTCTCCCCGTGCACATGGTGCGTGTTTGTCATTTCTTTTCTCCTTCAAGGCAACCCTCTGTTTATTTTAACCAGATTAGGGAATGGGGGGTGGGGAACAGGAGGCTCCTGCAGCGGTCGTTGCTGGAGGCTCCGGGAGACAACATGACTTGCCCAAGGTCACAGAGCTAGAAGGCGGAGGCTCCTAGACCCGACCCTAGATGTCTCTAGCTCCCAAAGCCCAGTTGGTTCCTTCATGCCCACGTCTCCGGCGCGGTGCGCACTCCGGGCGCAAACACCGCGCGCCCTGTCGGTTGCGCTGCGTCCTAGGATTGTTTTCCTTAGGTGAACGGTGCCGTGGGGTTAGAGAAACCTGGGGTCACTCTAAGGTCCATCAGGCTACGTGGCTGGGACTGCGGGTGGCGCCTAGTCTAGCCTACCCGCGTACCTCTGCTAGCGGGCCGGGGCCCGGGAGCTCTCCCGCAGTCCTCTATCCAAGCTACGGGCTGGGTGGCGTACCGCGGCACGCTGACAGCCTCGGAGCGCGGCCGGGAGGCGGGGACTGGGGTGGGCTGGGGGTAGAGAACTGCAGCGGAACCTACCCCGGGCACCCCTGCCCCGGGCCTCTGTCTGCAGCCTGGCGCCGGGCCGGGGTCGCCGCAGCCCTGAGCCCCTCCCGGGCCACCTGTGCGCAGGCTGGCGGGCCCGGGAGAGCCCGGATCCGGAGAACCGATCCGCTCCGGGTTTCAGACTCCTGGCTGGTCCCTGGAGATCGCGTGGGGCGGTGGGAGGCCTCCCCGCCCACCACCCCAGCCCCTCCCCGGGGGAGCCTCGGGCATCGCCTGGAGGGATCCCCGGAGCTGGAGGGTGGCCCGCTTGCGCGGCGCGGGGTGGCGGGGCCCCTCCTTCCTTCCCCCTCCCCGCCCTGCTGCCGCCCCGCTCCGGTGCTCCAGTCCGGATTTTGCGGCGCCCGCCGGCCGGCTCCCCGGCTGCGGGCTCCGCGCGGCGGCTGGCTCGGTGCGCGGCGCGGCTGGCGCTGCGCTCCGCCCCGGCTGCATTGCTGCGCTCCCGGTGCCCAGGGGAGCCACGCGCCGCGTGCGCCCCGCAGCCGGCCGCCCGGAGGCAGCGCAGACCGCTGGCATGGGCCCCGGGGGTGCCCGGGGCTGGGGCTCTGGGCTGAGGCGCTGAAAGGCGCCCTCTCGTCCGCGGGGCCCCGCGCCCAGCCCGCCCACCCGCCTGCCCGCCCGCGGCCATGGCCGTCCGGTCCGGCCTGTGGCCAGCGTTCCTGGGCATAGTCCTCGCCGCCTGGCTCCGCGGCTCGGGTGAGTCACGCGCGCGCTCTGGGGAGGCTTGCGGGGGACCGTGCGCGCGAACGCTAGCTGCTCTGGGGGTCCCTGACCCGCGCTGCCTGACCGGGTCGGGAGCCCCCGGGGGCCAAACTTTGCGAGGCGGGACGCGGGGGCCGCCTCTTGCTGCTGCGCAGCTTCCCCGCGCGCTTGCCCGGAAGCCTGGGTTCTGCCAAGTACAGGAGCAGCTGTCAGCGCGTGGGGCTGGCGAGTGTAGACGCCCCACGCCTGCAGGCGGGGGAAGTTTGCTGGTTGCCCGGCCCCAGAGCAGGGTCGGGGGTTTAGATCAACGACCCGGGGAGTCTGACTTTGACGGTTAGCAGATTAGAGGGTTTTGACCACATCCCAAGTGCCCAGGAAATTGAGGAATGGGGTTAAGATACCTCTTCCCGGCAGCATCTGCCCCAAACAGCTACTCAATTCCCAGCTTGGCACCTGGCCTCTGCCCACGTCCGGAACACAGTGTCCTCCTCTGTCCTCGCCACACACACTCGCACACGCACACACCCAGGCGTGGAGGCGCATACACTAGCCCCCCAGCCCCTGTAGCCGGCACAATCAGAGCGCCAGGGCCCCTGGCCCGCGCTGTGGCTCTTGGCCTTCCTGGTGTGTGGGGGCCAGAGGTGTATGCTGTGGATCTACTACCGCGTCCTCCCCTCCCTTTCTCTGAACAACACTCTCCCTCCCTTCGTGTCCCTTTGGCCACACTCTCCTGCCCCATAACTCAGCCTTCAGCCCACCTCCTGGGGGTGGGGGGAGTCCCCCTGCATCCTTTGTTTGCTCTCCCTGAGCTTCCATCTAGGCTGAGTTTTTGGGGGCCTCCTGGTCTGTGCCCGACCCCCATGCACTTAGCAGAGCTGAGTGTCTATGTGTATGGCGGGGGGCGGGGGAGGGTGTCATTCGTGTGATCAAGGGGGCATGGAGTTTGCCCTAGCAATTCTTGATTCTTGCTGCCCTGAGACCCTGGGGGGGTGCCGCTGAGCCTGGCCAGGCCATTGTTAATCCCAGGTGTGTCAGAAGGGAGCATTGGGTTTCCTGAGATGGGAAGCCAGACTGACTGGAGATGAATGAGTGAAAGCTCAGAAACCAGCCTGATGATTGAGGCTGATGGCTGTTTCCTTAAAGGGTTTCTGCATAGTGCATCCTGCATCCACCACTGCCTGGCCACCCTCTGCATCCTGCCCCTCTCAGTCTTCCCTCCACCTCATCCCATCCACTCTCTCTCCCTTTCCATCACCCCATCATCCCCCCACCAAATCCTCACTTTACCAAACCCCTCTGCCCCATGACCTCTCCTCCTCATCCGGACTGAGCTGGGAGGCTGCACTGCCACTGGGTGCGTCTTCATATTGCACACGTGTGTGTTAGGAGTGTGTGCATCGCTTAGGGGTACGGGTTGCACCACTGACCGTGGTGAGCTGGGGGTGTTCGAGCTCCACACACAAGGGAGGTGTTGCTAGATACCCAGTAGAGGCCAGGACATGTTTACTGAGTCAGATGCATGCGAGAGGGCTGTGTGGTCATATCTGCATGTTGCCCACGTGAGCACGTGTGAGGGCCATGGGTTGCCATGTGTGCCCTGGCGATGACGGGGGTTGGCAGTGTGTGCAGCCTTGGTATGCGTGTGGCCAGATGAGCGTGTGTGATGGTAGGCCTACCGCACGTGTGTGACGGTTGTGAGCAGTGGCACAGGTGAGGGTGTGTAGATGAGACGGTGATGGGTACTGGTGAGTCAGGGTGCCACAGCCCCGGGGGTGCTGCGTGGATTCCTTGGGAGGCTGTAGAGTGGGGGAACCGCATCCCTGGGTCTCGAGGCACCTTTTGGGGCCTCGTGCAAGGTTGCCCAGGGAGCTGGCCGGTGGGCACCCGTGCCACGGGGCTGCCCTGGAGCAGAGCCTGCCTCTGGGCGTCAACTCTCAGGCCCATGTGAGGGGCTGCTGAAGGGCATGGGGCCCTTCTTGTCATCTGGGGCCCCTTACTGCTGGCCCCCACAGGCTCCGGGCACATGTGCCCAGCAGGCTGGCCCTGTGCTGACCCCAGCTCCTCCCACACCGCCCATTTAGCTCCTTGGCAACAGCAACCAGTGAAATGTGTCTGTGAGTGGCTGAGGGAGGGACGGCTGGCCAGGCGGCAGGGGGCGCCGGGGGCCAGCACTTCTGAAGCCTCCTGCTCTCCAGGCCAAGTGCCCACCCTCTGTCTCCTGATATCACACAAAAGCCTGTCCCTTCAGCACACTTACCTGGGTGGGCCCTCTCTGTGCCCGTGCACACAGGGACCCACGTGTCTCACAGGCTTTTCCCATTCATACGCAGTCACACAGCTGGCACCTGCCTCCCCGCCCCTGTGAGCTGCACACACCTGTGTATCCCTGTCTCGGATCTCTGCGCTCCTGAGGGGGCGGGGCCCACGGGGAGCTGGATATCCTGGAAGGTGGGGCTGAGGGGCATCACTGAGTCGTGGCATTGCCCATCCTGACCCCAACAGTCTGTGCCGGTGGCCGCTTCCTCAGGCCCCTCCCCCACCTTCAGGGCTGATTCTGGACCCCTCTTTCCACCCCCCACCCCCAGGCTGGAGCAGTTGGTTGCTGGGAGGGTGTCTTAATTCTTCAAAGCTAAGAGATACACTGCTCTCACTCACCTTGCCTTGGGATGGGGGTCTGCTCTTTGGGGTCCCCCCCAGGCACCCCAGAAGAGGGCTGGCCCTCTGACTGGCCCGCCTGCCTCTCCTTGCCTGTGCTGGGAGGGGCTTCCCTTAGGAGCCTGGGATTGGCATTGATCCAGGTACCGGACCCCCCAGCCAAGAGGCGCTGCCTGGTCTGGTTCCTGGTTCCTGAGCAGCCAACTTTGGCCTCAGCCAGGGGCCAGGACCCCCTGTCTTATACCCCTTCCTCCTGCCTCGTGCTGCTCTGGGCCCCAGAGCTGCAGACTCAAGCCATGAAGTCTCAGAGGCAGAAGCTGCCCTCAGCCAGGGCTGGAGGACTTTTCCAGGTAAAGGCCCCAATGCTGGGCTTGGCTGCCACCAGAGACACATGTATACACACACACACACACACACACACAGGCGTGCACACGTGCGCACTGTCTCATGAACGTACCCAGACCTGCTCATTCCAGGCCAACCCTCTCTTGCAGTCTCCTCCTCCCAGGGGCCCTGCCGTCCCCCCTCCCCCTTTTCCCCCAGCCTGGGGCTGGAAACCTTAGAGTCTCTCTTGGCTCTAATCTTCTCCTTCACGCTTTATGTCTAATCTGTCACCAAGTCCTCCAGCTCAGCCCTACTTGTGACTGTGCTCATGTCCCTCTCCTCCTTTGTCCCCTCCTCCCCCAGCCCTTTCTTCCTCACCTTTCTCACCTGGACCAGTGCAGTGGCCACCCGCCACTCATCCCCCTCCTGTGCCTCCTCCACTTAGACTAATGCCCCTGGTACCCAGGCTAGAACCCACTAGAAAGCCTTCTGTGGCGCCCCAGTGCCAGCAGGTAAAGTCTGAACCCTGAGCCCAGAAGCCCTTAGGGAAACACCTGCATCACCACACGTCCCTGGGCTGATGTGTTGGCAGGTTGGGCGTCCTCCCTGGCTCTGACTGCCGGTGGGCTGGGCATCCACACTCCCAGACAAGCTCTTGCTTCCACACACTGTACTTCCCTTGCCTTGCAGAACCTGGTGCCCCCCAGCCAGCCAGCCACGCTCCCCATCCTATACCCCAACATCCTCAGCTCTGTCCAGATCCAGGCTAAGCCCCCCTGCTGCCTCCAGTCCCCACTGTTCTGCTTATCTCAGCACCCAGCTTCAATCCAGCCCCCTCCAAGAGGCCTCCCCAGCTCCTCCTAAGACCCATGCAGGGGCCACGGCACACTGATGAGCTCTGAGTGGGCTACAGGACAGAGGTACTGATTCTTCAGCCCTGGGGAGGCACGTGGGGCCTGGGGCAGCTGCCAGAGGCATCTGGCCCAAGCCACCTCCTCATTCACGCCAGTGCTTCCCACAAATATTGCCACTGTCTACGGCACTGCGACCCGGTTCTCAGCCCCCAGCGTGCTCCAAGTCACAGCCAGTCAAGTGCTTATTTTTTCTCTTTATTTCCTCTGCTTGAGTTCGGGTTCTCTGGCTAGGCAGGGAGGGCTGCTGCGGCTGGGGAGGGGGAGAGAAGTTTGCTCTGTCCCCTCCGCAGCCCTCCTCATCCCTCCTCATCCTTGTGCCTGTACACAGACTGCCCTGCTCCAGGGAGGCTGGAGATGGCTCCTGTCCAGGGCGGGGACCAGCTAGCTGATGCCCCACACACAGATCGCAAACCAGCTCACGGGAGCCTGTGTGTCTGTGAGTCCCTCACACAGTTTTGCCCATGTATGTGGAATAGGAACCTCCCTGCCCACCCCCAGCCCTCTCAGGCATAGATGTTCCCAGGTGGGTGTCTTCTCGTGCAAATAATGTCATTCTGGCCCCCAGACCTGCAGACTGAAGCCCCTGGAAGGTAGGGCTGAGGGGCACCCAGCTGTGGCATTACCCATCCTGACCCTGACAGTCTGTCTGTGTGGCCCTTCCTCGGGCCCCACTCCCATCCTCAGGGCTGGAGTTGACACCAAGACCGGCGGCTCTGTGGGCACCTACGCAGGGCTCCTAGCTCCTGAGGCTCAGCCCCAGCGGAGCCCAGCCCCTGGGCCCCGACCATCCTCACCACCCAGATGGACGCCCAGCTTCCTGCAGTCAATTCTGCTGGCTCAGCCCTCCGTTCCTCTTGTCTGCTCCCATGAGAGTGGCATTGAAGTGTCCTCCTGCCTTCTGGGGAACCTTGGCCCCCTCCTCCTGTCAGGTCTAGTAGAAAGGGCAGGGCTTAAGAGGCAGACAGGCCCAGTTTCAGTCTAAGCCACCTGACCTAGGATGAGTAACTTTTACTCCCCAGCCTGTTTCCACCTTTGTAGAATGGGGTCACGTCTGCTTCCTGAGGTTATAGTTACGAGTTGATGGGCAACATAGAGCACCCAGGGTGGACCCCGACATGGAGCAGGCACGCGTTTGCCTCCTTCCTCCATTTTCCCTGGCTCTTGAAGGGACATGAGTTAGGACAGGATGGGGTCTTAAGATGCATCAGGCCCCAAGCTCATATATAGGAGAGAAGATGGTCTCTGTATAAGCTGCTTCACCTCTTGTTGCTCCAGCCCCGGGCAGGAGCCCTCAGGAGGAATCATTGCTTCTAGTTGGAAGAAGCCCCCTACTCACCCCCCCATCTGTACACACATCACCCCCTGCAGGGCCTGATTCAGACACCGGTTGCTGCAGTGTGCAAAGAGCTTTGTTTGGGGGTTCTGTGAACATGATGATTTGGGCTCAGCTTGTCCTGGAACTGTGTGCTGATGATCAGCTCTCACACAGAACATGGCAGCAAAGCAGGGGTAGGGGCCCTGGGTGGAATCAATTCTGGTTCGGGCTCTGCTGTTTGATTGCTGTGTGATCTGGGACAAATCACTTAACCTCTCTGGGCTGTTTTCCTCTTTGTATACTAAAGGGTTGGGCTTGATGACTACTGGGGGCTGTGCCCAGAGAGGCTGCCCTGTGAGCCTGGCGTGGACTGTGCGCTCAGCAGCAGGTTCCCCCAGGAACTGTTCACACCTGCCCAGCACCTGCCAAAGCCACCAACCACACTGGCAGCAGCTGCCTGGGTTGCCTTGGAGCTATGTGGCTGTTGCAGCAGGGCCGAAGGTGACTGTGAGACAGAGGTGGGAGTTGTGAGTCCCAGCGCCCAGGCAAGGAAGCAGGGTCATGCTTTAGCTGGTGAACTCCCTCAGTGGCAAAAACAGGCCTTCTCAGGACCCCCAGAAGGTCAGAGTGCCAGTGCCTAAGGCCCACCCTCTTCCCAGGGACTGATGTCAGATGCCGCAGGCAGTCTTTGGTCCCCTGTGAGCCAGAACCCCAGGCACGTGGAGGTGGTAGGATGGTTGAGTTGGCAGGCTCTGGGGTCAGGGTTTGGACCAGGGCTCCGACTAGGGTGAGGCAAGGGAGGGGCCTAGGGCGCAAACTTTAAGTCATGCTAGTACAGGGTCAGCCCCTGAGAGTGAGTGCCTCCTTACATTTTGTACCCTTGGCACCCCCTGCCTCACCCTCGTCCTGGCTGTGGATCCAGCTCCTCCCTGTACTTCTTTATTTCCTTGTCTCTAAAATAGTCATAAGAGGACCTAACTCACAGTGTTGATGTGTGGATTAGGCAGACTGATGGCATGTCAATCTTGGCACACAGTAGGCACTCAATAAATGTTAGCAATTGCTGGTGAGGGATATGGCAGAGGGCACTGTTCCATCCTCTCCTATGGGGAGTGGGGGAGTCCTTGGTGCCCTCTTTGTGGGAGAGGGTGCAGCTAGGGGTCCAGGCAAAAGGGCAGAGGCCTGAGGGGAGGTCTCCATTTGGGGATGGGGGACAGGCCTTGTGTCTTTTCTCTGCCCGCTTTGACACCCAGGGGCAGGGCATATAGAAGTCCCCTGCCCCTCCTGCTCTCCAGGTGTGGTTGTTGGCTGCGCCATCCCAGCCCTGTTTGAGATGGAGACAGGGAGATTCATAGCCATCAGGAGAGGCCTAAGTGGCAGCTGCTCCCCAGAGTAGGCCACAAAGGGCAAATTTTAGGTCCCGCTTAGATGGGGGAGGGGACCCTGAACTCCCCACCTATGAGTGGGCCATGGTGAGAGCACCAAGGGCCAGTGCCCTGATGGGTGAGTCCCCCAGATTCAGGCCCCTCCCCACGCCTGGGTGTCAGAGCTGTGTCCCTCTAGAAGGCTCAGGGTCACCTTGAGCTCAAGGCAAATACATGGCTGAGGTTTGGGGAGGGGGAGTCAGTCTAGATTGATCCTTGGAGAGGGAGCTCTGGTCCCTGTATCCCACCTCTGCAGTATACCTCCCCAGCCAGGGTGGCAGGTGGGACTCCCAGTGCCCCACCCCAGCGTGTCCAGCTCAGAGCCTGCAGGGAGGTACACCCCGATTTAGACCCTACCCCCTCCTTACTGGAGCAGAGACCAGATGGAGTTGAGGGGCTTCTGCCTTTTCCCGTATCTGCATCTTTCCAGCCCTTCTCGCCCCACCCCCCAATAAAAAAAGAAAAAAAAAAAGATGCCAGGCACTGGCAGGTAGGAGTGATTCCTTATGGTCCCGGCGTGACAGGCGTGACCTTCCCCTCTCCCCAAAACATCCCCCACCACGTTGTCCGGGTAGCTTGGCGGGTGGGGGTCGCGGGCTAGAGGCAAGCCTCCTGCGGGCGAGCTGCAGAGCACGTGAGCAGCCGTGGGGCGGCAGGTGCCCGAGCCCATGGGAGCCCGAGCCCAGGGGATTAGCAATTAGCCGCTGCGCCCGCCCGCCGGGGCTCTGGGGAGGGGCGCGCCTCGGGGCCGTCCAAGGAGAAGGGGCGCAGCGCGTCCTGGCCCACGGCCCCGCCCCCGCCCGGCGCCGGGTAATGAGCGCGCAGTAAACTCGGCGGCCGCGCGGAAGAGGGGCAGGATCCCTCCGCCCGCCAGCCCGCCCGCGGCCGCCCGCTGGATTAGCGGCTCTTTGTTCGGGGCCTGTTAACAAGTTGCTGGCTGAGTGCTCGGCTGCCGCGGGGGGAGCAGGCGTCCAGCCTCCGGGCACGGCGGCTCGGCGGCCTCCGCCGCTCTTCGGTTCCCGCGCCCGCCCGGCTGCAGCCCCCACTGGCGCCGCCTTTCCTCAGACCCCGGAGACGTGGCTGGGCGGTGGGCCCCTCTGGCGGTCTGGTGTGTGTAGCGGTTCCAACTCCCAGGCTGAGCTCGCGGCGGAAAGGAGGAGATTTCTGGGGCACCTTCTGTAGGCTTCCAGTGCGCCGCTGTGGTCCGTCCCATTTTACAGAAATGGGAGGGCATGGCCTCCCGAGGTCCCGCATGGGCATTGTGAGCAAGCCTGGGGTTCCAACCCAGGTCTTTGACATCCAAACTCATTCTCCTCTACTAAGAGGATTGAAGCCTGCGGCGGGGAAAGGAGGAGGCTTTGGTGGCTGAAACTGTCATACCATATATTCTTAATTACCTTGGTGATGGTAGGAACCGTGGCCGGTGCTGGGCGCTACCTGCATCATCTGATCAGAACCTCAGGACAACCCAGGAGGTAGGTGAGGTTAGTCCCATTTATTAGATGAGGACACTGAGGCTCAGAGAAGTGGCAGAGCTGGGACCTTGTTACTGCTCAGCCTCACCTCCCCCACCCATACCAGCGGGGAGCAGAACCAAGCCCCATGTGTCCATTTACTGTCAGGACCTTGTCTGGTGTCCCATGGACTTGAAAGCCCACTGGAGAGAGTCAGGGGACCTTGCTCCTCGGCCTGATCTTGGGCTAATCCCCTCATCTCCCAGAGCCCATTTCCCCCCTGTATCCTGCCTCTTCACACCACCCCGCCACCAGGGTGCAGGTACTTTCTAATCCTGGGCTGGGATGTCCAGGCCACAGGATTTTGATTATAAAACCCCCGGGGGTCTGCTTTCCAACTTTTCCAGGGCCACACATCTTCAGGTGGCCCGGGCTGTTCAGAGCAACTTTCTTATGGGAGGTGGAATCCTTCCCAGTAAGCTCCCCCAGATAGTTCTTGACTTTTCCTTCTGGGGCCACACAAGGGTAGCTTTTCTCTTTTCAGTTATTTAAGACAGGGCCCTATCTGCCCTTTGCCAGGCCAGGCACCTCCCATCCACTCAGGTGTTCCTCATGTAGCAGGTTCCAAGCCCCCTTCTCTATCCCCAACATCTTTGTTAGCTGCCTCTGGATGTCAGTCCCAGGAGGGCATCCCACTGTGACACAGTGCCCTGGTGTGGACTAGCATAGCATACTAAGTGTGTCTGTTGCAAATATTGGAAAACCCAACCCAAACTGGCTTAAGCAAAAAAAAAAAAAAAAAAAAAAAAAAAGGAGATTTATTGCCATGCGTAACTGAAAGGCCAGGGGTAGCTCTGGCTTCAGGCATGGTTGGATCCAGGGAGAACAGTGTGACCAGGATACATCCCTCATCTGTGCTCTGGCAGGGGATGGGGGGTGTTGGTGCCACTTTCCAACAGCCTTTCCCCTCACAATACCAAGGTAGTTGCCAGAGTTACCAGGGCTACATCCTTGCAGGCCCAATCCAGGGGGAAAGAGAGAATCTCTCTTCCCTTAGCCATCCAACAAATGTCCTGGTCTTTCCTCATTGGTCCAATTCAAGTGCTGTCTGAGCCAGTCCCCACAGCCAGGGGTTATGGTTGTACAGGTTAGCTGGGCCCAAGCCACCTATGTCACTGTCCTGTTACCCAGGCTGTTTGCCACCACTTACAGCTTTCTTGTTCATGGAGAAGGGATGGGCACATGATCCTCAGATTTAACCAGTATGTCATCAGTACATTTTACCCAAGTATTTAATAAAAATGCTGACTAGCACCAAGGACACAGCCTGAGGCTGAAAGGTAAAGAAAGACCCACGTCTGGATCAACATTAGCCAATTGATCGGCTGTGTTAGAAAACAATGCTGGCCAGACTTCCTTGGTGGTGCAGTGGTTAAGAATCCGCCTGCCGGGGCTTCCCTGGTGGCGCAGTGGTTAAGAATCCACCTGCCAATGCAGGGGACACGGGTTCGAGCCCTGGTCCCGGAAGATCCCACATGCCGTGGAGCAGCTGGGCCCGTGAGCCACAGTTACTGAGCCTGCGCGTCTGGAGCCTGTGCTCCGCAACAAGAGAGGCCACGATAATGAGAGGCCCGCGCACTGCGATGAAGAGTGTCCCCCACTTGCCACAACTGGAGAAAGCCCTCGCACAGGAACTAAGACCCAACACAGCCATAAATAAATAAATAAATAAATAAAATTAAAAAAAAAAAAAAAAAAGAATCCGCCTGCCAATACAGGGGACACAGGTTCGAGCCCTGGTCCAGGAAGATCCCACATGCTGTGGAGCAAGTAAGCCCATGCGCCACAACTACTGAGCCTGCGCTCTAGAGCCCACGAGCCACAATACTGAGCCCGAGGAGTGCCACAACTACTGAGCCTTCACTCGAGAGCCCACGTGCCACAACTACTGAAGCCCGCGCGCCTAGAGCCGAGCTCCTCAACAAGAGAAGCCACCGCAGTGAGAAGCCCGTGCACCACAACGAAGAGCAGCCCCCGCTCGCCGCAACCAGAGAAAGCCCATGTGCAGCAGTGAAGGCCCAATGCAGCCAAAAATAAAACAAAAGAAAACAATGCTGGCCATTCAGAAGGTTTTGCCTTCCCTTAAATGTGCTGTCACCTGGTTCATACATCTCCATTTGCTGATCTTGAGATATTAAATCCAGACACACCGTTTCCAGTCCGTTTCCAGTCCGGCCCTGACCTATCAGAACAGTAACCTTATGATAAGGGAAGCTGGTCTGGTGTGACAGGTCCTTGGGGGTCCTAGCATGTCTCTCGGTGTCCCTGCTCCCCTTGGTGATCTGCAGCTGACTGAGAAGCAATACCAGAATCGTTCCTGGGGTCTGCATCGGGTTCACCAGGTTCTGTTTTTTCCAGTGGACATTTGTTGGGTTTTGTATCTGTCCAGCTTCCATTCCCAGTCCCATCAGAACTCCCTGACCTCTCCCCTGGTATAGCCTTAGTCAGTGTTCGACAGGCCCCTTCATCTTGGCAGCAGGGCCCAAGTGTGACAGGTTAGTAATTTCCCTATCCTGGTTCCTTTCCTGCTTCAGAGCTTGCTTTTTAAGCCTCTTTTCCCTTCTCTCAGCAACCCAATTTCTCGCCAGTACTTCCCCCTTTTTGCTTAAATTTGTGAGAATCATTTTCTGTTGCTTGCCTCAAAGAACTTAACTGATGCATTCACCAAATACAACTTTCCTCCTTTTTTGAAAATTAGGCCACAGCTCACACATCTCCTGCCCCAAGACTGCTCCCCCCCCCTTTCTCAGAGGTCAGCAGCAGGGTTCAGCAGGTCCCTGTGCCAGGACCTGAGGTGTAATTTATTAGGACCAAGAGACCTGAACTCATTCGCAACAAACACTCGGCCTGTCCTGATCTCGCCTGGCTTTCAGTGCTTTCTTACTAGTGTTTGTCCTGCCTCTCCACTTCAGTATTCTCAGGTGTAAAATGGTGGGGTGGGGAGGCCAGCTTTCCAGTACCTGCGCCCCCAACCAGTCAGAAGGCCCACCCTTTCCTGGTCCTCCTCCTCCAAGCCCCTCCTCCTGCCCCATGTTACTTTGGCATTTCCCACAAGCTTCAGCTGGACCTGAGCTTACCCTTCCCTGCATGGTTCTCCAGTCCATGCCTCTCATCAGTGGCTTTGTCCTTGGTTTGGGGCCATCTTTCCATGTTGGGCATGTCTGGTTAGAATATGAGTCTACCTAGATGTCTTGCAGCTGCCCTGACAATTTTTGAGAGTCCTTTTTCCTCCAGATCTTTTGGGATCACACAGCCAGAGGTCCATCTTTGAGACCCACCTGATCCTCTCAAGACCCCTTTCTTTTAAGACTCCTGGCTCCATTGGGGAGCTTGTCCTTAGTGTGAGTTGCCTGAAGCCTGGCACCCATAGGCTGGGACGCCCTTCTGAGGGTGGTCAGCGTCCCCTCCCCAGCAGTGATGTGCTGGTAAATGTTTAACAGTTGGCTCTCTGGGAGAGCTGCAGGACAGATTTGCCGATTTCCATGGTGTAAATACTCCCACGATGGCCTATTTCAAGCTACCAGTGTGATGTTGACCAGCTTGCAAAATTCCAGAAATTTTAACAACAGGCTCTCCTAAGCCAGGATGAGCTGGCCGCAGCACATCGCTGTTCCCTGGTCACCCCAGCCCTCTGAAGAAGTGGTCACAGGAAGGGAGTGACAAAGTCTCCTTAGGCCTCTCCCTGCAGGACCCACTGACCTCCCCAGCTCTTTGGTGAGCTATGGGGTGGGCAGTCAGGCACTAGAGGATTGTGGTTAAGAGTTGGGGCCCTGGAACAGTTAGAATCCTAAGCTGGGTGACCTAAGACAGGTGATTTCAGCTCTCTGTGCCTCGATTTCCTCATCCAGAAAATCTGGATAATGAAAGGCCCCTACCTCGTAAGATTGCGAGGATTAAATGAGTTACTCTGTGTGGAACACTTAGCCCAATGCCAAACCCAGGGTGAACGCTCCATAAACGGGACCGCTGCAGATGCTGTGTGGACAGCAGTGGGGATGCTCACTCTTGGCCTCCCTCTGTGACACCCCCTGAAGTGGTGGGGGGAGCAGGGTTCTTGGTTGACAGCACTGGCAGAGAGCATCAAGGCAGGGCCCTGCTGATCTAGAATCTCGGGAAGGTGCTCATGCTGGGGTGATGAGCATTCATGAGAGGGCTTGAGAAGGAAGGTTGATGTAGTGAAAGATGACTCATCCAGAGGACTTGACCACCAGGTATGACTCCTGACAGCCTGGAAGCTGGGGTGGGTTCCCAGGACATGCAGAGTAGAGAGGTGACAGGGGTTACAGGAACATTCAAGAGCCCAGACAGGCCAGGCAAGGACAATCCACCTGCTGACCTGCAGACTGGATCGTGGCTTCAGGGCTGGTCCCTGGCCACGCCTCTTCTTCTACTCCCAACTCTGGGTGTCCCAAGGCCAGAGGAGGAGAGGGACTCTGCCTAGCACCTTAGCATGTGGTGGCATTGGCCAGACAGTGAAGGGAAGGGGAAGAGCACACAGGCATTCCCTGGTGACAGCGTGTGTACAGGGGAGCTGGGAGGCGCAGCCCGGCTGAAGCAGACAGTGCCTGTGGGGGACCAGTGAGCGACAGCCCTGGCTACATCGTTGAGCTGGGGATTGACAGGCAGTGAGCGGTATTTAAGGAAGATTAATCTGGCAGCGCGTGGAGGATGGATGAGAGCAGGGAGAGGCTGGAGGCAAGGAGAGCAGGCAGGAGGCTGCAGCGGTCATCCAGGCAAGAAATGACGAGGCCTCCCTTCTCAGGGAGCAGGCAGCGGGGATGGAGTCAGAGAGATGGATGTGGGAGACATTTGAAGGGAGGAGCGTCTGGATGTTGCATGTGGGGGGCGAGGGACGGGAAAGAGGCAAACATGATTCAGAGCTTTCAAGCCTGGGGAAGTGATGTCAGAAACAGAAAATGGACGGGGAGCGTCAGCGGGGAAGAAGCTTAAAGAGCAACAGGGCTCCAAGAGCTGTGCGCTTCACCCAGAGGGAGCTTCACCCTGCCAGGCCCTACCTAGAGGGTGGACATCAGTCAGGCACTTTGGCCACAAGTAGCAGAAACTGGCTCTGGTCAAGTGAAGCAAAGGGAATGTAACAAGGGTGGTCAGGTTCAGTGGGTAACCAAGGGACAGGCAAAGTCATGTCCTAGGAGAGACGTTCTCAAAAGGTCAGTGTGACGATGGGGCTGTCCTATGTAATTCAAGGCACCGAAGGCAGGAGGGGAAAGTGGATTTGCTTTGTTCTGTGTAGCCTTAGAGGGTAGGGTCAGGACCAGCAGGTCAGAGACATCGGAGGCTGAGAAAGACCTTCCTAACAAGCAGTGACACCGGTGGCCTTGGCAGGCAGGGAGCTCCCCGTCTGTGGGGCTATTGAAACAGACCCTGTCAGGACCTGTCAGGGAGACTGTGGACTGGTGGCAGGTGGCCTTGGTGAGGCTCTATGGCAAAGGGGAAAGGATGGAGCTTTGGAAATGACTTCAGCTCCACTCTCAACCCCACTCTTACTGGTTGGCCTTGAGAAGTTTCTTACCCATTGGGAACTGGGCTATCTGGAGGGCTCCCATCTCTTGGGATTATGTAGTTTCTTTAGTGCTTGTTGCTTTGACTACTCAACACACGTTCTCACCAGCACAGCACTCTTCCTTAGGTGATGTCCTCTCCAATACCATGTGGTCAATCATGGGGCCCCATCCTGCCCCTAGAAAACACCTGACCAGGCTGGCAAATCCTAGTGGAGATCTTAGGCACAGTGGTTGGTCCAGGGTGGCCACGTGACCTGGGCTGAGCAAATCAGGATCCTTCCCATGGCTTTTACCACCTGGAGGTGGAGGAGTTGCCCTCTCTGCCCCTGGGGTTGGCAGCTGTGAAGATGCAGGCAGAGATGTTGGGCCAGTGGCAGCCATTTCCCCCTTGTATGGAGAGAGCCAGGCTGCAGAGGGGAGTGAGGCCAACACACAGAGACAAGCAGAAGGGGGAGATGTCTGGTGGCCCCGAGGCCCTGGAGACTCAGGAGCCCGCAGCTTTTCTCTCAATCCTGTGGGCTGTCCCCTAGCCTTCCCGGCACTTGAGCCAAGAACATCCCACTTTAGGCTTATGCCAGTTTGGTTGGGTTTCAGTGCCCTGCACCTGAACAGGACCTGGCGCAGGATCCCAGGAGGAAGATATGACGATATGGGTAAAGCACCCACCCAGAGGTGGCTGGGTGGCAGTGTGCAGGGCCTGCAACCCCCAGGTGGCAGACAGAACATTCTAGACAATAGAGAGTTCACGTAAAAGTCCAGATTTGGGGCTTCCCTTGAAAAGTTAGATCTGGGCACTGAGAGCCTGTTTTCCTGGGCAGGTAGGGGCTGGGACCTGGCTGCCACCTTGGCAGGCGTACACCCGTCTCCCATACACCCCCACTGCCCAGGCACACTGAGGCTGCATTCTAACCCCAGCACAACACTGAGAACTTGTATGGAAGCCTTTTCTCCCCTCCCTTCCGGCTCTAGAGACTGCATTTGGGGCCTTAGATTTCACCTGTTCAGTTGAGGAGGCAACAGCTAGTCAGGTGGAAAGTCTGAAAGCTTACTGGAAACCTGGGACTGGCACTTTGAGGGGCAGGGAGGGCGGGAAGTAGAGATGAGAGGCCCATTCAGAAGGAGCTGGTCATGGGCACTGTGAGCTCAAGTCCCGTTTTAAGGGGTGACTGGGGGATGGCTGCGGCCGGGATGAAAAAGGAGGATTTGGGGAGTGATTCCGAGGAAGCCAGAAGGAAGCCAAAGAGAGAGCCTGGGAGCCTGGGGAGGAGTTTGAAGTTTTGAGAAGGACAGGGAGGCAGCCACGGGAGGGCTGCAGGGGAGGGCCCCGCCGACGAGGCCTGGAGGGCGCACGTGCTGGGACGGGACCAGGAATTGCCACCTGAGAGCCTGTGCTCGGCAGCATGAAACCAGTCTTAGAGGTCGGGGATGAAGCGAGTGGGCAGGGCGTAGGGGCCACTCGGAATTTGAAGTGCTGTGAGGGAAAAATATTAGAGCCAGAAAGGGATCCTTGAGGGCTTCAGAGCAGGAGCCCGCACAAAGGGAGCAGGGGCCCGCACAAAGGGAGCAGGGGCAGGACAGGTGTGATTGCTCGGCGCTTGCAAAGCCCTTGCACACAGCTCTCTGCAGGCAGCCTCAGAGGGGAAGTGACTTCCCGAGTCGAACGGCAGCCACTGCAGGCCAGGTCCCAGGCCCAGCCCCTCTGAGCACAGGTCTGTGCAAGGCGGTGGGGCAGAAGGCCCAGGTCCCCAGTGAGCTTTTGAGGGAAGCCAAAAGGATGGACTGGGGGAGAAAGCCGAGTGAAGATGGGGACACGTCAGTCATTAAATAAGCATTGATGAGGACCTACTGTGTGCCCGGCCCTGCATTAGGCACTGCGGATACACAGTGAGCCAGGCCAGCACCGTCCCCACCCCTGGGGAACTCACATTCTGGTGGGGGGAGATGACCGTAAACAAGCAGACAGATTCAGATAATGAGGAATGCTCTTCACGACTTGGAAGGCAGGCAGAGAGGGACGCGTGACCTCTGACCCCGGGTGAGCAGATGCGGGCGTGTTGGCTGGCACGTTAGCCCGGATGGTCAGGCCTCTCTGAGGAGGTGCCATGTGAGCTGAGACCCGAATGACAGGGAGGAGCCAGCCGTGGGGGCAGCAGCCTGGGGGTGGGAAGGAGCATGGTTCGTGGAGGCCCACCGTGGTCTGGGCGCAGGGAAGTGTAGAGTTGGGTGGAGAGAAAGCGTGATTTGTCTCTGTGTTCCTGTATGCTATGTGCCCCTCAGCTTCCTGAAAGGCACAGTCAGAGGAGCTGAGTGATTAGAAGTCCCTCTGAAGGCAGATCCGATAGGATCCACAGGGGTGAGGAAGGTGGCTCAGAGGTGTGGGTACTACGCAAGAGAGCCCAGGCCTGGGGTGGTTGCATGTCACCCTGGACTGGGGGTCAGGAGCCCTGGGTCCCAGGCCTGCACTGAGTTCAGAGGGTGGCCCCAGACCAGACACACTCCTCTGCCTCATTTGAGAAATGGAGAGGATGACCAGGGCCTGGGCTGTCATGGCGCTGGTCCTGAGGCCTTAGAATGGAAAGGGGCGGGCTGAGGGCGGGGAGAAGGGAGGGTGTGGGGAGAAGCCAAGACAGGCCCCTTCAGCACCAACCTGCAGTCTCAGTGCCTGTTGTCCCCACCTCCTCCCAGTATCAGGTATGACCCTGTAAAATGAGCTAGGGGAGTCCAATGCAGCTGAGATTCACACCCTTCTCAAGTATGTTATTATATATATAATTGAGGTGAAATTCATATACCCTAAAATTAACCATTTTAAAGTGCACAATTTAGTGGCATTTAGCACGTTCACAATGTTGTGCAACCATCACCTCTATCTAGTTCCAAAGCACTCTCATCAGCCCCAAAGGAGACCCCATTAGCTGTCATTCCCCAATCCCCCGCCTCTCCCCAGCCCCTGGCAAACACCAGCCTGCTTTCTGTCACTACGGATTTGTCTATTCTGGGTATTTCATGTGAATGGAATCATACAGTGTGTGACCTTTAGCGTCTGGCTTCTCTGACTTAGCCTGTTTTCGAGGTCCATCCATGTTGTAGCACATATCAGTGCTTCGTTCCTTTTTATGGCCAAGTAATGTTCTGTTGTATGGGTAGACCACATTTGGTTTATCCGTTATCATCGGTTGATGGACAATTGGTTGTTTCCAGTGTTGGGGCTATTGTAAATAATGCTGCTCTGAACATTTGTGTGCAAGTGTTTGTTACCCAGGAGTGGAATTGCTGGGTGATATGGTAATTCTAGGTCTAATTTCTTGAGAAATCACCAGACTGTTTTCCTCGGCAACTGCACCATTTTATGTTCCCACCAGCAATGTGTGAGGGTTCCAGTTTTCCACATCCTCATGCTTATTTTTGAAATCATTAAATTCTTGCAAAAATTGTTTTTTTCCTCTCTTGGTGCTCCAGCTTTGCTAGTGCCTGAGTTCATGTGGAGGCCACCAGCAGGCCAGCCAGCCCTGCCTCGTGTGGGTTACATGGCCCAGGATTGGCATCAAAGGGCAGGTTGGGGGCACAGGGGCAGCTGGGGGCACGTGGCCCTGCAGTGGGTCAGGCTGTCTGTCAGGGAAAGGTCAGGTCTCTTTCTGCCCTCTGGAACTCTGTTCCCCTCAACCCCTCCCTTCTTCCTCCGCACACGCCCCCAGCCAGGAACTGCCCTCGCCGCCCCTCTACTCCGTTTTGTGTGTGTGTCTCGTCACCAGGATAAATGTAGCTACAAACAATGCGGCGGGCTGGGTGCTAATTTGTCAGACGCAGTGCGCGGCTGTGATTCCGAATACATTAACATTTTCACATGAAATCATTTCAATTTTTAGTGATTAAGAAGTATTTGTTTTAAAGCATCAGGATGATTTACTGCAGGCCTAGGGGGCTGTGGAGGGGGTGGAGGAGCCCCCAGGTGTGATGTCATTTGTAGGTACCAGCATGCGCAGAGATCACAGCAGTCACCATCCCTCACGCACCCGTGCCCACCTCGGGCTTCCTGGGCATGAGGCTGCAGGTGGCAAAGAGTGGGCAAGTCTCAGGACCAAGAGGTGGAGACTCCCCCCTAACCTCAAGTAGCAGCCTGTCACTCTGTCTTAGCTTCTTTGTGGCACTTATCAGCATCAGAGATGACCTTCTTTATTGACTTGTGTACTTATTTTCTACTTCCCTCCACATTAGGACATAAGGTTCTTGAGGGGCTGTGGCCTGCTCACTGCTCACTGTGTCCCCTGAGCCCAGAACAATACCTGGCAGTAAGTAGAAGCTCAGGATTTGTTGGATAGATGGGCAGACAGGCGGGAGAGTGGATAGATGGGTAGCTGGATGGATGAGTGGGTAAATGGGTGGGTGGACGGGTAGGTGGGTGTGTGGATGGATGGGAGTGGGGAGGATAGATGATTGTTCAGGGGGCACAGAAGACCCCTCGCTGTACCGTGAATCCTGTTATCCTTGAGTCAAGCTCTCTCTGGGACTTGAGGGACACCAGCCCTCTCAGGCAAGCCACCTCTGCTGTACCAGGCTTCCAGGCACCTGGGAAGTACAAGTTCATTAGCACTAGGGCTGGTACTCACAAGCCTCCGACCCCCGCACTCTTCCTCATCACTCCCACTCTTTAGAGCCTATCCGTACCTGCCTCTCCGAGTGGATGGGAGCCACTGAGGGTTCCCTAGGGCGCTGGACAGACCAGCTCCTCCAGGACCCAGCCGCTGCCAGCCTTCTTAGCCAGGGACCCTCTCCTTCCCTCCCGGGGGCTCCCAAGCAGGGTGGCCCTCTCCAAGGCAGCTGAGGTCTGGGCATGAAGGACAGGCCTGCAGGGGACACGTATGGTGTGCACTGGCATGTGTGTGTGACAGGACATGCTCAGAGCTTGGCCGATTGGAAATCAGGCTCCTTCAGGCCTCGCTCCATGGGGGTCACACAGGAGGCCCTGCGTCACCCTTCTGCGCCTCCCAAACTTCTGTGGCCCTGCACCCCAACCCTGCACCCCCAGATCAGACCCCTCCCCCACCTACCCCAGCAAAAGGAAAATGCAGCTTTTATCGTTCAGCAGAAGCAACATCAGAAAACAATTATTGTTTTAATTACCTGCTGTCGCCGTACAAGACAGGGAGGTTGTAAAGTGCGATAAAATCTTTCATGTTAATGGACTGCCAGCTTGGGCCAGGGTGCGATTTATGGGACTGCAGCCGGCAACTCCAGTCAGCTGGTGTGGAGCCCCCCGGGCCCCTCTCCCTGTCCCTGGGGCCAGGTCTCCAATGCCAGGGGGCATTGTCCATCACCTTCTACTGCGACACAGCAGGGGTCCTTGCCTCAGAGCCCAGGAGAGCTCAAGACAGCACGTACCAAGGAGTGTCCTAGAGGCTGCATCCCCTGCAGGGTGAACCTTGGATCGGGCCGTCTTTCCACTCCATAGAAGCCATGCCGGTCTTGGGCTGGGGCTGGCACGTGGGTGGGCCTGTCTCCCTAAATAGGCCCTCTCCCCACAACCCTGCTCTGCTGGGGCCCCCCATCCTCCAGCCGCACAGGATCAGCGCCCTGGCTGCCATCTTGGACTTCTGCACTGCCCAGAGCCAGCCCTCCCCACAAGCCCTGTAACCTCGCACCTGTCTCCTCCTCCCCTGCCCCCCAATACCTCTCAGAGCCTGAATGCCACCTCCTGGCAGAGGTCCTCACCTCTGTCCTGCCCTCAACCAACCCAGCCCCGCTGCTGTGCCTGCATCTCCCCAAAGCCCATCAGGGCACACCCCCGCTCAGGAACCAGCCTGTTTTGTGCTAAGCTCTTTCACACATTCTCTCATTGACGCTTCACGACAGAGCTTTGAGGGGGTGCTGTCATCATGCTCCCCATTTTACAGACGTGGAAACCAAAGCATGGACAAGTCAAGCGTTTGGCTGGCAGTCTGATTTCAGAGGGCTGGTCCGAAGACTACATGGAGTAACAGCTGTGGAATGTTTGGAACAGTGCCAGGAATAGAGTTCATGCCCCAAACATTTTAGCTCTAATAATAATTCTTGTCATTGCTGTTCAACCTGGAGCAAATCACTTCGCTGCTTTAGTTACACCTCGCTTTCCTCATCTGGACAATGGGGACAGCCATCGCCTATCCTATAGCATGAGAGGATCAAATAAGCCACGTGCGCGGCTCAGGGCAGGGTGCATGGTGAGAGCTTGGACCCATTAGCTGCAGTCCTTGCTGCTTCCACGGTAATAGTGGTGGAAGTTAAGGCTGTGAAGAGAAGTTGAGTCCACATTATGCAAGGCCCTTAATGCCACATCAAGGAGTTTCAAGCCATTCCAGAGATAGTGGGGAAGCTGCTGAAGATTTTAAATCCAGAAAGCCATGTGATCAGATCTGGGTTTTAGAAGGATCATGGTGGCCCAGTGGCAGATCGATGGGTGAGGGAGCAAAGCTCAGTACCAAAATGATCCAGATGAGGGCTGACGAGGCCTGCACCCCAACTGTGCAGAGACAGTTCCAGCCGTGGTGAAGGTGAACAGGCAGGGCTTGTCATGACTTGGACAGAGGAGGAGTGAGAGGAGCGTCAAGGGTCTGCACGGGACTGGCCTCTGTGGAGACTCATGCTTTTTTAGATCTTCCCTGCCTGGTACCAAGCACGGGGCCAGCACAAGCGGTGGCTGCTCCCGCCTCCAGGACATGGGTAATTGGCTAAAGCCCAGGGAGCAGTGGACACATCTGGGGCTGGGGCCAAGTCTGAGTAGGGAGGAGCCCAACTTGAGAGAATCTTCAGGCCATTGCTGGGGACTTGGGTGGGGCTTCTCTGAGCGACCTCAGGGACCTGGCTTTGTCTCTGGATGGGCTCAGGTGCAGGCTGTGAGTCTGCCCTGGGTGGATTTGCTCATTCATTCATTCACTCACCCACTCATTTGTTCATTTCTCAACTCATGTCTTCAACAAATAATTGTTGAGCACCATCTCTACTGGGGGGTGGGGATGGGTCTGAGCTGGACCCTGAGTATGCCAGGAAGTAGTACGGAGCGGTACACACACGCTCCCAGAGCTGATGTTCTAGTGGAGGAGACGGGCAACGAGCCAGTGAACAAATGAAGAAATGAAATAATTGCATGTTTTCAGGAGTGCGGAGGAGAACAAAGAAGGAGATGAGACGGGTCCCCCTTCCTCCCTCCTCCTCTCAGGCCCTGTCCTATCTGCCTATGAGAAGTGCCCACGGCTCCCCAGCCCTGCCAAGACACATCGTTGGCATTAGCAGCCTGGCCTGCCCTATACGTCTCCCTGTCTTCCCTGGATTACTTCCCCCATTTTGGCCATCACTTCAGAACTCTAATATATTCCCCAGGGCCCGGGAGGGGCCATTCATTTAAAGATCTTTCTATGGAGTCTTCTCCTCGGAGGACCCTGAGGGGAAGAAAAATGCCAGGAGAGGCCGAAAAAGAGAGCAAGGGAGATCTGATTTCAGAACTCCCAAGCAGCAGAACAGATGCAGAAGGGAGCAGGGCCCTGCTTGCTCAGGGAACTATCTATCCCGCGGTGTAAGTGCCTCCCACCCTCCCTCTCACCCTCTGCCTGCGCCCCTGCAGGAGTCTGAGCTCCGCCACCCTGCCTTCCCGGGGAGAAGCTGTCCCCAGGTGCTGGGAGATGGTTCCCTAATGACAATTCAATTTGCCGGTGTCTCTCCCTCGTCTCTGCCAGTTCTCTGAGGAGCCACATGAGCGCTGTGAGGGCTCCGGTGCGGGCCAGCCTCGCTGTGCTCCATTCCTGTAGCTGAGCCAGAGTGGCTGGCAGGCTGGGCCCACCCTGTGCCAGGTGGCAGCCCCAAGACAGAATGGAGTGTGAGAGGTCGATGGCAGTGCTCTGGGCCCTGGTTGGTGCTCATATGACTGTCTAGGCTGGAAGTCATCGCCCGTTTGGGATTTCGGGCGGCAGCTGCTTCTCATGAAAACATTGGGTAGTTCCAGGTCCCCGCCTGGCACTGTGGGCAACCCCTGCACTCAGCAGGCAGCAGGGCCAGGGAGAGAGGTGGTCTCAGGATGGCTTGGTGGTGTGGCGGATGTTCTCATGCATCACATGAGCCTGGGAATGGGGCCTCTGGCCAGGGGCTGGCTTGTACACCTGGAGGTAGACATCAGTATTGATGTGACCCAGGAAGTATGTGCTCGTGGGTGGAGGTGACCTCACTGCATGCTTGGAAAGCAGGGATGGCTGCCCCACAAGGCCAGCCCCTGGGGGCTTAGGGCCACCTGCTCTTCTAAATGTGAACAGAGGCTGCCTGCCTGGTCTGGTGTGTGCTCAGCATATGAGACTCACATGAATGCCCCCAGGTGGAGGCAGCTGGGCGCCCTGCCCATGCCTGAGAGAGGTCCTCATCCAGGATTCTCTAACCACCCTGGTCCAAATTTCAGGAAATTCCCTGATCCCCTCCCAACAGTTCCAGATGCTCCAGAGCCTCTGATCCATTTCTCTCATGTGCTGGCATTTCCCTGCCTGGCTCCGTCCCCTTCCCTCCTGTCAAACATGTGAAATCACTGGATTCCTCAAAGAGCAGCGCCAAGTTCCTCCTCAACATGCAGGTGTGCGAGTGAGTGTGGAGGGAAGTGTGGCAGGGGTGGGGGGTAGACAGACACTTGTGTGCCTGAGCATGGGCGTAGAGGCACCAGCACCAATATAAATAGGTGCCTTGATAAAGGGTGTATGTCTCTGTGTGTGTGTGTGTGTGTGTCCTCTGGGTGTATCCTAAGTGTTCTGGGGTGTGGGTTCCATGTATAAGTATGTCTTAGAAATGGATTCACCTGGAATTTGTAGCAACTGTTTTATCATTGATAAGGAGCTGACAAAGAAAGGAAACAAAAGGTCTGAATGAATAAACAGTCTTCTGGGTAGAGAAGTGTAAGATGTGAGCTCGGCCAAGAATTGGAGCTTATCTTTTTTATTTTTATTTTTTTAACATTTAAATAAAAGATCTAGAAGAGAATGTGTATAGTGAAATCACCAAGTTTGCAGTTAAATCTAAACTCTCCTGGGTGGTAGTAAAATGCCAGGCTGGTGAGGGATACGCTTTAGGAAACTCTTATCTTGACAGGCAATGGGCTGGGCAGAGAATGGCCAGCAAGTTTCAGTTCGGGAGAAGTGATGTGGATGGTGTCTCGGGGAGGGTGTTTGGAGCTTCTTTCCTAAAGAGGGACCCAGAAGGGCAATCGAAGGCTGGGCATGGTTGGGAAGGGAGTTTGAAGTGAGCCAAAAATATTCTCCTCCCAACACACAAGTGAGGTATACCTGCATCCAACACTCTGGCATGCTTGTGGTCATGTCTCCTTAGGGGAGCACCAGCCCAAGATTGGGGAAACCTGGGTTTTATTACAGACTCATATGGTCTGGGTAATTCATTTCCCTTCCTTGACCCTCAGTTTGTACATCTGTGAAATGGAGGTAATGATCCCTGGGGACCTGCTTCACAGAGAGGCAGAGACTGAGATCTCACTCAGATGACAATGTGTAGGTAACTGTAAAGTTCAGTGCAGCTGTGAGTGGATGTTATCTAGAGAGTTGTGATGAGAAGGAAACTGTCATATAAAGTCATTCTAGCCCACCTGGGACAACTTCACTGTACAGAGAGAGGCTAAGAGGGAATATGGTAGAAATCTATAAAATCAGAAAGAGCATAGAGAAGGGAACACGGCTCCTTCACTAAATCCCAGCCTCACAGAATGAACCCCTCCCCACTCCTGGCCCCCACCAAAACTCAGGAGAGGGAAGTTTAAAACCAATAACCAGAAATCCTGCTGCACTCAGCAGGGAATAAACTTTGAAAATCATTTCCCCTAGAAGTGATACAGGCTGGAATTGCTTCCAGAAAGGTTTAGATAAATTCATGGATATCAGAATCAGAGTGGTTCTTGGGAAGAATTAGCATGTTAGGAGGCCTCTGCCCTGTGGGGATGATGTCAGAGAGGAAGTCCCCAGCAGAGCCAAACGCCTGGGCCAGACCTAACAGCGCTGTCCCTGCGTGTGTGTGTGTGTGTGAGAGTCTGTGTTTAGGACTAGCTTGTTCCTATCTGATAGGGATAGCTCCCCTCTCACCAGTCCACCTTTTCTGAAACCCCCTTTACTTCCTCCCCAGTCCATCACTCTCATTGCTGCTCCCACATCCCCCTTAAACTCCATTCCATGAGTTCCCTAGCCCAACTCCCAGAATTTCACTCTCAGTGCTGACCTTTGTCTCCAGCTTGTCCCTGCCAGCTCACCTCTTATCGCAGAGCAGCACCACCACCCCCCGTGTACTGTCTTCTAGCACAGGCGCCTTGCCTGGCAGTGCGCATGAGCTGGTGAGGACCAGAATCTCCTGCCAGACCCCCCGGTTAATGCTGTTGGCGTGCAGCTTCTCTCTCCGGCTGCTTTCCCAGAGTCCATCTCTGCCTGGCCGCCTCTCCCAGGGTCCCCAGCAGAGGCTGGCTGAATAGAGGCTGATGTTCAAGCCCTTCAGGGACCCACAGCCCTGGAGAGCTTGGGCACGTTAGGATGAACTGATATCCGCACTGGGGAAAGGGTCACCATCAGGAAACAGGCTTGCTTGCGTCTGTGCCAGGTTATCTGTCTGGTGCAGAAGGTCTTGGGGGACTGGGATTAGCAGGGGAGGCAAGGTTATGGAGTCTGCTTGCCCACCGTGGTTCCTAAGATGCTTTGAGACCTTTCCAAGTCACCACGGATGGGCCGTGTAGCTAGCTGTGAGCTCTGTTTTAGCACCACGGATAGCGGTCTTGGGCGCCACAGGGATTTCAGCACCATGGACAGCCCAACGCGGCTGGCTCTTGGAGCTGAGCCTCTCTAACCTCGGCTACCTACCTCTGCCACCATGTCCAGAGAAATCATTTATCCATTCGCCAAGATTATTGGGCACCTACCTATGGTGTGCCAGTCACTGTTTTAGATGCTGGCAGCACTTTATGGAATGAAGCGAACACTTGCCCTGTGGAGCTTCCATTCTCCCAGGTGTGGACGGACTCCCACCCCATAGGCTTCCACTGACATTCCCAGAGCTTGTTCCAGGCAAGGTGGCCATGGAGGGTGAACAGATTATGCCTTCCTGCAAACCTGATTCTGCGGCTTAACTCTGGTGGAAGGGAGCTGGAGAGGTAGGAAATAGGGATTGGTGAGGCCAGTTCAGAGGGTATTTTAGGATTCTAGGAACCCAGTGTGATCCACTCATGCCCCATGAGTCCCCGGTGCCTATGGAAATAAATAGCAGTTCCCCAACCTGTCATTCAAGCCCTTGGTAAAATGTTCCTGATCCATATTGCCAGTTCTATCTTCTTACTCTCTTCTTCTGCTTCCTACACTCTAGCCAAACTGGATTCTCAAAGAATCTTTTGGTTGCAACATGACAGAAAACTCAACTCAAACAGACCTAAATAGTAAGTGGATGTTATTGACTCTTGTAACTGGAAAGCCCAAAGGTATGGCTGACCTCGGGCAAGGTTTGATCCACTGGCTCAAGCAATGTCACTCTGGAACTACTCTCTCCGTTTCTCTGCTCTGCCTTCTCTGGTGTCAGCTACATCCTCGGCCTCCTCAGGTCTGCCCCCAGCAACTCCGTAGCCTCCCTGTCTTGGTAACAGAATGACTGCAGCAGCCTAATCCCTACATCCTTGCCCCACACCACTTAGGGGAGAAAATGTCTCCAAGGACCTCATTGACTGGCTTCCATGCCTCTCCCAAACCATCCCTCACAGCCAGGGCAGGAAAGACAATTGGTTTAAGCCAATCAGGGCCCACTTCTGGAGCTGGGAAGTGGGGTGGGGGTCATTTCCACCCAAACCACATGACTGAATATGGAACAGCAGGGGATCCCCAAAGAAATGGAGCTGCTATTGGGGAAATGGGAAAGATGGAGGCTGGAAGGGCAGTTAACAGGTGTCCAATTATTGAGCGTGCTGGGTTTTTTTCTGATTCTGTGATTTTGCACCTGTTTAATCCACCTACTGATACCCTGTGCCACCTTCAAGGCTCTTCTCAAGGGCTCCTGCCTTCCCGACACCACTCCTGTCTCTGACTCTTCTGATCCCTCCCAGCACTGTGCTTACTTCTCCCTTCTATCTGCTCACCATTCCCTGATCCGCAGGCAGTGAGGGGAGTGGACATGCATCCCAGGGCACGTGTGCTGGAGCTGGGTGATGGATGGCCGCTGTCACGTTGGCTCAGTGGGGTGAGATAACAGCACCACTGAGCCACAGGCAGGCCAGGAGGGCTGGCTGGCTGGGCAGACTGGTGCCCAGGTCCACACAGCCTGGGCTGTCCCCTGTCATCACCCCCAGTGAAAGCTTGGACTTGCCCGATCTGTGGGTAGAGTCTTAGCCACTGAAGCTGCCCTGGCAGGGCCAGTCCAAATGTGACAAGAAGGCAGAGAATGTGCATGGAGGAGGTGGCCTCGCCTGAGAGTAGTGGCACTTGGAGGATGGTCAGTGGGGTCCCAAGAGAGCAGACACTAGGATGCTGGCAGCACCCTGGATTCCTTTTCCCACTGTGGCTACGCTGCCTCCTCTTCAAAGTGTTAACCTTCTTCAGGCGTCTCTGGCATTGGCCAGGGGTGAGGGACTTGTTGGGGGAGAGGAAGGACTTGTAAGGCACCTGCTGGTTTAAAAGAGAGGAGACTGGAGCTGAGTGTCGGAGGGAGGAGGGAAGAAACTCAGAGGCACGGGGTGGGGTGGGTAAATCTGAGGGGGTGCAGTGACAGGGGCTGGGCTGTGAGTCTGGGGAGGGGCCAGAGCCACTATTCATTCCCACCACTGAGCCTTACAGCTTCCCTCAGTGATGTGACACTCACATCAGCACTTTGCCTTTCCGTGCTCTTGTTTTAATAACAAGTTGGGCTCAGCAAGGGGCTGGCCGCATCTCCTGATCTCTTTCCCCATTTGATGGGGATCCTCACCCTGTCCAGGGGCTGCTGGTCTGAAGCAGAGCTCAGGGTAGCCGAGGGCTCGTGTGAGGGACTAGTGGGGATTCTCTGTCCCCTGTGAGCCCCGTGAGCACTTCCTAGAGACAGCTAGGGGGCAGGACAAGAAAGAGGCTTCTTGTCCCAGGCCTCCCTGTCGATCATCTTCTAAATCACTAACCAAGGGGAGGTATTACATCCAAGCCAACTTCAGAGAAATCTCATTCTTCAGTGGGACAAACGGGACCAGATGTTGGAGAGACCTGCCTAGGTGACCCCACATTGACAGCCTTGAAAAGGCAGGTGGGGATGGGGCTGGGGAGAGCTTCCTGCCTCTCCACTTTTGCCCTCTTCTTGGGTGCCCCCACTACCCTTGAGGGCTGAGGACGGGAGGGCTGCTGCCCGCTGACTCCCTCACTCTGGGTATATGGGCTTTGGTTTCCTCACTGGAAAACTCCATCCACCAGATGGAGGGCATCTCAGTCCATTTGGGCTGCTATAACAAAATACCACACACTGGATGGCTTGTAAACAGAAGTTTATTTCTCATAGCTCTGGAGGCTGGGAAGTCCAAGATCAAGGCACTGGCAGATTTGGTGTCTGGTGAGAGCCTGCTTCCTGTTTCGTAGACACCATCTTCTTTCGGTGTCCTCACATGGTGGAAGGGGCGAGGGAGCTCTGTGGGGTCTCTTTTACAAGGGCACTAATCTGATTCCTGAGGGCTCCACACTAATGACCTAATCTCCTCCCAAAGGCCCACCTACTAATACCACCATGCTGGGGGTTAGGATTTCAATATATGAATTTTGAGGGGACACAAACTTTCAGTCTATAGCAAAGGAGGATGAATAACTAGGCATTGAATGGATGCAGTGTGACTTGGTCATTTGTCGAAAGCCAGAGGAGGCAGTGGGTGTGTCAGGAACCGTTCCTGTCCCTTCTGCTAAACTTGTAAGGTCCTGGGGTCAGGACAGGCTGGTAATTATCACAGAGCTGAAGTTGTAGGGGCACCAAATGTCTGCTCCAATTTATTTCCTTCAACCGCAGAGTACTCGGTGACGTAGGCAGTTGTGGGTGCCACTTGCAGTTAGGGATGCACCAGAGGCAGAGGGACTCCCGTGGGCACACTACTAGCCAGAGGTGGAGCTGGGGCTCAGATTCTGGCTTTCAGCTCCCAGGTTAGAGCTCTGCCCAGCACCCCGGGCCTTGCCCAGGGCTGAGCCCAGAAGAGCTGTGAGCGGCAGTACAGCAGGGACCTTAGGGCACAGACTCTGCAACCAGACTTCTGGCTCTGCCATGTCTAGCAGTGTGCCCTTGGGCAAGTTACTTCACCTCTCTGAGCCTCCATTTGTCACCTGTAAAATGGGGACAATGATAGTACCTAACTCATAAAGTTGTTGTGAGAATTACGTGAGATGCTATATATAAATATGTATAGTATATGAAACAAAGAGAGAATTTCTTATCAAGTTAAATACATGCTAACCATTTGCCTTCGCAATCCCACTCCCATGAGAAATGAAGACGTGTCCACCAAAGGCAGCTTTGTCATCACCAAAATCTAGAAACAGTACCGGTGAATGGATAAACAAGCTGCAGTCCACTCATACAATGGAATACTGCTCAGCAATCCAAAGGAACCAACTACCGATTCAGGCGACAACATTGATGAACATCAAAGGCGTTGTGCTAAGTGAAAGAAGGCAGACACAAAAGACTGCATACTGTATAATTCTATTTCTATGAGATTCTAGAAAAGGCAAAACTATTGCGACAAAAAGCAGATCAGTGGTTGCTGAGGTTGGCAGAGGGATTGATAGCAAAGGGACGCAGGGAACATTTTGGGGGGATGAAACTGTTCTCTATCTTGATTGTGGTGTTGGATTCGTTTGTCAGAACTCACCAGACTATAGATTTAGAGGGGGTAAATTTTACTTTATATGTCAAAATAAAAAGACGACACTGCTCTTTAAAAAGTAGAGCCAGGGGCATAGTAAATGCTATATAACTGTTATCTGCCATTATTATTATTATTATTATTATTACTGTTACAATTATGATTACCCTGGGAAGAGTCTCTGGATTGGTCGTCCACACCCTGGATCCACCCTAGCCCTGCCCCACCTTCCTGCTCAGGTTGGCAGAGGAGGACGTACTGGGTCTTCCCTGCTGACCCAGCTCCCAGGGGTGCAGACAGCCGGGTGGGGAGCTCAGGGAGGGTGCTCAGCTGTTTCCGAAGTCTGGTTTCCCTCCTGCTGATCCTGGGAGGTGCTCAATGACACGTTAGCAAGAAAGATGCCACAAGAAATAAAGTTTGTTATGAATTATTCTACTTGGGGCTAATTATAGGCACAGAGGAGAGGATTATTTACAGAGGCAGGAGGCAGCAGGGAGGGAGAGGGGCCCGGAGGCGTGGAAACAAGTGGAGGGCTGGAGAGAGTGAAGCAAATGGGGCGGTGTTTGGGGGGAGTAGAAGCACGTTTTTAATAAAAGCCATAACTAAACGCAGGTCCAAGCTGATAGAAGTGTCTCAGTAGACAGATCAGAGGCCCCAGGCCTTATGATGTCCTTGAGATGGACCGGGATCCCGCAGGCCACCAGGCTTCTCTGGGTGAGGTGTGTGTGAGGTGACAGCGGTGTCCAGACTGAGCTAGAAGGGATGCTGGGGATGACCTGAGCCAATTGTGGGCGCCCACTGCTTCTAGCAGGCCAGGCAGGGAAGGCCCAGAGGGGACACGGTGAACTGTGCCACGCCTGAAGAGTGTTGCCAATGGTGGCTCACGGACACAAAGGCCTGGTGTGGCCCTAGCTTCCGATTCTTCAGTGGGGGTAGATACCAACGTTGATGTGAAACTTCCTAGTCTCTAAACGTTGATTTAAACCTACAAGGCACACCTAGGGGCCTGTGGCCAGCGGTTTGCAGCCTCTGAAAGCCAGCCTGGCCTCCCATTGTTCCAACTGGAAGACAGAGGCCCAAACAGCGCTGAGGCTCAGCAACTCAGCCCTCGGCTGGCCCTGCTCGCAGCGAGCAGGGCTCGGTCCAGCCACGGACCCCCACCCCGTGCCCCCAACAGACAGCAGCCGTCGCACACCTGTGTCTGCGGCAGGGCGGGTGTGTGGCTCTCAGCTTGTCCAGAGGGCAGCGATCTTGCCCTCCCGCGTGTGTGAGCAGTGGGCCAAGGCTTTTCCAGGTATTTACGCCTGGCTGCACCGCCATCTACCCAGTCAACCAGGCAGGAAATGACCGAGTCGTCTTCTGCTCCCCGCCTGCCTTCCTCCCAGCCGGCATGGTGACTCTCCTTACCCTGCCCCCAGCCCCACTGCGAGGCTTTTAACATCCTCCTCCTCTCCAGAGGCCGGTTCAGGGTCAGACAGCTCCTTGTACTGTGGTGACGGCCTTCACTCTCCTTTCCCTCCCCAACGAGCCATCTCTCTACAGCTCTCTGATCCCATCGGCCCTGCTCCAGAACCTTCCCTGCTTTTCCATGCTCAGTGTCCTGGCACAGATTCAAACCCTTTCTAATCCAATCCATGCTGCCACTAGATACGTCCTGCCTCAGATTCCTTGCTCCTGTTGTTCCCCCAGCCTAGGATGCCTTTCCCTACTGCTCCCTCCAGGCCGCTGCCTTTTCCGCTCCCTTGCCCACCCACCCTGCGGCAGGGCATGCACACTGCATTCTGTGCCTACCCCCGGCCAGATGGTGTGCGCCCCAAAGACCCTCTGCAGCCCCAGAGCTCAGGGCCTGGCACAGAGCAGGTTCTCCAGAAACATAATCATTCCTTCACTCAGAAATATGTAGTGACAGGGCCTCTGGTTCCAGGCAAACAGACAACAAAGAAACAAGTCAAATAGGGAGCCCATCAGAGGCCACCCATGGTGGGCACTAGAGGATGACAGGCGCGCGCTCTTGGATGGATGGGGCGCTCAGAGAAAGGCTCTCTGAGGAGGTGCCGTGAGCTGAGACCAGGACAATGAAGAGGAAGTGAGCTACAGCACCCTCAGCTGTAGGGGAGAGGGAACAGCAGGCACAATGGCTCTGAGGCAGGACTGAGCCTGAAGGGGCAGAAGAACAGATGAAAGGCCGGGTGTTGGTGAGTTGAGAGGACAGTGGCCTGTGACATCTGAAGGGACAGGGAACAGAGAGAAGAGGCAGAGCCAGCAGGTTTCCAGCCAGGGCAGTGACAGTGCTGTTTGCATGGGGAGCTGACTCTTTACGGGGGGGCCACACAGGATGGCTGAGAGGAAACATCCTGCAGAGTGGGGCCTGAAGGTCCTACAGTGGGGGTTTTGGAGTCTTCTGCTCTGACGTCCTCGTTGAAGCCTGCTGTTCTCCGGGAACGAGGAGAAAGCAGATGAGAGGAACAGGCGGGAGGGAGGAACCTGGGCAGAGCCCTCAAGGAAGAGGCCAGGAGGAGCTCTTAAGTCAGACAGAGGGGTTCCTTGGCAGACGGGAGAAGTGGAGGTGAAAGCCCGACTGTAGGGGCTGAGTCAGGAACAGGGTGAGGAAGAGCAGAGCAGGAGCCCAGAGGGGAAAAGAGAGAAGGGACCTGTGCTGGAAAGGGGCAAAAGAGTTAAACAAATGGTTTTCTTGTCTTTTTTTTTTTATTATTATTATTTTTAATGTCTGAAACATTTATATTAACATATTTCCATACATATTTCCATACAAATACAAATATAAGATTTTTAGAAATTTCATGTAATGTCTGAAACATTTATATTAACATATTTCCATACAAATAACCCAATGAAAGTTTAGTATTAGTTGTTTTGTTTGTTTGTTTGTTTATACTGCAGGTTCTTATTTTATTGAAAGCTAAAAGTAGGCTCTAAAGTAATGTAAACTTACAAGCACAAATATACTTGAATATTGCTTAAAGAACTATGTGAATAGCAAGGATGTTTATTATGGATATATATGGTTAATTTGTGATATTTTTTAAAAATAACTTTTAAAGAATGTGTAAGCTACATCTGTAACTCAGGAGATTCCATGTTTTTCTCAAAAAAAAAAAAATTGGGATTGACATATATACACTGATGTGTATAAAATTGATGCCTAATAAGAACCTGCGGTTTTCTTGTCTTTGATGGAGAGGAGTTGAGCATCCTTGGACACCCTTTGGTCATCCAGGCATTTTACGTAGCTCAGTGACACCAGCTCCAGGAAGCCCTGTTGGACACCTCAGATCAGCGCTGGCCGCCCCGCCCTGCCCAGTTATGTGCTCTTATGCCACCAGTGCTTCTCTGACAGAACTCTGACTTATGGGTTGTAACCTTGGACTTATGGCCCTGACACCTAGCCAGTGTCTGTCTCCCATGAGTAAGCTCCTGAGAGAGGGGCCTGATTTTGTCCTTCATGGAAAATCCAGGTCATTACCCGGGGCCTGGCGGGAGAGGCCGAGGATGCCAGGGAAAGCGGCACAGCCCTGGCGGGGAGGCCTGGAGAGAGCCGAGGCTGCTGGGTGGTGAATTGGCCCAGGAGGTCGTGCCGACCTTGAAGTAAGCCAGCATTTCAGCAGGGGGCAGACGTGCTCCGGATCAGGGTGGACACAGATGCTACACAGATACTCTGCCCGCGGAGCTTCCACAGGGGCACCCCCAGCCCCACCCAGACTCACATTCCCTCTCCGCCTCCCACCCCCCCTCACACTCCATTTGGGTTGCTCTGATGGCGACGCCCACGTCCTGGTTTGGGGGCAGATGAAGGTCTGCCTCATCCATATCCAGCTGAAGTCAGGCCCCAGCTGATTCTCCGCATCCAACAGCCAGGATCAGGCCCTGGCGGGGTCTTTGTTGGAAGAAAGGCTGCCCGGATGAAGCCACCCCATTCCCACCCAGCGCCCCTCTCTGGGATGGGGGTTTGGAGAGAGACAGGGCCGGCCTCGGGGACTGACCGGCTCTCCCCGCTGGTCCCAGCAGGAAAGCAGGTGTCTGTGACCTGGCCGGCTGACCCAAGAGCCCTCCTTCCAGGGCTTCCCTTGGGGGGAGGACCGCCCCCTAGGAACAGGCCACTCTTCCAGAGAGAGCCAGAGGGTCCCAGAGAGAGCACCATACGGGGGCCGAAATGGGGGGCCCTCTGCACCCTCTCGCTTCCCTCAATTCATTAAGACCTGTAAGTTTTCTCATTAATATTCTTAAGGTTCGTTTTAAGGGGAACAAGCGCAGAGATAATTGATAATAAACCCTCGTTTAATGCCCTCAGTTTACTGTATGTAATTTATATCTGCTGATAGCGTCTCTCACTCCCAATTACCCATTTAGCTGTGGCGATAACAGCAGTTCAGTCAGACCAATACCAACTTTTACATATTCCAGACTGATAGCAATAAATACCCACACAGGCAAACTCACTGGGCCTACTGTATTTTTTTTATTAAGATTTAAATATTCTTGCAATTATTAGTGATTTATTAAGAGCTAATGACCCCTTCAAGAGGCTCTCTAAATCTTCACCCAAAGAAGCCCTGGCCTTCCCCTCCCCCTTCACCCCCATCCCTCCTTACTGCTGCCCCCCCACCCCAACCCAAATCAGAGAAATGAGCTGCTCTTTCGCAGCCTGGTTGACATCACAGCATCACCGATGTTTCCATGGCAATGGCAGGCAGGTGAGGTGGAGGCCAAGGATAGAGGTCAGGCCTACGGAGGGGCTGGGTTTCTTGAAGGTAGAGGCTCCTGTTCCTTCCTCCATCAGACCTGGGGGACACAGGGATGAGGAGGCCACCCACCGGCCCCCTCTGCACCCCCACTGGCCAATGGCCTCCACACTGCAGCCTCCTCCAGGCTGGTCTCCAGGAGCACCCCCTGCCCACCTCATTCTGGCCTTAGTGTCACTCCACCCCACCCTTTTCAGTACCCCTCCTACCTTCACGCTTGTCTGAGTCTCTGCCCATTCCGTTAGGGGCCCTTGGGAGGAAGTACATCAGCTTCTCTCTCCCCTGCTGCCCTCTCCCTCCTTTCTTTCATTTTAAAATGTTCCACCCTAATTACGTCAAGGACAAGAGGGTGTGCAGGGGTCTGGGATTCTGGGACTCAAGGCCCAGAGAGGGCAGTGGCTCACCTCAGTCTGCACAGCAAGGCCCAGGTTATCTCTCCTTCCTCCATATTCCCTCATACTCCTGCTTCCTCCAGCCCCTTCTCCTCCACCCGCAAGACCTCCGAGCCCATTAAAGGGGCAGGAAAGATAATGAACAAACCAGGAAAACATGAAATCAATATCAGGAGGAAAAAGTACAGCTGCCATTAAGTGAAATAAACAAGCTGGTAATTATTTGGACAGCAGGTAATTAAAATGGGGTGAGGGCTCATTACTGTCTTGTTGGGGTATGATGGGCGGGCGTGGTCAGACACTCTCTTCCCAGCTGTAAGGTCGCAGCCAGGCCTGAGCTCCTGCCGGCCCAGATTTGGGGGGATCGTAGTAGAGGATTTCCTCTATGGAGTGCCCACCCCTGACCTGCCTGCGTCTCCAGCAGTGTTCTCCCTGCTCCCCGGCTCAAGATCTGAGGCCCAGAGCAAAGGCAGGAAAGGCAGAGCAGCCCTCGGCCTGCTGTCTGCCCCCACCACTATCCAGAGCCGGGAGCAGCTCACTGCCAGTTCTCAGACCCTCAGCCTCTGGGCAAGGGGCAATGCCCTCAGGCCTCAGCTGAGGGTGGACTCTTGCGATGACAGTTAAATCCAAGTCACCTGGGGTGATGGACATATGACCCCTCCGGCCTCTGCCAGGCCCCAGGGGACCTCCTTCAGGAGGCCATGATGAAGAGGGGTCCCAAGGAGAAGACAGGATGATGGAGTGGGTGCTGGCCAGGGTGGGAAGAGTGGGGGAGGGGAGGAAACCAGGAGAGCAGAGCAGTGACGGAGAGGGGGGCTCCCCCTCACCCTGCCATGACCCCAGTTCTTAGATCTGTACAGTCAGAGGAGACCTTGGACATTGTCCAATCTGGCTTTGGCCTGCCAACTTGTTTGGCCCACACGGTGTTTAAATGTTTAAATTAGTTGTCAACATTTTAAAATAGGAAATTTCAAATAAAAATGATTTCTAGCTTCTCTTGGAAGAAAAAAACTCCAGCACCTCCCGGCTGGCCTGCCACCTGGCAGCGGTTGGCTGAGCTGAGCTGGCCCCTTGGACGGGCATCTTCACTCTCCACTTCTCCTGGGCTTCATCAGCCCCTGAAGACACCTGAGTTCGCCACCCCTTATGCAGTCCCATCCCTTCTGTGGCCCAGAGAGGGCAATGACTTACTCAAGACCACACAGCCAGGTAGAGGCAGAGTGGGGACTGGAGACCCAGTCCCCTGATGCCCAGCCAAAGGCTCTGCTTCTTCCCTCAGCGAGTCCGTGCCCTGGACCTGTCACTGGCAGGCACAGCCCAGTGCCCAGCCCAGGAGCTGTCAAGTGACGGGGGAGATTTCAACTGTACCAGACCCCCAGCTTGTCAGTGCCTGAGCTGGACACTGCTGAGAAGAGGTGGCTCGGGCCTGCTGCATGCCCGTGAGGGCGCACGGTGTGATGGAGGCAGCCCCCGACCAGCGGCCTACATCAGTGGGTAATGCTCTCTCAGCCGGGAGCCAGAGGAGGGGCAGTGCAGCCCCTATGCAGAGAGGAGCTGCGGAGGGTGTCCGGAGGAGGTGACACCTTGAGTTATCAATTAACAGGGCTGGGGGACGTTGGGGTGTCTGGGGTGCCCTGCAGGTGCAGGGGAAAGTTGGGGTGAGGGGCGGGGTCTGGGCGTGCTGGGAGAGGGGATTAGTGGATGCGCTGAGCTGACTGCTGGGTATGGGTTGGTGCCAAGAGATGAGGCTGCTGCATCGGGGGTGCTGGGGGATGTGGGGTGTATGGGGAACCGACCCTTACCCTGCGGTCAGTGGGAAACGTTGCAGGGCGAGGGGATTAGTGGATGCGCTGAGCTGACTGCTGGGTATGGGTTGGTGCCAAGAGATGAGGCTGCTGCATCGGGGGTGCTGGGGGATGTGGGGTGTATGGGGAACCGACCCTTACCCTGCGGTCAGTGGGAACCGTTGCAGGGCGTGAAGGGTGGGATCAGATTTTCTTTCTAGAAATAGCACTGTGGTGGCATTGTTGATGGTACCAAAGCCGGGAGGTGGTACCAGGAGGATAAGTTTTGGGGGCTGGAGGTGGGGGGTAACCCCCAAAGTGCAAGAGAGGAGGGGGTGGGTGGGAGAGAGGCTGGGGGGGGGTGGCTAGAATAGTGGACGGTGAGGAGGTGAGAAGGCCCAGCAGCTCTGAGACTCCTGCTGAGGCTCGTTGCGGGCGTGGCCCTGCTGGCTGAGTGCAAGCTCTGGGAGCAGGAAGTTTGGGGGAGCCCCCGAGCCCAGCCTGGGAAGTGCCCGGGGTGAGGTTGTGGGGCATCCAGAGGCAGGGAAAATGTCAGGATGCAGCTCAGCTGCGAGCGCGGGGATGAGGGGCCCCAGCTGGAGAGCAGGAGCTTGTGGGAGGGTGAGGAGCTATGGAAACAGGGGCCCCAGGAGAGGGCAGAGCACAGCCAAGCTGCTGCATGGACAAGGGACAGAGGAGGAGCTGCGGTTGCTCCCGGCCGCCGCCACTGCTGGTAGGAGCTGGATCTGGTACAGGGTTTTCCTGTAGGTTCTGTAGGTGACCTGTGGCTACAGGGTCACCATCCTAATGAGGGCATCAGCCGCCCTGGCCAGATTTAGCCCGGAGGACAGTGGGCAGTGCTGGTGTGCACATTTGTGTTCCCAGGGGGCTTGGTGTGTGTGCCCACAAATGCCCGAGCACTGGCGTGGCAAACGTAATTCTGGGACACTGTGCCCAGGACTTCCCAGGTGGGGCTGTGGCCACTGGACGCTCCATAGGGCAGGGACATGAGTCTGGCTTGGGCACTGCTCTGTGGCTCGTGTCCAGCACATTTGCTGAAGCAGTGTGACCTGGTTAAGGGCATGGGACACAGTAGCCAGCCTGGGTAGGAATCCATCACTCACCACTTACTTCACCTGTCCCCACCTCAGTTTCTTCGCCTGGAAGTTGGAGGTTTAAAATAGTTTGGCTCCTAGAATTGTCATGAGGGTCAAATGAGACAATCCATGTAAAGTTCACCACTATTATCATGGTATGACTGTGTATGGGTGTATGCATGTGTGAGCATGTGTGCACACGTGCACATGTGTGTGTGTGTGTGTGAGCCTGTGTGCCCGTGCTCGTGCTGGCTGGGGTTGTGGGCAGTGTCTCCCAACGGCCGAGGGCAGATCACTGGGTGGCCTCCCTCTGGGTGGCCCCCCTTTTGTCTCTGGGCTCCATCCCGGGGTTGGGGGGAGGGGTGCGACTGCCTTGTCCTGTGCACCCTGAGCTGAGCCCAGGGTGCAGAGCAGAGCTGCCGCTCCTGGACCACCCCTGGCCCCTGCTCAGGCCGGGCTCACATTAAACCAGTGAGATATGAAATGCCAGCATATCCAGGACAGGGTCCTTAATTAAATTAATTGCTGGCAACATTGTAAAAATGCTGATGGGGTCATAAATGGTGCCTGAGCAGTGCTGTTCATCATCCCCTTGGACTTGTGGGGGCCACACCTGGGCTGGGAGCAGGGTTAGCTGTGCCAGGCTGAGGCACCAGGGAGCTCTGCAGCCACCAGGGCCTCCGGCGGGCAGGCCGGCCACGGGAGAGGGAAATGGGAGCATGGGGGGCAGCTTGTCTTAAGGGTGCATGTGTGGAACAGTTGCACCATCCTTACTTAGCCTGTGTGTTTACCTGGTGAAGGACACGGATGGAAATGGGGAGGGGTGCCTCGGGAGCTGGCAAGGGGCGGTGGGGAGAGGGGAGTGTCCTCCAGCCTCCTGGCCACTCGGAATTACCCTCGATACAAGGCAACCTGAAAATCTGGCCCAGCCCGGCCGCTGATCGCTGTGTGACCTTGAGCAAGTTCTTTCCCTCTCTGAGCCCCAGTTTTCTCATTAGGAAGAAAGGCAGACCCTCTACCCCCCTGCCTGCCTCCCCCATGTTCCCAGTGCCCTTCTGGCCACCCTCCCACGGCCTCCCACCCTGCAGGGAACTGTGCCAGGGATCCTTTTATGTCTCTTTCAGCTGGAGCTGCCACAGGCCCTGGCAGGGCTCAGAGCCTGCGTGACGATCTCCTGCCGAGCAGTGGTGAGGGGGCTGGGCCAGCACCAACCTGCCCGCCTCTTCCAGGTGAAAAGTGGAGGAGGCCTGCCGTGCACACACACCACCACCAGAAACACCCACAGCACACACACTGCACCAGCAGAAGATTCCAAAGCAGGAGAAAGCTTTCCTTCCCCGGTTCTCTCTGGGCTGTGCGACCACATAATTACCCTGGATTCCATTCTATTTAATTGCAGCTTATTAAATTCTAACCAGCCAATTATCAGCCACAATTACAGCTTAATTTGGGGACACAATAGCTATTTTATCATTTGTTAATCAAATGCTTATTTAAGCCTCAGCTTTATTAACTATTTCTCTGGTCCAAAGCAAGGCCCTGCGGCCAGAAGGGGCCCTGGGAGGGGTTCCCTGGAGGCCTGTCCCCCCCATCAAGCACTCTCTCCCTGGGCATCCTGATAGTTTCTAAGTCCCCTTCACTGGTGGGTTTAGGGACTCTTAGCAGTGGCAGGAGTGTGGCGCCCAATGTGGGTTCTGGGCGTAGAGTTGGAAGACCGAGTTTGTTCATTCATGAATTCAGCACATGTTTATCAAACACCTACTATGCGCCAGGCCTGGGATTATAGCTGTGAACAAGACAAGCGCGGTCCCTGCTGTCATGACACGTTTCAGGGGAAGGGGACCTAGACAATAACCAGCAAACAAGTACACAAACAAGATGACTTCAGATAGCAGTGAGTGCTATGAGGAAAATAGACTGGGAAAGGGGGGCGTTGCTGGGTTAGAAGGGCCTACTTCAGGGACTTCCCTGGCGGTCCAGTGGTTAAGACTCCACACTTCCACTGCAGGGGGCGTGGGTTTGATCCTTGGTCGGGGAAATAAGATCCCGCAAGCCGCTTGGCATGGTCAGAAAAAAAACAACAACAACACAAAAGAAGGGCCTACTTCAGACACGGCAGTCAAGGAGGGCCTGTTGGAGGAAATAACGTTGAAGCTGAGACCTGAGGGTTTAGAGGGGGCCAGCTGTGGAAGAGCAGGGGGCAGCGTGTTGCAGGCAGAGGAAAGAGCAAGTGCAAAGGCCCTGGGGTGGGATGAGCTCGGAGGGTTTAAGAAGCAGAGAAGGGTCAGCAGGTAAGCCAAGTGAGCAAGGGGTGGTGTGGTGGGTGGGGCCAGACCTTGGTCCAGGAAAGGCCCATAACTCCTGCCCTAGGCTGGCCTGGGCCAGGAGGCATGGAGAGCGCACCTGCCCTCTGTGTCTGTGTGACCTTAGGCAAGTCGTGAGCTTCATGTTCCTTGTCTGTGAAATGAGGGGCGGGTAGAAGTCACCTGAGTGCAGATGCCAGAGGACAAGCCACACGGGTAAGGTGGCAGCGTGCCCAGCCCCAGCCACCTTGTTCTTTGCAGTTCAGCCTGTCTGCATGTCCTCCTCGTGACGCCTGTGTCTGTCCTTGTGACCAGGCCCCTGGAGCCCACTGGGGAAGAGGGTGACTTTCCTCCGATCTTGGGGAAGGTGGCTGCCGCTTCTGTGACACTTTCGTGCACACGTTACCATAGAAACCGGAGTGCCGCTCACGCCTGTGTGTGAGCACGGGTCAGGGGAGCAGCCCTCCCTTCCAAGGGACACCGTGAGGGGCTGTCACCCCACCTTGCCACCTCCACCTCCTGCGTGCTCCCCGACAGGAGGTCCTGCAGTCGTCCTTTCCCGTGTTCACTGACTGTGCGCTGGGGCGGAAGAGCCTGCACTCAGACCCGCCCCTTCCCTCCCGGAAGTGCTGAGACGCTTGGAGCCACAGCCAGGGAGACAGGTGACTGAGGGATGGACCATGGGGCCGGGCAGCGAAAGAAGAGAAGCACTGGTGGACGCCTGGAGGCCCTGGGCAGGATGTCGTTCCTGACCCACCTCGTCCTGGGGCTGGGTCAGTGCTATTTGCCCCAAATGAGGAAACTGAGGCTCAAGAAACAGGGGGCGGCACAGGGGTCTGCAGCAGTCGGTGAGCCTCGGAAGCAGCTGGTGGGCAGAGCAGAGTTTTTTACATGACGGATTTGGAAGAATTCTGGGCCGCACCCCCCAGCTTGCTCTGGCCTCATGGCACCCTGTCGTCACCTGCAGGCAGGTCCACGCCTCTGAGTTGCCACCTGGAACCTCAGGGTTCTTCGTGTGCCCCCCAGATCTGTCGTCTTGGGGCCTCCTGCCCACCATTCCTCCACCCCGCCGCTGTCTGTGTGTCTCCAACAGCAAATGCAGATTTCAACCCTGCTTATCAGAGCCTCCTAGTGAAGCTCCCTCATCATTTTTTTTTTTGGCTGCACTGGGTCTTCGTTGCTGCGCACGGGCTTTCTCTAGTTGTGGTGAGCGGGTGCTACTCTTTGTTGCGGTGCGCGGGCTTCTCATTGCAGTGGCTTCTCTTGCTGCGGAGCACGGGCTCTAGGTGCACAGGCTTCAGGAGTTGTGGCTTGCAGGCTCTAGAGCGCAGGCCCAGTAGTTGTGGCGCAAGGGCTTAGTTGCTACGCGGCATGTGGGATCTTCCCAGACCAGGGCTCGAACCCGTGTCCCCTGCATTGGCAGGCGGATTCTTAACCACTGCGCCACCAGGGAAGGCCCACATTTAAAAAATAATAACGAAGCCGTCTCAGGCCACAGGGCTGTAGATGGGCAGGAGGGCACAAATCCCCATTCCTCTGTGTGTCTGCACCCCCTCTGTCCCCCACCACTGTGGCCATGGCTCCCAGCCCCCTCTGTCTCCCCTGGACCCTGCACATGAGCCTCTCCACAGTCCCCTTGGTCCACCTCCCCACAGTCCAGCACGGGTGTTTCTAGAATTGATTGATTGATTGATTGGAAGGTAAACAGAGCTGGCTCCCAGCCAAATTTGAGTGTGTGTCCCCCTCTTTCAGCCCTCCTTTCTGGGCTCTGGTCCCAGTCAAGGTAATGATATTCAACATTCATTCAACAAACACTCGCTGGGCACTCACTATGTGTCAGTCCCTGGCTAGGCTCTGGGGATGCTCAAGGGTTGGGAGAGACGTCACCATTCAATCCCTGCCCTCAAGGCACTGACAGTGTGCATGGGGAGACAGATTCGTAAGTGGTGGCCATATGATGTGGGAGGTACTGAGGCGAGTTCGGCCAGGGGCTGTGGGAGCCCAGGGGAGGTGTAGCCAGCTCTGTCTGGGGGTCAGGGAAGGCTTCCTGGGGGAGGGGATGTTTGAGCAGGCCTTGAAGGACGAGTAGAAGTCACCCAGGCAGAGAGCAGAAGGGGGGTAGATCAACGCAATGAAAGGATCCTCATTCCAGCTAGCTTTAGGCAAAGAAAGGAATCCAGGGGTAGCTCTGCCTTCTGGCTTCTTGGGATCCCAGGCTTTCAACACAGCGAGGAGTCAAGCTCTTTCTTCCCTGGTTGTCTCCATTCTCCAAGCTCCTGCTTCAGACCCGTGGATGGCCTCCCCTTTCACTTGGCCTCCTATGGCCTGCAAAGCCTGCGGGACTGGCCCAGCAGAAAGAGAGGTTCTCTCTTCCCAGCAGCCCAACCCAAATCCTGAAGGCCCATCTATGGGGATGGGGTGACCTTTCTGTCTGGGAACTAGTCAGTGTAGTATACCCACCTCTGGGGCCAGAGATGGGGTCAGCCCACCGGGACCGAATGACTGTATGGACTGAGTAGGGTGAGGGCCAGGCATTCCCTGCAGAAAAGCGGGTACTGTTAGGCAGACAGGGGAGGGAGGCAGGGTCCCAAACAGAGTATGCACAAGCCTTTGCAGAATTGAAAGTAGTCTAGATGCCATCCTGCATACTTGAAGGGAGGCCCTAAAGTCAAGGCCAGGTGACAGCTCAGGCCCTGGGCCAGTAGAGCCTCGAATGCCAGGTGAAGGGCGTGGTGCACCATCCTGTGGACTCTCCTTTCCCCGCCTGGGCCTGTGGAGCAGGACACCCAGGCCCCAAGCGGACGGACCAAATGCATATCTCCAGGCCAGGGAGCCAGGGAGACTGGGAGCATAGGTGCCCAGGGGTGAGGGGGTGCAATGCTGGGTGGACAGCCAGGAAGAGAAAGACAGAGGCTGCCAGGCCCCCAGCCCCCTCTCCCTCCTCCACCCCACTTCAAATCCAGAACATTTCTCAGGGAAGTAGCGAAAGCAGGGGCTTGCCGCCCCTCCCCTTTGCCATTGACACAGACCGGGGCTGTTGGAGGGATAAAAAGGAGCCCCTGTCAAGTTATGGACAGGGGCTCAGCAGGGCTGTTCTTGAGAAGCAGTGCTCTCTACTCCCAGCTGAGCGAGGCCAGATGACACCCTGCCCCCAGCCCTCCTACCCTGCTCCGTGAGACTGAGTCCTCACTCAGAAAACACGAGTTCATTAATAGCTTGATTGATCACACCTCATATCTTCATGGTGCTTTGAAAAATAAAACATTTGAAAGCACTTTCATACCCACCCTGGGCCTCAGAGTTACACGAGTAGGCCTTATCATCCCCGGCTGCTGGTGAGAAAAGGGGGGCTCAACCTCAGCGCAGCAGCATGTTGGGGGATGGCGGAGGGCAGGCTGGAGCACAGAGCCTCTCCCTGCCCACAACTCTGCCTGGGGGCCACTCTGAGCTCTCTCTGGGTCTCCCTGCAGGACAAGAGTGAAGGGGGCCACCCTTAGGCAAACCTTCTGAAGTTCAAGGGAAAAAAGGGGGCGGTCATTCAGTCACTCAACAAACACTCCATCAGTATCCAGGTCAGACCTGGGCTCCTGCTCCGAGCGAGTTCACGGTCTAGTGGAGGAGGCAGCGTGCCCAGTCCTGAATATGGCATGTACCCTGGAGGGAGGCTTAGGGGACAGTGTGGGCACAGGGGCAAAGTGACAAAGAGTATGGGTCCAAGAAGGCCTCCTGGAGGAGGTGGCTTGTTGGCTGAGACTGGACGTCTGGGTGGGACTTCCCAGATAGACCTCATGGGACGGGCCTACCATGGTCCACTCCACAGAATGCCTCCCCATCCAATTCTCCACTGCCACGCCTGCCTCCCTCCACCCATTCCTCATGCAGGGAGATCTCAGCATTCCCCTGCACACAGCCTCCCAGAGGCTCCTCACCCCTTCCCAATACAACTCCAAATCAGGCCGCTGCTCCCTCTCTGATTCACCCCCTACTTGTCTCCCCTGCACTCCCTCTGCCCTGGCCACCCTCCTCACTGTCCTCACAACAAACCCAGCTCCTTCCTGTCGGACAGCCTCTGCTGTTCCCTTCTCCTAAAGCACTTTTCTCCAGGCCAGGGAGGGCCTTGGCCCTCAGGGGTCCACTTAGACATCACCTCCACAGAGGAACCTACCCCAAACCCTCTTCCCCTCTAGAGCCCTTGCACCCACACCCTTTACGAAATAGTACCCCTTTTTACCTGCTTCAGATCCCTAGGCAACTTCTGAATCCTCTATTTTCTTTTGCTTCTCCATTTTGAATGAAAGTGTCTGAGAGCAGAGGATGTGTCTGTCTTGCTCACTGCAAAATCCCAGAACAGTTCCTGGCACTCAATAAGTATTCACTGAATGAATGCAAGAATGAATGAATGAATACATTTCAGGTCATAAGAGCACCATGGGAGGGGAGGGAGAAGGTAGCATTTGTCCCAGGCTCAGCTCTGGCCAAGACCCATTACCCAGGGGTCTCTTATCCCCCCTTTGGCCCCCAGCCTCCCTACACACACACACACACACACACACACACACACACACACACCCCCCTCTCACACACGACGTGGTCTCCCTTGCTATCCCTAAGAAGACACTGTAGGTGGGGACTGCTAGGATTGGGGCTCCCACCCTTCATGGGCAGCCAGAGCAGGGTTGCTGGCTGGGGCTGATCGGGCAGCCAGTGCCCTCCTGAGACAGGTGGGAGCCAGCTGGCCAGCCCCAAGGCTCACTGGTAATGGGGTTCCCACTTCAAGCCCTGAGCGTCCATACAGCCTCATCGGCAGTTTTCAGTGACCAAGTTCTCAGGGATCTGCTAGTAAATGAAAGAAGTCTTCTAACTGAATTCCAAAGGGGCGGCTGGGCAAGTAAGAGAGACTTGGCGAGGGTGTGGCGGATGGAGCTTCTGGCGAGCTGGGGGGTGGAGTTCGGGATACAGCAGGGCCTGTGTGACCAGCGGGCCCTGCCCCTGCCTGATCTCCTGCAGCCCCAGTGCATCTGCTTTGCAAAGCCTTCCTCCCATGCTCATCACCTCACAGCCAGAAGGGAGCAGAAGTAGGCACCCAAATCCAAGTCCCCATTCACCAACACCAACGCTAGGCAGCCTTGAGCTGGGCAGGCCTCAGCCACACGCTTGCTTCACCTGTGATAAGAGCTACAGAACCAGTGAGGACAGGTCCTAGATGCAGAGGGGGCAAAATGGCATGTGTGGTTTCCTGAGAGAGTGAGGTGGGGGAGTCCTCTTTCAGAAGAAGTGACGATAGAACTGGGCCCTGAGGAGAAGGTAGGAAAGTGCCGGCAGGGAGAAAGGGGGCATTAGGGAGTGGTGGTGACTGCAGTGAACTAGAGTCCGTGCCCTTTTGAAAACATCATATACCATTTGACACTGAGCATGCACTGCTTGGTGTTATCTTTGATAGACAAGAACAGGTTTTCATGTCAAAGGGAAAGATAGCTCATGCTAGTGGCCTGCGACGTGGAGAGGGAGAGACCCAAGGCTCTCACTGTGCTTTAGTCCAAGTGAGAGACCTAACTGGGATGGTGTGGGGGGTGGGCAGATTGCAGGTGCCGACCACAAGGGTGGAGGTCACGTAGTGGGCAAAGGGTCCAGAGGGAGGGGAAGCCAGCTCTGGCCACCCAGGAAGCTTCCAGCAGCCCCAAGAGGGGCTGAATTTACCCCCACCCATGGCCTTAGAGTGTCCTTGCCAGCGGGATAACTGCAGCCTGGAGGGGGCCCCTGGGTCCACCCAATAAATGCCCCCCCAGGGGGATGGGGAGGGGAGACCATGCCAGTGTGGCGTGGCGGAGGCCCAGGAGAAGTGAGCTATGTCCCTTATTGGTCACAGTACATTTATTTTTCATTAGCAGTTAAATGCAGACATGAGGGATTGTGCTGGGTTCAGCGGGCGGCTGACACGAGCAGTGCTTGGCGCGGTGATCGATAGGGAAGTCGGGGGGGGCCATGTGCCCTCTCCCTGCCCCTACCCCCAGCTGGGACCCCTGCCTTCCCAGCTCCCAGCCAGTAGGCAGACACAGGCCATCAAACTGAGCCTCTGCGAGGCGAGGCGTGGGCAGGCCTGGAAGCTGACACTGAGGTCTCGCGTGCCCTTCTGGAGCCTGTGATGCCTGCCCCCAACCCCCTGTGGGCCCTGCTCAGGGGTCAAGCTTAGCCCTCCTCTGTGCAGCCCTGGGGTCTGCAAAGATGCCGTGGCCTAAAACACGAGACCTAAAACAGAGGCCTGAGGAGTGGCAGAGCCCCATGGAGGTGGTTCAGGATGGGGCAGGGCGGGACAAGGGGAGCTTGTCTTCCCAACTGCAAGCGTGGTTCCCTGGCAGCTTAGCCTTCATTACGGAGCAGCAGAAAGTGCAGGGGGTAGGGGGGAGACAGGGTGGGGAGAGGCCAGGGCGGGAGTAGGAGGGGTGGATGTGGAGGAGGAGGGGTGGATGAGCCCACTGCTGCAGACACTGAGGGCAAGACACCTGCTGGCTCTGTGCCTCAGTTTCCTCATCAGTCCCCACCCCTGAAGAGATTGCTAGGAGAGTTACTGAAGGAGATGGAGCCCTTTGCCACTGTCAGTGCAAAAGCACTGGGTACGGATAGCAGCCAACATTTACCGAGCACCGTGCCTTTTTTCACTTCATCCTCATGATAGCCCTAAGAATTGGGTACCATCCCCCATTTTGCAGGCAAGGAAACAAGCAGGGGTTACCTGAAGTCACACCAGGTTTCTCAGCCTCTGCAGACATCCCCAGCTCACCCACCTGGCGCCTACAGGACCAGGCACAGATCCCCTCCCCAAAATCACAGTCTTGGGGTGGAGAGGGCAGACTCCCACATTGGAAAGAGAGGGTCCCTGTGCAAGCAAGAGAGAAGGGGCAGTGTGGATGCCCCCTGGGCCCGAGGAGCCAGGCCTCCCTGTTAGAAGCCCTCCCTGTTAGAAGCCCTCCATGGGTTTTGGGCTGCCTGTAAGGAGGTAGTGGAGCCAGGAGGCCGACTGCGTGAGGCACTCCAGACTCCCCCACGGGGCAGACAGGACCTCCATAGGTGTCATAGACAACAAAATGGGTAACCCGCCTAAGGTCACCACTAGCAGGGAGCAGATGGGTCTCTGAAGCCCAAGCTTTTCCCTCTTTATGCCCAGAGCCCCCTGTTGGTTGTGAGTGTGTGTTGGGGGAAATCACTGCAGCCCCGAGAGAGGCCAGGCCGTCAGGGGCCTGTTTGGTAGGTGTGGAGGCTGAGGGTGCCCCCACTCTCCATCCTCCCACTCCCCCCCCCCGCCCCTCCCCACCATCTCCAGGGTCCTGCTGGTCGAGCAGACAGTTAGACTGCTGTGGAGGGTTACCTCCACCAAAGCCTCAGAGCCAATTACCTGTGTAATTAGCAACAAATGACTTGTGGGATGGCTGTGGTTTGCAGTTAAAATTAGAAGGAAACCCATATTCTGGTCTCCTTGAAGGGTGGGACATGGCCGGGGCCCCTGAGGCTCCCAGACACACCCTCCTGGCTCCCACCCTCCCCGAGACCCACCCAGCAGCCCAGGCTCACCCCAAGTCGCCCCTCCCGGGGGCCTCTCCTGTAGCACTGCCACCAACACCCCTCACATGTGCACTCGCCAGAGCCTCTTCCCCTCCTTCATTCACTTGGTATTTTCTCAGCACCTACTACATGCAGGGGCCAGGAATGGGGAGCAACCCGGAAGTAGCCCCCGAGGCAGCCAGGGCACGAGAGGAAGGGACTCCTGCCCTCCCTAGCCCCAGGCTGCCCAGGGCCCTCTCGCTCCCTCCCTCTCTCCCCCCGGGGCCTTCCAGGGCAGTGGGCTGCCTCACCAGATACCTGAACTTCTTTCTACCAGGGTGGTAATGAGCCCTGACCGCTGCTGTGTGCTGGCACTTCCGTATTTGTCTCCACAGGGGGCTGCTGCTTCCCCTATTTTATGGAAGGGGACCCAGCCTGCTGGGCTGGAAGCGGCAGAGCCTGGCCCCACTGGCTGCCTCCTCTTGGCTCAGTCCCAGCCCCTGAACAGGCAGGTAACCCCGGGAGGACCCCACAAGTCCAGCAGAGGCCCCAGCTCACCTGCCCCCTTTGCTTCTGCTGCAGGGGCCCAGCAGAGTGCCACGGTGGCCAACCCGGTGCCCGGCTCTAACCCAGACCTGCTTCCCGACTTCCTGGTGGAGCCCGAGGACGTGTACATCGTCAAGAACAAGCCGGTGCTGCTGGTGTGCAAGGCCATGCCCGCCACGCAAATCTTCTTCAAGTGCAACGGGGAGTGGGTGCGCCAGGTGGACCACGTGATCGAGCGCAGCACGGATGGGAGCAGCGGTGAGACCAGGCGGGGGCGCCAGGCGGGGTCACTCGAAGGGGGAGCGAGTCTCAGCCTCAGAGGCAATGGAAGCCCAGAGAGGGGCCTGCCATTGCCCCTGCTGCATGCCTGTGAGCCGAGGCCAGGGTGAAACTAACCACTCTGTGTGCACCACCCCAGGTCCCCAGGAGAGGCAGGACTCCCACACCTGGGACCCACTGTGTACACACCAAGGCCTTTCCTGGGAGGCCCACCCTCACCAGACTTCATCACTTGGTGGGGGAGTGAGTAAAAGGGAAGCCGCCCCAAAATGCCCCAGGGTGCTCTGTGGGTTTGGGGGGGCAGGACCCTGCCGCTGCATCTGAGCCCAGGCAGACCCAGAGGCAGCCTGGCAAGTGGCGCCAGCAGAGAAAGGTTTGAAAAGAGTGGATCCCAGATGATGGAAGAGCTCACGGACCTCACATTCCGTGACTGTTTTCTTTGTGCATCTGTTGGTTCATTCGTTGGTCCGTTCGTTGGCACGTTCCCTGAGCACCCACCCTTGAGCTGGAGACACAGCCCCATGGAGACGGGGGCAGCACAGTGACCTCTCACTGAGTTCTGGGATCTGTGGCTGCCCAGGGAGGCTCCTCGGGGAAGGTGATATGTAAACCTGGTCAGGGAGAGAAGAGGAGAAGGGCGTCCCAGGCGCCCCCAGAAAGGGACACAGCACAAGCAAAGCCCTGGAGGCAGATGCGCCGGCGTGCGGGTCGGGGCTTAGCAGGGAGGGTGTGGAGTGTGTGCAGCGGGCAGTGGTGCATCCAGGAGCCTCACCCGTCCGGCTCTGGAGTGAGGTCACTGTCCTGTGGGATTTCAAGCTACCGAGTGACATGACCAGAGCTATGGGTGACACTCGGGGCCAGTGTGGGGGGCTGACAGGGGAGGCAGACCCAAGAAGTGCCCCTTCTGTGGGACACCTCATTCCCCACCTCCAGCCCTGGCCTTAGGCAGCAGGCAATGGGGATGGGGGCAGAGAGCCATTGTTTGGGTTCCCATGCTCCCCGAGAACAGGCCCGGCAGAGCTAACAGCCTCTCCTCCTCGCTAACTGGACCCCAGTTAAGCTCATTTTCCTACCCCTTTGCCTTGATGCTTTGTGGAGCCCACACACACGATGAGCCCTCAGGTTAAGTCCTGAGCCCCTTCCCACCGAGGCTCAGCCAGCCTGAGACACACAGCGCACAGACCCTGTGCCGGGTACAGCCACTTGAGTGAGGCCTGAGTCACAGGGGCAAGCAGGTGGCACCCAGAACAGCTCACACTAATGCCAAGGGCAGGCAGGGGACCACAGGCCCAGAGGGGTGGCCCATGCTCCTGGTGGGAGGGACTGGGCAGCCCAGGAAGAATTCCCGGAGTGGGGGTGGTGTGGGGTGGTAACATCCAACCTCAGTCTTAAAACCAGCTGGAATGGCTGTTTATCAGGCCAAAGGACAAATGCAGGGAACGGCAGGCTGGCCATAGGCCCAGGTTTGGAGTGGCAGAAGTTGGGGTCGAGGGGGTGGTCGGCGAGACGAGGAAGCTGCAGCCACACTTGCACTGTGGGAAGCTGGTGCCAGGCAGAGGGCGACTGGAGGAGGGGGCCCTGCCCTGGTGAACTCGGAAGCTCTCACAAGAACCCAGATGTGAGCAGATGAGCCCTGAGTTTCGTCAGCGTGTGATTTAGTCCTCAGAGCCAGCCTGTCCTATTACAGATGGCTCTGACTCATCCAGGGCTCCAACCAGGCGTTCTGGTCCACAGAAGTCACGCCCCATCCTCCCCTGCCAGGGTCACCAGGGGCTGGTCTTCTTCCCTCCAAGTGTCAGCCCCCTAGTGAGTGATTCCTGCCCAGGTCCTTGAGCCCTGCATTGTCCTGGCCTTACACACACCTGCTGCTGGCAGCGTCCTCCTTGCAGTCCTCAGGTCTTAACTGAGCACCTGCTCTGTGCCAGGCCTGGGTGAGGTGCTAAGAATTTAGCCCACAAGGCTCTTGTTGCAGGTGATCCAGCTCTGCCTCCCACTCTCAGGAGGGGAATGCATGGGGTTGGTGCCCCCTGCAGCAAGCCCCCCTTCCCTCCCTGGGCCTCAGTTTCCTCATCTGTAAAATGGGGATGAGGATGGCCTCCTTGCAGGTTGGTGGGGGAAGCTGTGAGATCTCTCACACCCAGGTGGAGCCCAGCCCCAGGTCTTTCCTCTCTCGCTACCCCACGCCTAGGGCCCAGCACCACTTTGCAGCATTATGAGTCCTCCTGCTGCTGAGCTAGGTCCCCCAAGGAAAGGACAGGTGAGGAAGAGCAAGCCACAGCCAGAGACCTGTCTCCCCACAGCCTTGAGAGCCTGTCCTGGAACCTCTTGGAAGGTGCCAGGCCAGCCCCAAACTGCTCACACCTCCCCTTCCTGGCTTCCCACATACACCCCTCCTTGTCTCCTCCCATCACGAGGTCTGGAATCCATGGCTTGGCTGAGACCCAGGCTCTTGCCTACATAGCAGTCACAGGCCAGGCCAGCCCTCAGCCCACATTCCCCAACAGGCTCTCCTGGCCTTGCTCCCTTCAAAGCCAGGCAGAGAGCAGAGCTCACGGGGACACGTCCTACCCATAGCCACCAGGGCCCCCTCCTGCTCTGAGCATCCAACCTCAGGCCTCCCATGGCCTGCACATCTGAATTTTCATTGATCTTATTGACTTCTCAACCCAAAGCCATTGAGTGTTTTGAGGCAAAGAGATAGGCTTCTCACTTACCCACAAACAGATGCCCAGGCCATGGGCGGCACCACCATGCTACACACAGACCCAAGACCCTGAGCCAGGAGTGCTCTGTGGTCAGGCAGGTATGGCGGGGTCAGAGGTCAGCCCAAATCTGCAGCCCCACCCATTTCTGCATGGGGGTGGGGATGGCAGGGTGGACACCCCAGGAGAGAGCACCTGATCTCCCCTTTGCTCGCCCCCATTCTCCATCCAGAAGGCCAGGGGGAGGGGACCAAAGCCTGAAATCTCTTGATCCCAAACCCACTGATAGTGTAAAAGCTGGAAATTTGCAAAACCAAGCATTGGAGTCCGGTCTGGGAGTGTGATTTATCATGAATTAAACAAACCGACTGGTTATTAGAAGCAGTTTGGTAAGAAGGTACCCTAAGCCCTCGCTTGCCCTCAGAGCCCCCTACCCCCACCCCTCCACCTCCCAGAAACCCTCAGCATGCCCACACCAGGGCCTCCCCACATGCCCACAGCACTCACACACCTGCACACACCCAACACGCTCCTGGGCCTGGGCCTGGGCCAGCAGGGACCCCTCCATCCTCCTGTCCCTCCCCAAGGCTAGCATCTGCTCACATTTACCAGGCAGGTGCGGACACAGCCGTGCCCAGAAACTGCTCCCAGGAGCCAGGCTGCTCATTGATCTGCAGCAGGGAGGGCACAGCCCCTCATTTCAAGGACCAGCAGGGCAGGCTCTGGGTCTCCCCACCTCCCAGAGCCTGTGGGGCTCCAGGGCACTGCCTGGATCTAGACCTCACGGACAAACTTGGCCCTTATTCGTGGCAGCAAGAAGGAGATGAGATGGCAGGACAGAAGTGGGGAGGAGACAGGGAAAAAGAAATAGGAGCACTTAAATTTTTTTTTTTAAGATTTTTTTCCTAATATTTATTTATTTGGCTGTTGCAGCCAAATAGTTGCAGCACGCAGGATCTTCGTAGCGGCACTCAGGATCTTTTGTTGCAGCACGCAGGCTCAGTAGTTGCGGCGCACAGGCTTAGTTGCCCCGAGACAGGTGGGATCTTTGTTCCCCAACCAGGGATGGAACCCGCGTCCCCTGCATTGGAAGGCAGAGTCTTAACCACTGGACCACCAAGGAGGTCCCAGGAGCACTTAAATTTAGTGCTGTTCTCCCTGAGCTGAGCTGCCTGGGTAGTGCGTGAGCTCCCCCCACCACCATGGGGGATGGAGCAGTCCATCCGTAGACCTGTCCACCCAAGAGAGGAAAAGTTTCCAGTTCAGAATGTTCTGGAGGTCTCCCACCACTAACCCCAAAGGCTGAGAGGGAGGACCCTGTCTCTACCCCCAAGTATGTGCACAGCTCCTTCTCAGATGCTCCAAGAATCTGTGTGCTTGACAGCTGGCTGGTGCCCAGGGCCCCTCTCCTATGCACAGACCCTGTAAGGGACCCCTTCTCGCTTCTCAGCCCTCATCCCACACCGCTAGAACGTACACATCCAGCACCTTAGAGGATGGGGTAGGCAGTGCCCAGAACGGAGGGATCTAGCCCAGTGATTGTGACCTCAGCCAGACGTGATACACACACCCCACCTCCTGTGAGAACTCACGAGGGGGCAGGGGTGAGGGATAGGAAAATCTGGGAGCCCAGTGTGGGAGCCAGAGAGACTCATGAGGAGGGGTCTGGGCAGGGGTCAGGGAAAGACACGTTAGAGAAATTAATACAGAAAACAGCCTCCTAGCTTGCCTGCTCAGCGGGGCCACGGCTCCTCCTGCAATGCAGCCCTAATTGAATTTCTCTGTTAACAATGGAAACACCAGCCTCTCTCCCTCTTTCTGATAAGCCAATGACCCAAGGGAAATTGGGGTCAGGAGGAGGAGAAATTGGAAAGTCTTTTCTTACTCCTGGGGACACTGGTTTTGTCTGAGGGCCAGGGGCCTGGAGGAGGACTGGTATCCCCCCTTCTGGGTCCTCAGAAGTCTGGACCCTCCCCAGATGCCCCACACCTGGTTCTGGGTGTGGCAGACATGTGGGGACTGTGTCCATCCTTGAAAGGTGTTTCCTCCAGCCCAGTCCATTCAGGGTAGAGAGGGTCCCGGCCACCCATCACAGGCCAGCTTCCCCTCTGTGAGCTGCCCCCTCCCCCTCGCCAACATTTCTCCCTGTGGGATGGGCACCCCCAGCACCCTCCTCCGGTGAACCCTGAGCACGCCTTGGATTCTGAGCACTCTGAACGTACTCTGGATTCAGACAGCAGACAGCCCTGGACGCCTGTGGCAAGTCACTGCCTCTCCGAGCCTCTGTTTCCTCATCCATGGAGTGGGAGCAATACCTCCAAGGGAGCAGATTGAAAAAGATAAGCCAGCACGTGGGAAACACTTGCTAAGCCCCAGGGGTCTATTATCATACAACATAATCACTGTAATTATCTTGTTAATAGCTGTTATTATATTATCACGCATCAGGATCTACCTACTAACCCCAGGAGGTGAGCCAGATCGCTCCTTACCCTTTTTTTTACCCACAAAGGTCCCAGGGCTAGCCTATCTGCCCCACCTCCTCTGCCAGCCCCTGCTGCCCAAAGCTCCTCTGTGCCCTTGTCTCTGAAACAACAGGAAGCCCCTGTAGTGATATTTTTGTAAGTACTCCAGGGAGACAGGCCTTGGGTAACAAAGTATAATGAATGGAAGCACCCACTCTTGACCTTCAGGTGATATAAAGGGACTCCCCCTGAGCCCCCCAGTGTTCCCTCCAGGCAGAGGGTTGCCCCCAGTGTCCGTCCACCCTCCTGCTGAGCAGAGGGAGGACTACGGTGGCGCAGGGGCCCGGCAGGGGACTGGACAGAGAGGCCTGGGGGCTAGGCATGGCGCCGGCCCTTGCTACCCACCCCTCCACCCTCAGGACTGCCTGCCATGGAGGTCCGCATCAATGTCTCGAGGCAGCAGGTGGAGAAGGTGTTTGGGCTGGAGGAGTACTGGTGCCAGTGCGTGGCGTGGAGCTCCTCGGGCACCACCAAGAGTCAGAAGGCCTACATCCGCATTGCCTGTGAGTCCAGGGCGGAGGTGGCCCTAGGGTGTCACTGGGGAGGAGGTCTCATCAGAAATCCTCAGATCCTGCCTTGATGGGTGGAGAGAGTGCCTATGGACGCTGCCCAGCCACCCCCATGTCCCCCTGGGCTCTTGACACTTCCTTCTGGCATGTGCCATGGCCCCTGCGGGACCAGGGGACAGGGTCAGCCAGGCTGACCTGGCGTGAGGCACTCAGCCTGGAGGACACTCTTGTTCTTCCCCCAGATTTGCGCAAGAACTTTGAGCAGGAGCCGCTGGCCAAGGAGGTGTCCCTGGAGCAGGGCATCGTTCTGCCCTGCCGCCCGCCAGAGGGCATCCCCCCAGCTGAGGTGAGCGGGGCTCCAGTGCCACTCCACAGGTGGGCAGTGCTCCCAGGTCTCGGGTCCCGCCTGCCCACCCCTCCAGGCTGATCCCCCACCCCAGGGGCCACTCTCGCTCCGGGCAGGGCCGGCATAGTCAGGTAGTGCAGCGGCATGGCTCCCTCCCCCAGGTGGAATGGCTCCGGAACGAGGACCTGGTGGACCCATCCCTGGACCCCAATGTGTACATCACGCGGGAGCATAGCCTGGTGGTGCGACAGGCCCGCCTGGCCGACACGGCCAACTACACCTGCGTGGCCAAGAACATCGTAGCTCGTCGCCGCAGCGCCTCCGCTGCTGTCATCGTCTACGGTGGGCCCCGGTGCTGGTGGGGCAGAAGGGCTCCGGGCACAGGAGAGGCACTGGGGCTGCCTTCAGGGCAACCACGTGTGGCTGGCTCCCTGCAGAGCCAGGACCAGGCAAGCCAAACCGTGGCCTGACTGGGAAGGACGGGGAGAGGGCTTACTGTGGCTGTCAGGGAGCCAAGGGGCGTATCTGGGTGGAGATGGGGGGCAGGTTGGTGGTCATCTGTGGCTGGACCATCCCTTGGCTTACTTGTGGGCAGGAGGCCATTGTGCAGAAGGAGATGAGTGGACAGGATGGGAGTCTAGGAAAGTGACAGACCACAGCCTGTGCTCCTGTGTCCCCAGGGTAGGAAGTAGAGTGACCTGGGCATCCCCAGGAGCAGACAGAGGGAGGGGTGCGGGAGTAACCCCCGTGAAAGGCTGGTGTTTGGGTTGGAGGAGCATGGGAGTTGCAGCTAGGGCTGGTGCCCACGGGGAGAAGGGGCTGTGGAGCGGGTGCTGCCAGGCCCTGGGGGCAATGGGCAGAAGCATGGTCTCCCTTCCAGGACCTCTCTCTCAACACAGCTGCAGCCTGCCCGTTTCCAGCTCACAGCCCCTCTGTCCTCCTGCCCCGGCCCCTGGGCCAGTGTGTCTGAGGAAGCCCCCGCTCCCTGACCCCAGTCCTTCTCTGTCCGGCCAGTGAACGGTGGGTGGTCGACGTGGACCGAGTGGTCCGTCTGCAGCGCCAGCTGTGGGCGCGGCTGGCAGAAAAGGAGCCGGAGCTGCACCAACCCGGCGCCTCTCAACGGGGGCGCCTTCTGTGAGGGGCAGAATGTCCAGAAAACAGCCTGCGCCACCCTGTGCCCAGGTACCAGCGGCTGCCGCCTCCCGCATCGCTCTTCACCACACCATCTCCGTGCCCTGGCTCCATCGTGCCCACCAGCCTGCTCCCCATGGCTCCATCCCACCCGCCCGCACGCAGGGCCAGGCTCACAGTCTGAGGCCAGGATGGGGTTCAGTGTGATCGGAGGCAGGGCTCAGTCTGTGTCCAGGCTCAGCCTCAGCAGAGGGGCTGAGTCACAGGGTCTAAGGTGCAGTCAGGACAGGTACAGTCAGTGTGCGGCAGGCCCCAGCCTGGTGCTGCAGAACCACCTGCGCCTGGGATCAGAGGGTCATTGTGCGACCAAGTGCCCTCACTGCCCCAGGGCCAGGATGGCCCCCGGTGTGGGTAGAACCAAGCAGGCCCAGTGTCATCGTGCCTCTTGTCATTAGCATGCATCATCCAGGCCCGCTGGACACCAGAGGGCTTGCAGCCTGGCAGGCTTGGCCCTGGCCCTGACATTGCACCAGGTCCGGACGCCCAGCGGGGCCACACTGGCAGACGGCCTGGACTGGCTCCCTGGGCTGACCACGCCATCTCTTCTCTGTGCATGTCTGTCTCGCATCTAGTGGATGGCAGCTGGAGCCCATGGAGCAAGTGGTCGGCCTGTGGGCTCGACTGCACCCACTGGCGGAGCCGCGAGTGCTCTGACCCAGCACCCCGCAACGGAGGTGAGGAGTGCCGAGGCACTGACCTGGACACCCGCAATTGTACCAGTGACCTCTGCGTGCACAGTGAGTCCTCTCCACCCGGGAATCCTCTTGAGTTTGCCAGGATTGGCCCGACCCTGCCCCGGGGAGGTGGTAGCTAAGGGATCAGTCCCCTGCCACAGGCTGCACCCCCTATTCAAAGCTCAGGACCCTTGGGGAACCCCATCCCTAACACACCCAACATGTGCCCACGTACACCCCAATACCTCCCATACCTGCCCTGAGACATGCATACATTTGGAGGTTTTACTGTGCACACCCAGCCTCTGGGATCATCTCCCAACCCCCTTCCTGTCTTCTCCTGCAGTTTTACCTCCGCCCCGTCCCCCAAGTGCACACACAAGTCCTGTGGGGACACCAGACTTGTGAGGCCTGTTAATTACAAGGCCATAACTAACAATTAAAGATCTCTGTTGGATTTTGTCTCTAGAACACACCCTCCCCCATTCTTTCAATTAAAAACCTAATTATCTGTGTCAATTCCTTTCTGATGGACATTTCTTCCATTATGCAAAGCCCTTCTAAAATCAATATAGCTTCCTCCAGGCAGTCAATCACTCTCTCCTCAGCCCTGCCCCAGGCCTGGGCTAAGCAGACAAGGAGAAGAGCCCTAGCACCCCTGCTCCTGGCCCAGGGACTGGCCAGGAACCAGAATGGCAGACCGCCCCCCCTCCCAGAGGGGAGGTTCAGCCTAGCATCCTGGTTCCAGGCCACCCAGGAAAGTGGCTCTTCCCCTCCTCCATTCTCCATCAGCAGCAACTTCAACATGAATTGAGCTCATGAGGGTTGCAATTTGCTCAGAGACACAGCAAGGTGGTGGCAGATGCAGGGCTGGAATGCATGTGTGCTGATTCCATGCTCCCTGCTGCCAGCGTCTGCTGCTCCACTGGTGCTGATGCCCGAGAAGTGGCGGCCTCATCCTCGTGGGGTGTAGACCGCTGACCTCTCCTTCCCGGCCTCCTGCACCCTACCCCTCCCAAGCCTGTACTCTCTCCCACAGCTGCTTCCGGCCCAGAGGACGTGGCCCTCTACGTGGGCCTCATAGCCGTGGCCGTGTGCCTCCTCCTGCTGCTGCTCGTCCTCATTCTTGTGTACTGCCGCAAGAAGGAGGGACTGGACTCGGATGTGGCCGACTCATCCATTCTCACCTCAGGCTTCCAGCCCGTCAGCATCAAGCCCAGCAAAGCAGGTGGGGTGCCCCTGTCCCCAGCACTTGTGCCGGGCCCCCATGCCAAGGGCCGCCCAGACAGGGCTGCCCCCCATGCCACTCTCTAAGTCTGTCTGATCCTTGCAGACAATCCCCATCTGCTCACCATCCAGCCAGACCTCAGCACCACCACCACCACCTACCAGGGCAGTCTGTGTCCCCGGCAAGATGGGCCCAGCCCCAAGTTCCAGCTCACCAACGGGCACCTGCTCAGCCCGCTGGGTGGCGGCCGCCACACGCTGCACCACAGCTCACCCACCTCCGAGGCTGAGGACTTCGTCTCCCGCCTCTCCACCCAGAATTACTTCCGCTCCCTGCCCCGCGGCTCCAGCAACATGGCCTATGGGACCTTCAACTTCCTTGGGGGCCGGCTGATGATCCCTAATACAGGTGGGAAGGACCCTAGAGTGCCCCAGGGAGCTCTAAGAGACAAGACTAGCATGTGGCCCTCCTGGAGGAGGATGGGACAGCCTTGATGTTCCTCCTATGCCTCTCAGCCTCACCCCGAGGGCTGAGCCAGCCCAGCAAGGAAAGAGGATAGAGTTTTGGAGAGGATCCAGTCTTGGCTGGCAGTGGGGTTGGCACTAAGGCTGAGGCCAGAGCTATCTCCCTTCTGTTGCCCAAGGACACAGGACTACTGTCCATTCATTTACACAGCCAACCAGCCTGTGTGTGCCGGGCCCTAGGCCCCAGGGAGCTGGGGAACTAGTGGAGAGACAGCAGAGGAAAAACGCCTAGACAGGGGCTCCTCCACCTACCACTTCACTGAAACCCCTGGGACAGGGTCTCAGAGACACCTTCATAGAGAATCCACAGACCCTTTCCATGGTCATCTTTTGGGAGAGCGCCACAGCCTCTGGTGTGACTCCCCTCTCCCACCCTGAAATTCTCTATTTCCTCAGTTTAGGTGACCCCACATGGCCCTGACTTCCTTGTTCCTCTCCAGCTGCTCCTGGTGCCTTCTCCCTAAATGTAGGTGTTCCTCAGAGCACGCCGCGCCCCCCCCCCGCCCCCGACCCTGGCGCCCTCTTCCCAAGTGATCTCACCCACTCCATGGCTTTAATCGCCATGTCTGTGCAGATCACTCCCATTCCTCCATCCCCAGCCACAGTTCTCCTGGGTGACAGAATCGTACACCCAGCTGCCTCCTGGACAGCTCCATCTGGATGTCTCACAGCACCTCAGATTCCTCATGCCTAAAACAGCACCGTCTCCCACCCTCCCCCAGAACCTCCTCCTTCCCAGTTTTCTCTTCCTCAGGGATGGCACAGTTGAGTTGCTCAAGACAGAAACTAGGGGTCACCTTGGCCTCCTGCCCTTCTTCACTTTCCCCCCTCACCTCCACACCAGCTTCATTCACACGCTGATCCCATCATTCTTTCTCCTCAAATACTCCTGCATCCTCCTGCTTGTCTTTCCTGCTGTCTCTCCTGGGCTAGGCCACCACACCCACCTCTCGTCTGATTCACAGCTCCAAGCATTTACTCACTAGAGCCACACTTGATCATGTCCCTTTCTGGGGCTTCCACTTTTCCCTTCAAAGCCCACGTGACAAAACCACAAGGACTCACCCCCTGTGGCCAGCTGCAGTGGCCTCCCCTCCCATGCACATTTCTCCTGCACTTGGCAGCCACGGTGGGCTCTCATGAACCCAAATACACTGGGCTGCCCTTTGTACACGCCGTCTCTCTGCCCCCATCCACTAGCTTAGCTGCTACTTCTCCCTCGGGTCTGGTAGCTCTCCCTCTGTGCCTCATGTCCCCCTCATGTGGCTGCTAGGATGATGAGGTGAGATGGTCCATGTCAAGCTCTTAGAAAAAGGCAGGTGCACAGTGGGCGCTCAGTGACCATCCACCCTTCACTCCCCTGGTGGGGCGAGTGGCCAGGTGGGCTGTGCTCCACCCTTGCTCTCCCCCAACACCCAGCATCCTTTGCTGCCGTCCACTTATCTGTCTCCCCGCAGACTGAATGCTTCATGAGAGCAGGGCTCATGGTTTTCCCCACCTTCCTGAGTACTCAGCATTAGCATTCACTGAATGAGTATTTGAGTGAGGGTACCCCCGCCACAGAGAGCATTCACACGTGGATCACCGAGACTATCACCAACCCTGGCAGCCGGTACCAGGAGGCAGCACAGGATAGTGAAGGGAGCAGTAGCTGCAAATACACCACCACCGGCTTCCCTCTCTCTCCTGGGCTTCACTTGCTGGGAAGTAGTGATATTCCAGCCACCCCACCTCAGAGCTGCCCACTCTGGAGAGCATGCATATGCTTTTGGACTTGGTGGGATAGCCATAGAATTTCTTCCCCTCTCCCTGTCATGAGCCTCTGAAGCCCCTCCTGATGTAGGGGCTCCCTGTCCTAAAAGGGCAGGAAGGTGGGGCAGGACCGCTCCTTGCCATCCCCAGAGTGACTCCCCAGCCCCTGGCCTCACCGTGTCCTGCCCCCCTGCCTCTCCCCTGGAACCACCTCTCCCCCAGCAGATGCTTTCTGATGCTGCCCCTGCAAGACGCTGGGACAAAGGCGAATCAGCCAGACAGGACGTGTGTGCAATGGCACCCAGACTAGGGAGGGCTACCAAAGTGGGCAAGGTTGTTAAAGGCCCCGGCCCCACCTGCAGGGGGCCACTGCCCAACAGGGAGCAAAGTCACCAGAGGTGGGGTGCCCACCCAGAGGTGGCCAAGCCGAGGGAGAGAGGAGGAACTTGAGCAGGCCAGGAGGGTGGAGCACTCAGAGGCACACTTAGGGTGGTGGCCCCAGAACAGCCAAGTACGCAGCACAGGCCAGGCCCACGGGCCAAGGGCCTTAGATATCCGGCCAAGGAGCTGGACTTTACCCTGGAGGCAGGGAAGGTTTTAAGTGGGTGATGGGGCATGTAGGTACAGCGTACCTGGGGGTTCCAGAGTTTTCTGTGCCCAGACTAACTAGGCACGCATTTCCCACCTGAGTTCCCTCAGCCACTCTTGGGGTCTCCCTGACTCAGCTTCATGCCCGTGCGGGTGGTTGGCCAGCCTGGCAGTCCCAGTGGCACTTCTGTTGCCAGGCCAGGCTGGCGCCAGTCAGTCCTCAGAGGGAGGCTCAGGGAGGGACTGGCAGAGTGAGGTGTTTGGTGTCTTTGCAGCCCTGGTAAGCCCCGGCTGTCCCCCCACTCTGTCACAGGCATCAGCCTCCTCATCCCCCCAGATGCCATACCCCGAGGAAAGATCTACGAGATCTACCTCACACTGCACAAGCCGGAGGATGTGAGGTGTGGGCATGGGCCCTGCTGCTGGGACTGGGCGGGTCCTGTCCTTGCCTGCTGTCACCGTGACGCCCCTGCCCACCCCACTGTTGGGCCTGGTCTGGCCTGGCCCGAGGGAGGGCAGGGGAAGAGGGGCTCCTAAGCTCCACCCAGCTCCACAGCCCCTAACCCCAGGGTCCCAGGGTGGCCCACTGACACCTTTCCCTTCCCACCCGTATTTCCCCACTTGAGGTTGCCCCTAGCCGGCTGTCAGACCCTGCTGAGTCCCATCGTTAGCTGTGGGCCCCCCGGAGTCCTGCTCACCCGGCCCGTCGTCCTCGCCATGGACCACTGTGGGGAGCCCAGCCCCGAGAGCTGGAGCCTGCACCTCAAAAAGCAGTCCTGCGAAGGCAGCTGGGAGGTGAGCCCCAAGCCTCCTCCTCACACCCCCACCCCACCCCCGGAGCTCAGAGTGGTGTCTGGCTTCCTGCCTGGCCCTTGAGCCACATCCCCCCTCCCCAGTCTCTGGCCGCTCTTCAGAGCTGTGGTTGGCTGCGAGCTGACCCACTGGGCCCTGCCTGCAGGACGTGCTGCACCTCGGCGAGGAGGCACCCTCCCACCTCTACTACTGCCAGCTGGAGGCCGGCGCCTGCTATGTCTTCACGGAGCAGTTGGGCCGATTCGCCCTGGTGGGAGAGGCTCTCAGCGTGGCCGCGGCCAAGCGCCTCAAGCTGCTTCTGTTTGCCCCCGTGGCCTGCACCTCCCTCGAGTACAACATCCGAGTCTACTGCCTGCATGACACCCACGATGCACTCAAGGTACCTTCCAGCCCCACCCTGCCACAGGGAGGCCGGCTCTGACGGCTGACCACCCCTGGCCCTAGTGAGGGGGCAGTAGAGAGGGGCGCTCCCAGCCCCCAGGCCTGGCTGACACCCGGGGCACTGCAGGAGGTGGTGCAGCTGGAGAAGCAGCTGGGAGGACAGCTGATCCAGGAGCCTCGCATCCTGCACTTCAAGGACAGTTACCACAACCTGCGCCTGTCCATCCATGACGTGCCCAGCTCCCTGTGGAAGAGCAAGCTCCTTGTCAGCTACCAGGTGCGGCGCTCAAGGTGCTTGGAGCTGGGCACACCTGAGCTGGGCACACCTGATGCCGCCTCTCTGTCACCCCCCACCCCCAGGAGATCCCCTTTTATCACATCTGGAATGGCACACAGCAGTACCTGCACTGTACCTTCACCTTGGAGCGCGTCAGCCCCAGCACCAGCGACCTGGCCTGCAAGGTGTGGGTATGGCAGGTGGAGGGCGACGGGCAGAGCTTCAACATCAACTTCAACATCACCAAGGTGGGCAGCACTGCCATGATGTGCTCCCCCACTGGGCCTACCCTGCCACCAAGCCCACCTCCTAGAAACCGCTTGGCAGCTCCCTCCAAGTCTCCCAGGGAGGGAGGTGCAGATGCACACGTAGACAGATGCAGACAGATGTTGTTGGACTTGGGGAGGAGGAGGTGGGAGCAGCAGGGAGGGGAGGGGGAGATGGAGCTGGCCTGGGGGCCTCAGAGGACTTCCCTGAGGAGGGACTTTTACTGGGCCTGGAAGGATGAGTAAGAGTTAGACAGGCAGCAATGAGGGAACTGAGTGTGGAGGACAGAGGCAGTGAGAAGACAGCAGTGAGTTCTGAGTGATCAGCAGAGTTCTGCTGGTCAGCAGAGGGTGGCAGAGGTGACCTAGGGAGGAGTGATGGGGTGGGAAGGAGAATGAGGTCAGAAGGCTCCTCTGCTCACTGGCTGTGTGACTGTGGGCAGGTCACTGCACCTCAATGCTCCAGTGAGCAGGGCCCTGGCCTACCGGGAAGCAACAGTGCCCATGCTGTCCCCATGCCCTGAGGTGGTCCACGCATTCCCCCAGGGTGGGGTAGCAGTGGGCTGGTCTGGGCAAGTTCTAATGGGTACCTCCACCCCTCCCCACTCCCAGGACACGAGATTCGCTGAGCTGCTGGCCCTGGAGAGTGAAGGGGGGGTCCCAGCCCTAGTGGGCCCCAGTGCCTTCAAGATCCCCTTCCTCATTCGGCAGAAGATCATTACCAGCCTAGACCCACCCTGTAGCCGTGGTGCCGACTGGCGGACTCTGGCCCAGAAACTCCACCTGGACAGGTGGGTGGGAGATGGGCAGGGAGGGGCTGTGAAGGCCACCTGCAGTCCAGCCTGGGTGGAGAGGAATGGGGGGCGGGTGGACAAGACACACTCCAGGGCCTGTGCCCCAGCCACCAGCAGCTGGGGCATCCCTTTGGCTGAGTGAGGGGAGGCCCTGTCCTTGGGTGGTCTAGGAGGGTAGAGGCAGCAGCCTGAGGGAAGCCAGGCCACTGATGGGCTCCCCTCCCTTCTGCAGCCATCTCAGCTTCTTTGCCTCCAAGCCCAGCCCCACAGCCATGATCCTCAACCTGTGGGAGGCACGGCACTTCCCCAACGGCAACCTCAGCCAGCTGGCTGCAGCAGTGGCCGGACTTGGCCAGCCAGATGCTGGCCTCTTCACAGTGTCAGAGGCCGAATGCTGAGGCCGGCGAGGCCCACAAAGCCTACACTCTCACCAGCTTTGGCACCCGCCAGGGACAGGCAGAAGCCACCACCGGGGAGAGCCGCGTGGACAGGCCCCCTCCTGGCAGACGCTGTCCCCTAACACTGGCCCTTCAGACCCTGCCCGCACTCCTTCCCCTCCATGGCCTGCCTGGCCGGGCTGGCACTGCCACCTGCTCCGACTCTGCCCGGGGCCCAGGGTGGACAGTGCCTGGATCCCGGGCTGGGCGCAGCCCATCTGTGTGTGTGTATGTGCGTGTGATGCTACCTCTCCTCCTGCCCCAGCCAGGGGGCCGCATACACACAGGCATACATGCACACGATGGGCTCGGGACGTGGCCCCCGGAGCTCCTGCCTGAGCTGGACCTTATGCAAACATTTCTGTGCCTGCTGGGTAGGGGCACATCTGAGGGGCCTGGCTCCAAGCCTGTGGGACTGAGGGCCACAGCTGAACAGGGGGCGGCCCCTGGATTCAGGCACACAACTACCACACGGGCATGTGCCCATGCATGTCCCGTGTGCTCCTGTCACATGCATCCCCCCACACATGCATCTCATGCTGTACACCTGGAGGCTGCTCACGTCTCTCACTCCCAGTGTCAGTCCACATCTGCCTCTCACATGCTGCCCTTCTCCCACCCACCCAGGGACACCCAACGGCTCCTCCTCCCCGATCCCCCCGTGCCCCCAGCCACGAGGAGCCCTGCCCGACGGGGCGTGTGAATATGCAACGGGAGTCCCGGGCTGGACAATGGCGAGTGTGCGTGCCGTGGCGTGCCCGTTCCTGGGGCTGGCCGGTGCCCCCGTGTGGGGCCTGTCATGTGAAGCTTGTGCCCTGACTCTGTTTTAAGTGCATTCGTGCACTTACACTTGGCCTTATGTACACAGCCTTGCCCGGCCGCCAGGGCGCGTAGGGATTTTAGCGGACGTGAATGTAAATAAATTATATATATATATTGCTAACCCAAGTGCTACTTCTCTCGGGGAGAGCTAGGGGTCCAGGCCATTGGCCATGGAGGGGTCATACATGGCTGTTTTGGAAGTCCTGGGTGTCTGGACCTCGCTGGGGGACAGATGGGGTCCCAGCCCTGGTCCAACAAAGCTGGTTGCTGGAGACTTCTTCAGACACAGGTCATCTGGGCAAGGCGGCAGGCAACAGCGGTGACCAGGGCTGCACCTTTGCCGGACCCGTCCTCTGATTGCAGGAAGGTGACCACACAGCGAGGGGCCAGCTCCCGCACTGTGGCTGCCACCAGGCTGGAGAAGCTGTGAGGGGGAGAGGCCGAGGTGAGGCCAAGTCAGCCGGGCCCCACCTGGCCATGCCTCCCTGCCCAGCCTGGCACCCAGACTCACTGAGGGTGCAACTTGTAGAGGGTTCCATCCACCCCCACAGACACAGTCAGCTCTTCCAGGCCCCGGTTCTCACGGATCTTCTCCACCACGGCAGCCACACCTGCCCCACAAAGCTGGGCGGCCCTCTGGGACACGGCCTGGCACACCTCCAGGACCATCAGGGCATCATCTGAGGTCAGGGACAGCCCCAGATCCTCCAGGATGGCTCGGACCTGCCTCAGGGCCAGGCTGTCACTGGAGACAGGAGGGAATAGAGCACAGAGAGGCAGGATCCTGCATGAGCGCCCCCCTCTCATGGCTTTTCTGTCCTCTGGTGCACCTCCCTCCAACCAGCATTCCACCCAATGATAGAGTCCTTTGGGAGGTGGAAGGAGATAATGCAGGCCTCAGCACCTTTCAATCTCAGAGAGAAACTTGGTCTTGAAGATGTCCCTGGTCTGAAGGCCCTGGGTCTGCTGGCCCCGGAAGAGAACTCCAAGGCTGGTCAAATGCAAGAGGGTGTGGCGGACGATCTCCCCCAGGTACATGCCACTGATCATCTTCTCAAACCTGCATGAAAGTGTGTGTGCACACAGGGCAGGAGGCCCCAGACCCGTGCCACCACCAGCCACCAGCCACATCACTAGTGCCAGCCACCACCAGTCACACCTGCCCAGCCCAACCCTCACCTCTGCTTGCCAGGGTTGATGGATGCCTGGTCCACACTTGCATCAAAACAGGTACTGAGCATGCTGAGAGAGCCATCATCCCCAAAGGCACCCCACTCCATGTTGATGCACATGTGGCCTGAGTCCCCAGCCACACTTGCCACATTCTGGAGCTCCTCCATGTAGCAGGCATTGGTGCCAGTTCCTTCAGAGAGGCCAGATGGGGTGGGAGCCATTTACTGATGCAGACAAGATCCCTCTGAGCCCTTCCCACCGAGATAGCAAAATCTGGGCTCATTTCCTACCTCTCCATCTCCCCATGCTCATTGGCCTGCCCAGGGCCTGGTCCTCCTTCCTTCCTCGCATCCCTTTTTCAGACCCTGCCACCATCAAGCCCCCCGGGCCTCCACTACTTCCCCTACCAGCACCACCATCAGCACATCTCCCATGCTACCCCAGGGTGCTCCCAAAATGCCTGTCATTCACATCATTCCCCTGAGAGATGTGTGACAGCCCCCGCTGTCACACAGGTGAGAGGCCCAAGCCTTCCTGGACTGGCCTTCCAGGTCTTTAGTCAAATCAGCAGGTGCTGGGCCAGGAACCGGGGACATAAAAATGAGACACAAGGAGCTCCACAGTGGCCAGAGGCTGGGCAATGAGCAGCCAACTCTGATACTTCCTGTGTGTGCCCAAATAGAAGTGCAAAGAAAAGCATCATGGAACACCCAAGCACAGGTGAGTCTTCCTGCCTAGAAAGTCAGGAAAAGCTACAGAGAGGAAGTGACATTTGGATTTGACCTTGAAGCCAAGAAGCTTAGACAGAAGGCATACCCTGGGTAAAGGCTTTTCCTTCTTCTCCCCAACACACGATCAGCTCTAAGCAGGTGTGTTGGACCCTGGAATTACTCCATCCAGTTGTTTATTCACACAGCAATCTGGGCCTGCCTCTCTCGAGCACCTCCCGGTGCCAGACACTATGTTCAAGAAGCTCCCAGTCTCCTTTGAGGCTGCCACATACCTCCTGCTCTAAGAGACGGATGTCCAAGGAGCTATGGGATCCCTCCTCTCCCATCTAGCCAAATTCCTTTTTCAAAGGCTTTCTTTTCAAGTCTCACTCATGTCGGGACCCCTTCCTTTCTGATCTTGGCTTGTTGCCCTGGCATTTAGTCAGATTCAGCTCTCTCTGATGGCCACATGCTCTTCTGGATTCAACCCTCACTAAACAGTCAGTTCCGAGAAGGCAGATATTTTCCCCTTCTTTATGTGTCTTCCTGTCCCTTTATCCAGCCCCCAACTGGCCACAGGAAAGGTGCTTAATAAAAACTTAGAATCTTGGGGACTTCCCTGGCGGTCCAGTGGTTAAGACTCCACGCTCCCAATGCAGGGGGCCCGGGTTCGATCCCTGATCAGGGAACTAGATCCTGCATGCCACAACTAAGATCCCTCATGCTGCAACTAAAAAGATCCCGTGTGCCGCAACTAAAGATCCCACGTGCCACAGCTAAGACCCAGTGCAGCCAAATAAATAAATAAATATTTTTTAAAAAAAGGGGGGCTTCCCTGGTGGCGCAGTGGTTGAGAATCTGCCTGCCAATGCAGGGGACACAGGCTCGAGCCCTGGTCTGGGAAGATCCCACATGCCGCGGAGCAACTGGGCCCGTGGGCCACAACTACTGAGCCTGCGCATCTGGAGCCTGTGCTCCGCAGCAAGAGAGGCCAAGACAGTGAGAGGCCAGCGCACCGCGATGAAGAGTGGCCCCCACTCGCCGCAACTCGAGAAAGCCCTCACACAGAAAAGAAGACCCAACACAGCCATAAATAAATAAATAAATAAATAAATAAATAAAGACTTAGAATCTTGGACTATTCAAAGAACCATCTCAACTCATTCTCTGCACACACCCCCATCACTGGGGTCCCACCCAATTCCAAATACTCTGTAGGCCATGAGCCAGGCATAATGCTACACTTTGTCCCCTCCCATTTCATCCTCATAACCCCTTAAGACAGGCATTATTATGATCTCCACCTTAGAGATGAGGAAACTGAGGCTCTGGTGATTTGCCCAAGGTCATACCAGTGGAAGTGGCAGAGCTAGTATTTCCACCCAAATCTGTATGACTCCAAAGCTCACATTCATTTAACAGATGGGCAAACTGAGGTTCAGAGAGCTTAAATAACTGTGAGTCAGTAGCTAAGCTGGGCTAGACACCGAAGCTCCAGACCCTCAGCCCAATAGAGTGTTCCAGGGCCCCACTGAGTCAGGTAGGAATGATGCCACATCCCCAAGGCCAGGGGAATATCCGAATCAACAGGAGGCAGTAAATTAGCAACAGGCAGTAGGGGCACAAAAGAGCAGGGTCCTCCTCACCGACGATGAGGCCGACCTCGCAATGGGGGTCCTCGTAGCCACAGGACATCATGGTCCCCACCGTGTCATTGACAATGGCAACCACATTCAGTTCCACTGCCTGCACACAAAAGGATGCTGCTAGTTGCTGGGCAACGTGGTCGTCACAGCAACTAGCACTGGACCCAGAGGTCTCTACTACAGAGGGCCCCCCACATCAGGCAGCGGGAGACCCTTTGCTCCCTTCAAGGCCTGTTGCACCAAAGCACCCCTGCAGGCAGGCTACTTACCTGTCGGCGCCCGATGGCTTCCCGCAGCAGACACACAACATCTTGGCCCTCACAGTCAGATGCATTGAAACCCTTTGTCCAGTTCAGGAGGATGCCCTGGGGTGGGACAAAGAGGAAGCAGGAAGCTAGAGGTCCCTTGGAATCTCACTTTGCCTCTCCAAAGCCTGCATCCCATCAGAATGCAGTATATGATTCCCTCCCCAGGTAGGATTCTGTGTCTACTCTGTCATACGATTAAGGACCTTGCCCTCTGCCCCCTCCCAATTCCCCAGGAGGATTCCAGTGTGAAGAAACCTATTAATAACCATCCAACCTACGCCTTCTACTTTTAGTGCCAGAATGCTCAGATAGTTTGAGGGTCTGGCCATTTTAAGACATCTGCCCAGAAGGAATGGCCCTTTGTAATTGGGTTAGGAATGAACAGATCTGGTAAAATGAGTGCTGTGTGTGAGAAAGGGAAGGACAGAGAAGGCTCAGAGGTCCAAATGACAGCAGAGTCTGCTCTTCCAGAAAGAGCTAGCAAGTCACTTAAAAGGAAGGAATTCTCAGAGTTGGGACAGAGCCGTGTCAATGGGAGATTCACATGCATGTTCCAGATACGAGTGAAGGATGAATGGAAAAGCCAGAAACCAGACACCAGGGCAGGACAGGCGGGGACAAGACAATTTACTGTGAGAGACTGGCCTTAAATTGTGAACTTAGTAATGGCAGCCTAGCTGTTCTTTTCTTTTTTTTTTTTTAAAGGATTTTCTTATTTATTTATTTATTTATTTTTGGCTGTGTTGGGTCTTCGGTTCGTGCGAGGGCTTTCTCCAGTTGCGGCAAGCGGGGGCCACTCTTCATCGCGGTGCGGGGACCGCCCTTCATCGCGGTGCGCGGGCCTTTCTCTATCGCGGCCCCTCCCGTCGCGGGGCACAGGCTCCAGACGCGCAGGCTCAGCAATTGTGGCTCACGGGCCCAGCTGCTCCGTGGCATGTGGGATCTTCCCAGACCAGGGCTCGAACCCGTGTCCCCTGCATTAGCAGGCAGATTCTCAACCACTGCGCCACCAGGGAAGCCCACTGTTCTTTTCTTATTGTGCTTCCTCTGAGGGAGGGGGCAGGGGAACTATTCCACCCACCATTAGGAGAAAATGACTGCTCTGCCCAAAGCAGACGCATGGAGAGCAGGTCTGGGAATCTTTGGGGCAGGAGATTTTAGACATATTAACTGACATTTCCCCCAGTAATATTTCCTTTTATTCCTTTCCCCATAAAACCACAAGATGGAGTATTCTGTGCTCATTGTCTCAAAAACAGAAACCAGAGAGAGTGAGAGTGCATGAGAGCGGGAGCCAGATCATGAGTAACAGCAAAGTTTCCCCACTCCCAGATGAGAGAAAGACCCCCTGGTTTGGGAAAGGTGAGGTGGGCAGGAGTTAGAGCCAGGTTACGGATGGCTTCCTGAGAAAGTCCTAGGCCCTCCACCCTGGCCATGCCCCTGTGGGGAAGGGGAGGAAACAGAAGGGATTTGGATAATCTGAGAACAGAGGCAGCCTCTGCCCTCCTTCTCCACGGAGAGGAAGGTAAGGTATCAAGGGAGTTGTCAAGACCCAAGAGAGCAAGAGGCAGAGTCCAAATGGCTGGGGCCTGGACGTTTCCCCCACGTCCCAGCTTGTCTGCACATTCTATACAGCAAAGGAGGGGCCCCTACCTGGATAAGGGGGGTCCCTGAATTGATTACCATTAAGTTTTCACTCCTGAAAAGAATGTGGGCTCAACATAGAAATTAAATTCTGTTAATAGGACCGTGTTTCTTGCATGCCTGATTTTGCACAGAGTCCCACCTGCTTCTCACACCTTACAAGGAATAATCAAAAGGTGCCAGAATAACTCAGGCTGGAGGGAGCAGACGAGCAAAGAGACACTGCTGACTGCATGATCCAAAGGAAAGCAGAGCACAGAGGCCCGTATCTGAGAGGTCAGAGTAGGAGCAGAGGGTAGGCGAAAACGATAGGAAGGCTGGTTGGAGTAGAGGAGGCAGAGCTTCCCAGAGATCACAGGTGTGGAAGAACCTGGTCGGCACCTTCAGGGCCAGCAAGCTCCTCATCACAGGAGCTTTTCAGCAGAAGTTGGGGGTGTTGGGGAGGAGATTCCTGGGAGCTTGGATCAGAGGTCTGGGAGGAGCCATCTCCATGGCAGGCCTTAGGTGTGTGCATGAAAAGTCTAGCATTCCTGATGAAGGATGCAGAGGTGTGTGCTGAGTGGGTGTTGTGTCTAGACCTGTGCTTGCCCCTCTGCCAACCCCAACCAGGCCCTGAGAAGGATACCAGCAAGGCTGGGAACAGGAGAGAGGGCAAAGGAACCATGCAACCACAAGCGCCTTTGAGAGACAGAACAAACTCTGCTTCCTGCAGGTACCCTCGGCATTACAACAGTGCTGTGGGTGAGACAGCCGGTGTGTCCTCCGGTCAGTCCCAACCTTGGCCTGCACTGCTCCCAAGTGCCCAGACCTAATGCTGGCTCCACTCTCCTGCCCACTGGCAGCCCCCAGGGGTAACCATGTCCTTCTCCATCCCACGCCTTTTCATGGCCCTGGATTCCAGGCCATCTCACTGCATCCCATCCACCTGGGCACATCACATCTGGGGAAACTGAGGCTGGGTGCAGGCCCAGCCCTGCAGTGCCTCCACCCAGCCCTCTCCCTAGCCCAGGAAGCCCTCTCCAGGCCTCCTGCCCACTCCAAGAAGAGTATGTTGGTGGAAAGCCCCCTGAGGACGGCTTCCCCCAGCCCTCCCTCTCTCACCTGGTCCAGGCCGACCTGCCTACACGGGAAGGAGAAGGTGAAACCCAGGGGGAGGCTCTGCCCACTCAGGCCCTGCTGCTGCTGGAAGTCCACGATGCAGTCCACAATGTGGTCAAAGAGCTGAGGGGTGGAGCAAGTCAGGGAGCGGGCCACTTGGCCCTTTCCCGCCCCCTGACATCAGCTCCAGGTTGTGGGTACCTGCTGTCCAGAGCCCTGGGCCACGCACTCCGGGATGGAGTAGACCTGGCTGGTGATTTGCACACCTCCAGTGGCCACACGCACCAGGAGGACCCGGAAGTTGGTGCCCCCCAGGTCCAGGGCCAGGAAGTCCCCACGCTCTGTGGGGCAGAGACCCTCAGTGCCAGGTCAGAGCTGGAAGCTCCACCCCCACACATGCTGTGACCCCCAGAAGTCCATGTCCCAGCCCCACATTCAGGCCAAGTCCTTACCACTGCCATCAGGCGTGGCCCGGACGTAAGTGGGCAGCATGCGGAGGGAGGAGGCTTCCCCCTGGAGTCCCTTGGCCATGGCCTCTCGCATCTGTGCCTGCACTGCTGCCAGCTGCTCACGGGTCAACCGGAATGGTGCCAGGGTCTCCTCCAGCAGGCACCGGTGGGCAGCCAGGCGGGCAGCCACAGCAGTCACCATTGCCACCCCCTGGCCACCCCCGTCCACAGAGGGTATGAAGGAGACATCACATTCGGGGGCCAGGAGCCTCACTGTCTCCTGCAGGATGCTGAGGAACCTACACAGACACACATCAGGTGCACCCTGGCTTGGCACCTGGCCCTGACCCCCAGGGCTTGCAGAAGCCCTGGGCTCCCTCACTTCAAATCAATTCAATTCTAAACCCATCCATGCACCAACCATACGCCCAGTGCCCCCAGTGACACCCTCCCTTGCACACCCAAGAGAAGCCTCTTTCTCTCCTCTGACCTCTTCTGGCCTCCCCAGCCCCTGTCTGTCCTCACTTTGCTTGGGTGCCATTCATACCCATAGGCTTGCACCAGTGGTACCAGAGTGCCCTCTGGGTGTGTATCACAAACACACACTTGTTCCTGCTACCTGCTAACACAGGATCACCTGTATTCCCAATACCTGGGGTGTCGCTCAAACACTCGGCCTCCAGTGGCCACAGCAATCTGAAGTGTCTTCTGCTCCCGGTTGTGCTGCAGACGGGAGAGGACGGCAGCCAGGGCAGCTGCACAGAGCTGGGCAGCCCGCGTGCACACAGCCGCACATATGTGCTGCACAAACTCGGCATCTGAGGCCCTTGGGTTCAGGCCCAAGTCCTGCAGGATAGCGTGCACACGGGCTGCCCCAGCAGAGGGACTGGCGGGGACAGGGTGCTACTTTGGGGCTGAAGTAGCCCCAAAGCTCCCTGCCCCCACCGAAGCTCCATGGCTACCTCAGGGAAAGAGCATCCTCCCCATTCCCAAGCCAAGAACCCCTCTGTCCCAGCCCACTCGCCTCCCGCACTCACTCCTCCATCTCAGCCACATGTTCCAGGAGGATGCCGCCTTGCCTTAGCAGGGCAGGGGAGGTGTAGCCGCCAAAGAGGACACCGCACCGGGCCAGGTGAGCCAGCACCAGCCGCACCAGCTCACCCAGGTACAGGCCCCCAATCATCTTCTCAAACCTACAGGCAGGAAGGGTGGCTGGACAGAGCCTTTCCTAAGCCCTCAGCCCACCTGGCCCCACCTCCAAGAACTCCCAAAGAGGGGTCATTTGCTTTGCGGTCCCTGCTGAAGGGTCCAGAAGCAAATGGCCTCCTAGGAGACAGTTGGGTGTTTACCCAGACCCCACTGCCCCCTCTGGCTTAGATTAGGTTCATGGGGACTCCTGGAGGGTGGAAGGACCCAAGGAGGGTAGGAGACTCTTTGCTTGGCTACTCCCAACCCCCAACCCCTGCCAGGGCTGGCCAGAGTCAGGACTAAGGGAGGGCCAAGAGTTAAAAACTCTTCGTTCTAGAACCCATTCCTTCTTTGAGCCTGGCCAGGGCCCCCCAGGATGCAACCCAGAGAGCCTAGGAGCAAACGAGAGGGAGGGGCCTAAGGGCTGGAGTACAGGGACAACAGAGCGGGAGGGGAACAAAGCAGTGACAGGGACTAGAGCAGAAGATTAGGCCACCTCTGGGCACCCAGATTCAGGGACTCGTGGTCCAGGGTGCGGTCGAAGATGGTCAGCACTGGCCCCAGGGCCCCATCATCACTGAAGGAGCCCCACTCGACGCTGATGCAGACTCGGCCCCGGTCCTCGTCTAGCACTGCCACATGCCGTGCCTCTTCCATGTAACACGCATTGGTGCCAGTGTCTGGCAGGGACACCCCATCAGGGCCTGTCCACCAGGCCTCCAGGCCCTCCATCCACCATCACAAATGCCTGTGGCTCACCTACAACCAGCCCAACTTCGCATGGCCCAACACCTGGCTCGCAGCCCATCATGGTGCCCACTGTGTCATTCACCACGGCAACCACATCGATGCTGTAGGTCTGGACAACAGAGAGGACAGAGGTCAGGGAACCTGGGGGATGGGCAGGGCTGGGGCCCTGGCTTTGATGGAGACACACAGAGTCCCTGAAATATGTGTCCGCATGCCCCACACATTTGTGTCACATGTGCTCTAGGCCTTCCCAACCTATAGAGGATTTTCCTCCCGTCCCACCCCTGCCCCTTGGCTCCTCTGCTCCCAGCTCAGGCCCTGGAGGTCTCAGGGGCTCTCAGCCTCAGCCATCACTTCCAGAACACCAGTGCTCCCCACAGGACCAGGACAAGGGTGAGCAAACATGCCACCTTGAAGGCTGCGCTGTAGACACCTCGCTTGCTCACCCTGGTCCTGGCCTGGCTCCCCAAGCCTGCTCCTCTCAGCCCTGACTTCCAGCTACTCACACAGCACCGTGGTGGTGAGTCCACACAGATCCAGAGCGGCCTTTCTCAGGCATCCAGACTTCTGAATATGCCCTTCTCTGAAATTAGACCTTCCTCCCCAGCCCCAGCTTATGCACCTGGCAAACTTCTCCTTCAAGTCTCTGCTCAAGTCGTAGTACACCCTTCCCTGTGCTCCCACAGTCATCGGAACCACATTCTCAACAGGGACAATCTTTTATTGGAATGTTTTCCCACTAGACTTGTGAGGTCCCTGAGGACAGGGTCAAGTCTTTTCATCTTTGTTTCCCCCTACAGTCCTGAACATTTATTTGACCTTGCTTAGCTTCAGTCTCCTTACCTATAAAATGAGAATGGTAGCGGCATTTACCCAAAGGTTACATGGATAAAGGGTATAAACAGGAAAGGAAAGAAGGCCCTCCCAGAAGCATAGGCACAGCCTACATGTGCTGGGCCCAGGCCCAGGCCCAGGCCACATGGGCATCCCTCCCTGCTCCCCTGCCTCTACTCACTCCCTGCCTCTGGATGGCGTCTCGTAGCAACTGGACCACATCCTGGCCTTCCACACCACTGCACCTAAAACCTTTGGTCCAGGAAATGAGGGTGCTCTGGAGGCAGAAAATTCAGGTCAATCCTCCAACGACCTTCATGGGGCTGCAGCCCCTCCACCCACTGTCCCTGTAGCCACTCTGCCTCACCTTGTCTAGCCCTGTCTGGTGACAAGGGAAGGAGAAGCTGAACCCAAGCTGCAGACCCTGATTGCCCACGGGGAGCGCATCCAGGAACTCAGATAGGCAGCGGGCGGCAAAGTCAAAGAGCTGTGGGGTGGGTTGGGGGCTTAGCTCTGCCCACTGGAGCCCCAGCTGCCCCCGGGCCCAGAGCCTGTGCAGTGAGTGCTCACCTGCTGACCAGGACCCAGCATCACCTCTTGGGGGATCACAAACTCCTGGCTTCGGGGCTCCATCTTGTGCCCCTCAATGCCCATCAGGGTCACCCACAGAACACGCAGTGAGGCCCCTGTGGCTCCCAGCTCCAGCACCACGAAGTCTCCTTGCTCTGTGGGAAAGCAGGTCACAGAAAGGCACGCAGCTGGTGAGACCAAGCCCTCTTCTTCCCAGAAACATTCCCAAGGCCTGTGAAGTCTCATCAAGGGACCTTAGAGATGGGGACCTTAGAGATGGAGAAAGGAGTAAGGAACTCCCCCCTCCCCCAGATCAGAACCCTCTTACCAGTCCTGGCCACCCATGTTAGTCTATACAACCCACCAGTGCCATGTGGGATAGACCCCACATATGTGGGCAGCATCTGGACAGCAGGGGCAGGGCTGGCCTGCCCCTTAAGGGCTTGCTCCATGGAGTCCAGGAGGCTGGTTTGGATCTGCCGCAGCTGTGCCCCTGTCACCTTGAACTGCTGCAGGCATTCCTGTACCTGAGGAGAAACAGGCCGGCATCTGGGCAGGAGCCCTGTTGGCCTAGCGAAGTTCCCCCACTCCAACCAGTTCAGAGGCCAGCCTGGCCCAGTTCATACCTCCCCTCCCTAGCCCAGACCAGCACCCCTCCCTCAGCTTCCCCAGGGGCTGGCCTGAGCCCTGCTTGAGCCCACTGTGAGCCTTGCTGTGCTCCCAGGCACCTGCCCAGCCCCACTCCTCGCCTCTTCACACACTGTGGCTTTCTTGCTGCTCACAGCCTACACCAGCTCCTGCACCCTCAGAAAGCTCCTTTTTGGTGGGAAGACCCACCCACTTCCTCCTGCTCCATTCCCTTGTGGATCCTTTCAGCTCCCTCCAACCCCCTCTACTTCTTTGAATTCAGGGCTGGCAAGACCTCTCCCCTGTCACCCCACCAGTGATTTGCTCTGGTTCCCCAGGACCCAGAGCCGAGCTGCTCAGTGAATTGTTGTTAGATGAGCAAATGAATGAACAAATGTGTGGATGAACTTCAGGTTCAGGGGCTTCCCTCTTCCGACACACTCCACTCTGGAGCCCGAGCAAGCCCAGCCAGGAGAGTTTGGGGGCCACACCGTGGAGGACAGTCCTCCCACAGTTGGCCACCCTTCACACAGACATTGACTGAGCCCCTAATATGTACCCAGAACTATTCTAAGCACCATACACTGCACAGCCAGCTGAGTCTGCTCTTGTGGAACTCAATTCTAGTGTAGGGGGCAGAAAATAAGCACAGAAACATGTAATATGGTTCTGGTAGTACTGATAGAAAAGAAAGGCAGAAATAGAAGTTCAGGAGTGACCAGGGGAGGAAGAGGTATTTTTGGATATTGGTCAGGGAAGGTCTCCCTGTGGAGGTGACCTAAATGAAGGAAGGGAATGAGCCATTTGAAGATATGGGGGAAGAGCACAAAGGGTTTTTCTTCAGAGCAAGGGGATGGATTTTGGGGAAGGCTGGCCAGGGGCAGATCAGAGTGAAGGGAGTGGCGGGCAGACAGGGAAAGCAGAGGATGGGACACCAGGTTCTTTTCCAGCAGAAGCTTGAATTGGGGGAGCTTAAGAAAAGCTCCAGTATCTCACTTCTGTGTGGAAACCTCCCTGGGACAACCCTCTGGCCTGTCCTTCAAAGAGGCCTCAGCAGCCTCCCTGGGTTTGTCGGAGGGTCCCAGCCCCCGACTCCATTCTCCCAGTCTTAGCCTTTCCCAGGTCCCCACTGCCTGTCTCATAGGAATTCCATTCCTACGACCCACTACCCCACACTGGGCCCATATCTGTAAAGTACCACTTAGGCACCTGGATAAGGAGGCAGGGAGAGCCAGGGAGGAGAGGCTGCCAACTGAGGGAGATGGGGGCAACTCAGTCCCACCCCTGCTTTAGGAAGAGAATGGGAAACAGATCCCTAAGGAGGCAAATGATCCTAACTGGAGTCCAGATGTTCAGTTCCATATTCACATTACTGCTTCCAGTAGCCATGCATGCTAGGAGGAGCTATTCCTGAGTCACAAATGAGGAAACTGAGGCTCAGAGAGGTATAGTCATCTTCCCAATCCAAGCAGCTATTAAGGGGCAGAGTGGGACTTGAACCCAGATCTGACTGCAGAGATGTTTCCACATAAATGCGAAGCCTTATAAAAACTAATAAAAGCACCTGAAAAGAACCCAAAGCTGATGAAGTTTGCAGCAAAGAAACCCCATAGGACGTGGGATGAGAAAACTTACATCTGAGTCCTTGCCCTGCCACTTCCTGGCTATGTGGCCCTGGGCAAGTTAAACTTCTCTCTGACATGGTAAGACTTACAAGAGAATAACAATACTCAAAAGCACCCAGGAGCCATGTCTTGTTCATGGTTGTATCTCAGGGCCACAAGGAGTGGCTGGCTCTCAGGATTTGTTGACTGAGTGGTTGTGGTGGCATAAGAAAGGGGATAATGTATGTGAAAGTGTAAAGTGCTGTTCAGATGTGAGGGGTGTTTTATTATTGCTTAATGACAACAGCAGAGTTATGGAGAAGTCAATGGCTTGGGTAGATCGATGTTTTTCTTCCTTTTCCTCCCGGCTGCAGTGAGAGGTGCAAGAGGAGTGACTAGGAGATGGCAGAAGCCTCAAGAAACACAGGAGGACTTCGCTGGCTGACGCTGGTGGGCGCACAGCAGCCAGGAGAAGCTACTGGAGTCTCGCCTCAACCTCCCCCAAGAAGAGTGGGGAGAGACCTCAGCCAGGAGAGTGAGGAGCAAAGCATTAGAGAGAGGGTGGATTCAATGTGGCTTCAATGCTGGATACTTTGACCAACTTGCTGTGTCGGTCAGTCAGGGCCCACTTCATCTCTCTGAGCAGGTTTTCTCCTCTGTCAAGCAGGAACAAAAATAGCACCCACTTCTTAGCGATGTTGTGAAGACTGAGAAGACAGTAGATGTGAAGGGGTGAGACAGTGGCTGCCCTATAGGACATGGGTTCCCTTTCCTCAGAGCACAAGGTAAAACCAGCCTGGGGAGCCTGACTCCATGTCCCCTCTGGTGACAAAAAGAGTCCTGGCAGAAGGCACCAGGAAGGGACTCAGATGGGACTGGGCTCCGACCACACGTGGTTCTTAGAGCATCATGGGAAGGGGAACTGAGGCAGAAGCCTGCAGTGCTGAGTGGGGGCCCAAGGCCACAGGAAATTTGGCATCCATGTGAAGTTCCCCCAAAGCTGAAGAGAATTGTCTTTAAACTGCAGGTGTGTGCAATAGAGCCAGCAGGGTGTGTGTGGGACCAGCGCCAGAGTCTCGAGAGAGTGGCGTAAAGTGAAAGAGGTGATGATGGCAGGCCCTAGAGCAAGCCCTGGCAGGGCAGGCACCGTGGCACAGTCATTGCACCCTTCTGTGGCCCAGCTAGGGGTTGTGCACAGAAGAAATGTTTACAGGGTCTGGAGCAGACGTTGGACAAGGGTAAAGTGGGAGCATGAAATGCAGTGAGGGGTGACGCCCCTCTAGTTTGGGCAACAAGCCAAATCAAGTAGGTTTCAGAATGGGCTGGAAAACTAAAGAAACTGCAGGGAACAATTCAAGAACCCTTTCATGGATGCCTCCTCTGTGCAGGTCCTGTATCTCCATTAGCTCACTTAATCCTCCAGGAGTGGGAGGATTAGACTTTATTTTCCTCCATTTCACTGATGAGGAAACAGAGACGAAGAGATATGAATTGACTTACCCAAGTGTCTCCTGCTAGAGGGTGTGGTAGACAAGGGCTTCTAAATCTTGGTCAAGATGACAGAAAAAAGAGAAACTCGGGCTTCCCTGGTGGCACAGTGGTTGAGAATCTGCCTGCTAATGCAGGGGACACGGGTTCGAGCCCTGGTCTGGGAAGATCCCACATGCCGCGGAGCGGCTGGGCCCGTGAGCCACAATTGCTGAGCCTGCGCGTCTGGAGCCTGTGCCCCGCGACGGGAGGGGCCGCGATAGAGAAAGGCCCGCGCACCGCGATGAAGAGCGGTCCCGCACCGCGATGAAGAGTGGCCCCCGCTTGCCGCAACTGGAGAAAGCCCTCGCACGAACCGAAGACCCAACACAGCCAAAAATAAATAAATAAATAAATAAATAAGAAAATCCTTTAAAAAAAAAAAAAAAAAAAGAGAAACTCACTCTGAGCTAACCTGAGGCACAATAACCTTGCTGCACAACCTCTAAGTTGAGTTCAGCACTGAAATCCTCTCTGTGTGCCTGACTTCAGTGGCCGTGTTGAGGGGTGAAAGATGTGCAGGAATGACTTGAGAAGTGGGAGAAGGAAGGGCTTTAAGAACACAGCTTTCTACAAGAAAAACCCTGGAGGGTCCTTTCTAGACTTTGGAGATGAAACACCTCAGCTCAAGCTCCTGTCGTGCCTTAAACTCAAGGTACGTCACCTCTCTAAGCCCCCTTCCTCGGCTGTAAAATGAGGAGATAACCCCCACCTCGCAGTGGTGTGGAGCCTTGAAGGAGAAAGCTACTAGATCAGACGTGAAAGGCTCAGTAAACAGGAAAGGGCTGCATGGGTGTGAGCCAGTGGCCGCATGGCATCTTCTGCTGCTCCTGCTCTGGACAGCCTTGAATAGGCACGAGACAGGAACCCAGTACTGAACTTACCAGCTCAGAGCTGTTTGAGGGGCAGGGCAAGCCTTCTTGGGGGCAGCTGGGGGCTTCTTCCTGTTGCTGCAACCCTAGAGACCCAATGGAGTCCATGTGGTTCCACGGTGGGGGGTGACCTCCTATGGGGGAAAAGGGTTCCCGGGTGAACCACGTACTCCACAGGTTGTGATGAACCTCGGAGGCTGTGATGCAGACCCTTAACTTTCTTCCTTCTGAATGGGACCAGGAAGGAAGATGTGGGCAGAGCTCAGAATCTCTGACCATCAAAATCCTTTAGTAAACAACCAGAAAGCCCTCATTTTCCAGAGCACGTACAACAAAAGAGCATTGGGAAGGCTGATTTCTAATCCCAATGCCATTCATTCATTCTGTCATTCATTCACATTTATCAGTCCCTAATGCCTAATGTGCCACATGCTAGGGTACAGACGAAGCAGACCTAGGCCACACCCTCAGGGACCTCACAGCTTTACCAATAATCACAGTATGACTGACACAGGCAGTGACAGAGATGGACTTGCTGCTGTACTTGGGAGTTCAGGGATGTGCTAAAGGTTTGGAGCAAAGGGTGTGAGGTAAGGAGGGGCCAAAGACCTGCTGGAGAAGCAAGCAGGCTGGCTTGGCGCCTTCATGCCAAGTTAAGGTGTGTAAACTTCATGCTGAAGAGAGAAGTGGACAGGGGTGGATCTGTGCTTCAGAAAGGGGTTCCACTAATGCCATGACTTTGGGCAAATCATTTATGATTTCTTTGCATTTCAGTTTCTTCATCTGTAAAAAAGGAGAAGATAATATCTACCTTCACAAGGTTGTCATCAGAATTAAATAGCGTAACAACAGGGAAAATGCTTTGGGAACTGTAATGTGCAACATAAACGTCAGGGTGAGTTTTGGAAGGTGGGGTGATGCTGAGCTGAAAGAGGCCTGTGCTCATAGTTGAGGATGCAGCTCCTCACAAAGCAGCCACACCAGGTCTCTCCATCTCAAGGCCTACTTTATTTTCATCTACATATAAATAAAACGGGGACCAGGAAGTTTCCAAAGGAGCCTTCAATGATTCAGGTGCCCTGCAGGGGTGGAAGAAAAGGGAAATGCAGTGGAGGGCCCAAGATGGGCAGAAGGCATCTGGCTACTGAATTATTCCACCTCTCCTCCTTTAACAGCAAAACTTCAGGAAAGCTACCTTCCCACCTCTGCAACCCCTCCCCACCTGCCACTCCCCTCATGTCTATGAATTTGCCCTCCCCATGGTCACCTATGATCTCCTGACTGCCCAATACCAGCCTTTTCTTCAGTTCCCATGCTTTCACCCTCTCTCAGGCATGCAAAGCCATGAGAATTCTCTTCACTGCAAAATTCTCTTCTCCCTTGGCTGCGACAGTCAGTCTTCCCTGGGCCTCCTTCCTGAGTCTCTCATAGTCTTCGTCAATAACTCCTTCGCTCCTCTCCTCTTAAACAATGGGGCTCCCAAGTTTCTGGCCATAGTCTTCTTCTCCACACTCCCTCTTTATCTCACTCATCCCCAAGGTTTGATTAAAACCTGTGTGAAGGTTCCCAAATCTACCCCTGTCCTGAGCCAAATCCCAAATTCCAATGGTCTGTTAGCATTTCTGGATGCTGGAGAAGGCTCCTCAAACTCAACGGTCAAAGCCACATTCATTTCCTCCTTCACTTTTCCCTACGAAATTCTTCTCTTGTCCCTCACCTTGGCTGGAGGCATTCATGTTGCCGCTATACATCCCTGACCCTCACTTCCTCTACGCAATAAGTTCTCAGGCTGAAAGAGCTGAGAGCGGAAAGAGCTCCCGTGTGTCTCCACCTCCCAGTTCCCACAGCCACTGTCCTAGACCTTCCACCCATCTGATTATTCCAACAGCCTCCTAAATGATATTCGTGCTCCCATGTGTCCATCTCACCACCTTACCCACACCAAACATGTTACCAGAGTGACTGTGCAAAAATAGGTTTTATCATGTCACTCCCCACAATGTGAAGTAAGCCATCACACTGTGATGGCTTCTACTGCAGAAAAAAAAAGTCCCAAACGCTTTGTGACTTTGCAACCCCCTCACACTGTCCTCAACCCAAGCTTCCTCTCTTGCTACTCCCCTTCATATTCCAGCCACATTGACTATGAGCTTCATCTTGTCTCCTGCTGTCCAGCCTTCATTCACAGCCTTCCCTGGAATTGCTGAGTCATCTCTGCTTCTTCAATGCCCAGCACAGGGCTTGGCATAGGTAGGTACTAGTACAGCTTTGAAAAATTGAGAGGTGGGGAGTTCTTATTCAGAGAACCAAGAAATCAGTTGCCAAAAAATCTCCCCAAAGTCACATATACCTACACTCAGTTTCTGTCAAATCTGTCAAACATATATTCCATATATGTTAGAGGTCTGTTTTGAGGATAAAATGGGGTAACTGAGGCAATTACCTTTGGGAAGGGCCTAGGGCTACACACATGGTGAGATCTCACTCTCCTATCGAGGCCCAGCTAGCTCAATCACTCATTCATTCGCTCTCTTATTCATTTCTTCTTCTATTCAACATTTATTCAGCACTTCTACATACCAGAGACTGTGAAGCTTCCCCCAAGTAACCCCAGTATTTACACTCCCAGTAAATATTCATTTCTGTCTCTTCCAGCTAAGAGTTCCTGTGGGGAGGGACATGTCTCCCATATCACTAGATCCCCAGAACCCAGCCCAGGGTCTACACATGTATGAATAACTGTGGCCCTCTTGGCTCAATTCAGCTGAATCAGCTACATGGAACGAGCCTTCCTTCTGAAAGGTATCCCAGGACCTTTGCCGAGGATAGGAACCACTATCGAGGACCAACCAGCTTAGTCTTTCCAGCCTCCACTCATCCAGGATGGACTAAGCAGGAGAGATGAGGGTAAGGAAGGGGCTAGAGCTGAGGCAGGCAGGAATTAGAGGAGAATCTTACCTGGTAGAAGCAGCAGTTGGTCACTCTCCTCAGACCTGGGCTCTTCTCTCTCAATGAGACGTCCCACTGAACTGCTTTGCACTCAGAAGTGAAACTCACGAGTAATCTGACTTATAATGTCACCAAGCCCCACCCTCTCACTAGACACCAGCTAATTCAGGAAGGTGCACTCCCCTCTGAGTCTGCCCTAAGAGGAGGCCAGGTTAGGCAGGGCCATGGTGCAAACTTAAGCAAGATCGCCACAGGAAGTTGGGAGTCCTGAGTTGGGTCAAGGAGCCCAGGATATCCCCTCTGCAATGCTGGGAGCTCCATCCATTTTACAAACACTCAGAATCCACAGTGGTTCACCCCTGGAAAGGAGCTAGAAGAACATAGCCTGGGAAATATGTAGTCCAATGGACAATTTTCCAAAATGTGTAAGGACTTACTAAATGAACAAGAGGCGATGTGGGAGCACAAGAGGAAGAGGCTAACTCTGCCCCAGAGTGGGCAGAAGAAGTTGAGGAAGCTGAGCCCTGAAGGAAGAGTGGCAGTATGTCCTTGCATGTACACAATTGTGGAGCACAAGGCACCTTCATGGAATTGGGGTGCAGCTCCAAGGACCTCAAGAGGATACATGTAGGTGAGGACACATGGTGGGAGAGGAGGCAGCCAGGCTGTGGAGTTCAGCCTTTAGTCTACAGGCCAAGGAGGAAGAGTAGGTTCACACCATGGGCTTCTCTACTAGAAGGGGAAGAGGAATCTCAGCTGCAGTGGGGCTGTTGGCCACCAAGTTGGTTTCCCTGAACTAGTCTTCTTGAATGTACAAAAAGTTGGGGTATCACTGTGCCCACTGTTGTGGTCTAAATACTTTTGTTCCCCTCCCACCTAATTCTTATGTTGAAAACCTAATGCCCAAGGTGACGGTATTAAGAAGTGGGGTCTTTGGGAGGTGATTAGGTCATAAGGGTGGAGCCCTAATGAATGGGATTAGTACCCTCATCAGACGGCTCCCTTGCCTCTTCTGCCACGTGAGGATACAAGAAGTTCGCAGTCTGCAACGTGGAAGAGGGCCTTCATCTGACCATCTGGCCAGGCTGGCACCCTGACCTCAGACGTCCAGCCTCCATAACTGTGAGAAATACATTTCTATTGTTTATAAGCCACTCAGTCTGTGGTACTTTTTAATTGCAGCCCAAATGGACTAAGATACTCGCCATGGTAGGAGACTAAACACACTGCACCAATTTTCATTCCAGGGAAATTGGTGAGCAGATACTTTAAAACTCCAGGCTATCTCATCAACAGTAACCCTACCGTTAACCATAAACAGTACTCTGCCTCCACATGACACCAGGATAGAGACCAGGGATGATGGCTGTTGAATCAGTTTTGGCATAACTGGGCCTGGAAACATGCCACATATCAGCCCTTCTGCACAGTTCACTGTGCAGCAATCAGGCATGTAGGCTCTGAGATTGGGAATGGGGGTGGGGAGGATAGACTGGCCATCATTCACAACATAGCATCCTGCCTAGCCTGGGGCTCCAGTCTCTCTCAACTTCTTAGTGGGGAGACAGTATGGAACTAAATGTGAATGTGATTCATGCTGACAGTCAGTTTGCAGTCTCCTGAGCCGGGGTGAGGATACACCCCTGACAAGCAATGCCAGGGCTCTTTGTCTGTGTTTCTAGAAAGCTATGTCTATTTCCCCAGCAGCAGGGGTCCCAGCACCCTAGGTAGAGTGTCAGGGAAGGTCTGTGTCAGGGCCTACGGAGGGAGGAGGCAGTCTGGGCTTGAGATCTGTTAACAACTATGACAGCTGTAACTGTAGCAGAGGCACAGCAAGGAGTAGCAGAGGCATAGCAAGGATGAGCAGCTCTCTTCAGACACCAGATGGCCACTGACCAAAAAAGGGAAGGACAAGTCCTCACAAGGCTCCTCATAGCCCCTTAGTGCCAATCTTCAGCTGTCCAGGAGGAACTAAGGAATGAGGAGAGGCAGTTAACTGGGGGAAAGGTGGGCTGTAGCCCAGGTACCACGGCTGGGAAGACAGTCAGGCCCTCCCTGCTCCGATCTGCTCACAGGCTTGCTTCTCACAGCTGACAGTGCCCCACGGCCAGGCACACAGGCCCCAATAAGCTTCCTGCTATTCCCTCCATGCCCTTTTACTCCAATGTGACTTGCAGCTCTCCTATACCCATCAAGCTGCTTCTTACTGTTAGTTTTTTGTTTACGCTAATCTGTCTGGGATGACTCTCCCTTTGTGCTCTCCAGCCTTTTCACCTAACTTTTCCTCATCCTTTAAATTACAGACATCGCCACCGCTGGGAGCCTTCCCAGACAAGCTCCTCCTGGCCCTAATCCCAGCCGAGTAGCAGCCTATTGATCCCATAGTGTCTTGATCTCCTTGTATCATTGCATAGACTACAGTCTATTAAAAGAATCTGTTTGTCTCCCCCCACTGTACTATGGGCTCCCAAAGAATGATTCTTATTTATCTTTGGCGTCCCGGGGCCCAGTTCTAGATCTAACGTGTGATAGGTATCAGTTAATTTTTGTTAAATTGAAGAGCTCTCCCACAACCTCAATAGTCCAGGGCTTTTGAAACTGAGAGGAAATAAGTAACCTCTTCCTGCCTTCCTGGTACATATGGCTTCAGCAGCCTTTCCACTCTGGGTTTATACATTCTTCCATCTTCCCACTTGGTACTACCATCTACTTACTTACCTGCCTTCCCCTCACCCCAATTCCCATCTTCTTAATCAACTTAGGGCCACAGTTCTCTGCCTCACAGGTGAGAATGAGCCCACCCAAACTTAAAATTTCCATTGAGTTTTGTGACTCAAGTGGGAAGTAGGAGGTAGTGTGGTATAGTAGAGAGAATCAGCACTGGTGTCAGACAGACCTGGGTTTGGATCCCATCTCAGTTACCAGTTGTATGACCTAGGTGAATTTCTTCACTTCTCTGAGCCTGTTTTCCACGTATAAAACATGGAGACTAATGCCTTAGGTTGGGCTCCTCCAGAAGCAGACCTAATTTGAGTGCAAAAGGTTTAATTGGGAAGCAATCAGGCCAGGATTAGGATTAGGGCAATGCATGTGAAGTGCCTAGCTATAAAATGTAGAGAATCCCTTAGGTTCACACAAGTGTCAACGTTGCCTTTACATGAACCCAAGAGTGAGGGCCCCTCACCCTAGTCCCAGCCTGATCCAGGAAGCACTGACAGGGGAGTTGGAAGTGAGATAGGAAGGGAAGGAAGCCAATAGAGCATACATAATTAAGTTGCTGCTGGGAGCCACTGAGGCTCAATCCCACAGGGGAACTCTGGGAGACAGGTAGAATGCATCCACCTGAGGTGAGGAAGCTGGAGAATTTATCCTCCAACTTCCATCTTTTACTGGCTGATGGCTGCCTCAGGGGCCCTCACTCCCTGGCATTCCCAGCCTGTGCCACACACTAGCCTAGAGAAGTGCTAAGGCAGAGAGTTACAGGTTCTTGCAATAGGATCCTGCGGGTATGTAATAGAACAGTGAGTGCCCAGGGGAAATGGACAAGGCACAGCCTCTGCTAGAGGGTTGTTATAAGGATGAAATGAAATAACACAACCACAGTGCCTAACACAGAAGTTACCTTCTCTTTCCCAATTTATCACAATAGCTTTTGAAATTCTTGGAGCTTCCCAGCTCTTCATGAGTTGACAACATCATCAGAACAGCTGCTTCCCATCTTTCGGAAGAAGCAAAACAAAAACAAGAAACAAAACCCAAAAACCCAGGGGTCCTAGGCAAGCTCTAAACACCTGAGCTTGCTGTGGAAGGCTGGTGCTTGATGGAACTAACGTACTTGAACTGTATCCTCTCACATCTGCTCTTCACCTCTCTCTGGCTTTTCCACCTCTCACTGTAACACTACTTACGACATACAAAACTAGCATTACATTGAGTAACGACTGCTGCCATTCACTCACCTTCTATGAGATAGATATTGTGCTTTTACCCACATTATCTTACTCCTTAGAACCCTGTAAGATTTTTCCCATTTTATAGAAAAGGAAACTAGGTCTCACAGAGGTTAACTTGTATCAGAAGCAGGGGTTCAGACTCAGGTTGATGTCATACTCTTTCCACTGACTTTGTCTCTTCATTGCCTTACTAAGGCCCCTCCCACAAAACCACTGGTATTGGGAGAATGAGACTAATGAGCAGCTTTTACCAAAGACGAGGTGGGAGGGCCTGGGGAGATGGCTGTTTCCCCCTGACTCCACATTAGTTAATAAATAAGCCGACCAGTACTAGTCCTGCTGATCCACACCCTCCTCCAGCAATTTGCCACTGATCCATGTTCTAGGGAGACCGCTCAATTTTAAGTTAAATAATTCACTTTCTAGAATCAGCCCTTTATCTTTTCTTATCTTCAGGCAGAGAGATAAACATCCCTGTTTATGGAACTTTACCTCCAATAAATTGCCATTTACTGAGAGAAAACTAGTGAGAGTTAAGTTGATGGGACAAATTATTTCTCAGAAGGAAAACAGGAAAATAATCAATACTAGAGTCAAAATACAGCATTTTCATTAGGACTGATGAGGCAGGGCACTGTGGTCTCACTTCCATAGACAAAAAGTGGTTTTATTTGTTACTCTGAACCTTTGTTTCCTCATCTGAAAATTGGGGAGGATAATACCTACCTCATAAGGTTGCTGTGAGGATTAAATGAAGCTACACACATTGCCTGAACCATAGCAATTGCTCAAAAAATAACAGCAATATTAATGTGATGCTGGCCACAACGTCAGTGCCATCCAACACCAAGACATGGAAGGAGTAGAGAGTGAGCCTGCCATCCTGCCTTCTTCTAACTCAAAGAGCTTGTGTGCAAAGGCAGCTAGGCAGGGAACAGTGCATTAAAGGCCTGTGCTGTGCCTTACATCTAGCTATCTCTGAACTCCCCAGTCTAACACACACTTCATGTTTGTTTTAAAATAAAGGAAAAGAAAATTTTGGACTTGGTAAATCAGAAGTTAGGAGAGTGTGAGTGGTGCCCCGTTTATCTTGTCCCAGGATCCTTTCCTGGTCGGCAGCCACCTCATACCATCTCCCACTATATCTTCAAATCAACTTGGGCCAAAGCTAGCTTTCTCAACATCCTTGTTTGGTCATCTCCCTCAGGCAGCTGCTTCTGCCATTCAACATCCTCTCATCTTTGGAGTCTGCCTGTGCATTGAGGATAGACCACATCTCTGCTCTTCACTGGAAGCTCCTGGGTAATGTGGTTGAGAATGTGTACTCCTCTACTAATGAACTGAAACAGAAGTTATTTGCTGTTGCTGCTATGACCTCTGATGGCAAGAGAACCAATCTCAGTTTTAGCAGATTAATATGCAAGGCATCCCCACTGGTTAATCTAGGAAGAAAAAGTAATTGTATAGGAACTAATAACTGAGAGTTCACTTACAAATTCCTGGCAAGAATAGTCAGACATATCCCTCAAAGGTCCTATGCTCTGGCTGAGAATTCTTAACTGGGTGAGGCAGCAAGATGAAATGACAAGTCACTGAATGGTAAGGACAGCAGAATAGAAGTAGAATTCAATGCCCTGGCATCTTCCAGAATGATGTCAGAGAAAGTCAAAAGAGTAACCACACAGTGTTCAGAACTGTGCACTACACATTCTGTGAATATAGGCAGTATGTCAGAGACCAGTAATGGAATTCATTCCGAAACATGCAATTTATGAGTCTGAGAACTAGCTCCATAATTAAAATATCCCTCCCCTAAGCCCAGAGAAAAAAAGGAAAATCTCCATCTTATTGAAATAAGATTTCATACAAACATAGATAAATATATTTAAATTTTCTTTTTAACCATAAGTGAATTCAAACAGACTGTTATAAAACAGAATACTACACACAGTTGTCTGTATAGCTCATAGAAAACATAAAAACCAGAACACTGAATGGGTGCTGGTGGTAGAAACAGCAGGGCCAAAACTTGCATAACAATGAACTGGAGACCACTAAGGCTTAATGAACATGGCCCACCCCTACTGTTAATGGTTTTGTCAACCTTTGGACCCTAGAAATTCAGGATTTCCTCCTTCTTCCTCTGCCTGCTTTGGTCCGTGTCTGGCTACTTGACCGGACAGTAAGCTGCTTTTTAAAGTCCACTAAGCAATCTGTGGTTTCTGAAATGGAAACAAAAGACTTGATGGGAGACTCATTTAAGTCGAGATGTGCAGGGGAACTCTGCATCTCTCTGCTGCAACCTGCCTCTTCTACCCCTGGTGAAGGCACCCTAGAGAGAAGGAGAAAAAAATCAGAATTCAATATACACCTACTAATAAGCACTAAGTATGTGTACCAGGGGTATTTACATATACTATTAGTTCATGTAATCTTTGGAATAATCCAATCAGATAAGTACTATCATTTCCCTTTCACAGATGAGGACACTGGGTAAATCATATACCCAAAGCCACACAGTTGGGCAGTAAGGAAATGAGGATTCAGACCCAAATCCCCAAGCTGCTTGAATTTTAAGTCAGAAGACGAGGGTTGGGTGGGGATAAAGAGGCAAAGAGGAGTAAGACAGCTTTTCCTCTGCTTGTTTTGACACCATGAATGAACTGAGGTAGTTATCCAATTCTCAGCCCAGATATATGGCAGGCACAGAGTTATACAGAGAGCAGTCACACAGTTCCACAGTTTTCTACTTCAACAGCTTGAATATCACACTATACACAGAACACAGGACCAGGGCTGTACTTTTCTAGAACTGATGACAGCCACACTTCAATGCACACCCCAATTCACCTGAAGGCTCCTGTTTCTGAAAACTTGGTCTTTATCTCCGCATCTGTGATAGGACAGAAAAAGTAATAATGTTGTTAGTGGTGTTGTAATCATAACACTTTTCACTGATCGTGTGCTTCCTATGTCCTGGGCACTGCTCTTCATCAGGCTTACCCAGGTAGCTCAGATCCCCAATCCCCAGACCAATGGAATGTGAGTGAGCATTAGCATCCAACAGGCTTAGCTGCAAAAGTACAGAGGTGAACACTTTTGAATGAATAACCACTGAATAAATCTACTTCAAATCTGGACTTGAGCAACAAGGAGTTGCCAAGGGAAATCTGCTACCTGAAGAGATTCACAACCTGCTGACCTAAAGGCAGCAGGCTATGGGGCTCAGAGAGGTTGCCTTTTTATAGTCATCAGAAGGCACAACACATTTGCTTGTTGGGAATGAACTATTAGAACTAGATAGGAAGCAAATCTCACCAGACCTAAGCAAAAAGTTCCTCTTCCACCTACATCTAGTAAATTTTAACAATAGCAACTATTAACAACAACAACAGTAATAATAGCAGCTAACATTTATCAAGAGCCTACGTACGTCAGGGAATATGTGTGGAGCTTTACTAGATATAATCCTTTCAATCTATTAAGTTGGTATTACTAACTCTATGCAATGCTCTTAAACAATCCACTCTACTCCTCCTTAAATATTAGGCACAGAGACAGAATTACTTCCTACAGTCCCTCAGGAACATAGGTTGAGACACTATGCTAAAGGTAACATGAATGATGCACAAAACATTAGGAGAGGACAGTAATGACTAGTTTTCAATGCCTATTCCTTTAGGAGGTACTTAGGGCTTGTACCACATTCCCCTCTGATTTGGAAATGTGTTTTCCCCAGTTCAAAAGGCAGTAGGAAGTTCAAGCTTTATAGAGGCTGAAACAAAACACATGATAAATAAGACAGAGTATTTCATCTTCCTTAAGGAGAGATGATCTAGACCAATTCTCAAAGGCTGGCTGACTGGGTCAAATGTGCACCCACATAACTCTAGCAAAAAGTCAGGGGATGTAAGGCAATTATACTTCAATAAAGATGTTTGAAAAAAAAAAAAAAAAAAAAAGTCAGGGGAGTTGGTAGTGGCTATTTTTACTAGATGGCCTCAGACAGAAGCTCAGAAAACTGGTCCTGAGATCCTCACCTGTGGTCTTGTACTCAGACTGTTCCAAGAGACTGAGGAGTCGGCCTTCCTTGAAGCCTTTTTCCTGTGACAGAGAAAAATAGATGAAAGGGTTATACAGAGAGTCTAAAATACAACTTCCTTAGCCCAGATCACACCTATCTCCAGGAGAGAAGAGGTGTAGGGGCACAGCTGTAGGGAAGTCTTTTGCTTTCTAATAAATGAGGGTACACAGTAAAAAAGCAAATATGATTAAAAGAATACATCTTTATGCCAAGAATATATCTAAGAATGGATACCAGAGTCAAGGCAGATTATTCCACCAAGATCATATTAGAGAACAGTAACCTTTGACCTATGATAGATTTGGAGAGATTTAAAATAGAAAATAACAGCTTCAAGTTAGCTTCTAGAGGCAGCGATGACAGAGAAAAAACTAGCTCTATGGTATAAGCACATACCCGTAAGCCCTAACTCCAAATTACCACCTAAACATCACCCCATTCATATAAGGAAAAGATAATTTCCCCTGATTCTTCATACTTTTCTTCATATATTTTTTTCATCATGACAGATAATGGCTTCTCCATCTTAGTGTTCAGTGATTGCTATGTCAGTAAGCCTAGGATATGGAGCTGCTGCTTTATCTTTGATCTCTAAGCCAAGACTTGCTCTTCCTGATCTCTAATCACAAAGCCCAGAAAGCACATCTTCCCAGTGACCAGGACCAGATCCTACAGTTTCCGAATAAGGCTAGGCACATGAGGTGTTCAACAGAGTTGACTGTATGTTCCTGGCAGTGGGTATACAACTGGATGTACTTTCTGGAAAGTAATTTGGCAGTATGTTTCAAGAGATTTTAAAATGTTTATACCCATTGCCCTAAGTGCTCCACTTCAGGAAATCTATTCTAAGGAAATAATCAGTGGTACAAAGACTGATTAATGTTTTAAACACAGCATTATAATACAGAAGAACTGGAAACAATGTGAATGTCCAATAATATGAGAATGGTTAACTGACTGTGTGATACAAACATTAAGAGTAATTTAAAAAACAGCTTAAAAATAAACCCAGGAAGGTGTTTATGTTACAATGGTAAGTGTATATATACATATGCCCATACAAGTATACATATGTACACATATGTATATATGTACATATATAGTATGGTGTATATATACATATGCACATACAAGTATACATATGTACACATATGTATATATGTACATATATAGTATGGTGTCAATTACATTAAAATGCATTAAGGGGCTTCCCTGGTGGCGCAGTGGTTGAGAGTCCGCCTGCCAATGCAGGGGACACGGGTTCGAGCCCTGGTCTGGGAAGATCCCACATGCCGCGGAGCAACTAGGCCCGTGAGCCACCATTACTGAGCCTGCGCATCTGGAGCCTGTGCTCCGCAACAAGAGAGACCACGACAGTGAGAGGCCCGCGCACCGCGATGAAGAGGGGCCCCCGCTTGCCACAACTGGAGAAAGCCCTCACACAGAAACGAAGACCCAACACAGCCAAAAATAAAATAAATAAATAAATAATTTAAAAATATTAAAAAAAAAAATTAAAAAAAAAATGCATTAAAAAAAGACTAGAAAAAAATAGGCCAAAATACTAGAAGATGTCATCTTTGAGTAACTAACTTATGGATGATAATTTCCCAATTCTTCATACTTTTTTTTGAACTTCCCATATTTTCTACAATGAGTATATATTACTTTTTTTTTTTTTTTTATAAAGCTGGGATTTGTTTTTTGTTTTTTGTTTTTGTTTTGGCTGCCATTTTGTTGTTGTCTTGTTTTTTTTTTTTTTTTTTTAATTTTATAGCTACTTTATTTATTTACTTATTTATTTTTGGCTGTGTTGGGTCTTCGGTTCGTGCGAGGGCTTTCTCCGGTTACGGCAAGTGGGGGCCACTCTTCATCGCGGTGCGGGGACCGCTCTTCATCGCGGTGCGCGGGCCCCTCACTATCGCGGCCCCTCCCGCCGCAGGGCACAGGCTCCAGACGCGCAGGCCCAGCAGCTGTGGCCCACGGGCCCAGCTGCTCCGCGGCATGTGGGATCCTCCCAGACCAGGGCCCGAACCCGCGTCCCCCGCACTAGCAGGCAGACTCTCAACCACTGCGCCACCAGGGAAGCCCATATATTACTTTTTAATTAAAAGAAAAAATAATTTAAAAAAGCACAAATCCTGTTTCAAGATAAACAGAAGAAGGAAGGAGGGAGGAAAAAAGCCCAGAACAGAACTGTGGAGGGTTAGGTAACCTTTCCTAAAACACTCCACACATACCTTTGGGTTCCTCAGCCGTTGTGGACGCTTCCCCTCCACAGCTGAGCATACTCTATCACTCTCTTCAGGCCCATCTCCTTGGTCACCTCTTGCAAGCTGGAGACAGGACTCTACATGACACTGATACTCTCTGAATGGGACTAGGGATTTACAGAGATAACACTTCTCATTCCTAGCCAATCAGAAGAAAGAGAGAAAAGGCAGTTTTAAGATTTGCTTTTGCCTCTGTGCTCCTAGATACGTCTCAAATTGTGTTTTTATGTGTTAAAGTTATTCCGTGAAGAAGACATGTCAACCAAAGCAGATTCGCTCAGCAGGATCGCCAATAAAACTAACCCAATGCCAATCAAAAGGACTGAGTGATTAGTGGTTCTCCCTGGCTGTTTCTCTTACCCTGCTGTTGTGGCAGTGGGATGATAATGAAATCAGCTCTTCTAACTATCTCAAACAATGCTAACTGCTCTCCAGACTTCAGTCAAACTCTTCTCAAATTAAGTGTAATCATTTTCTTCAAAGGGAAGTTAAAATTTAGACAGAAAAGGGAACACCAAAAGCATTGAATCAAAATGACATTTTTACCATGGTAGATGAACTTGTCTGATTAGTAGATCAAGTCTGTCTATATGCTGACTTCCTTAATTCTACAACCTGCAACATCCACTAGGAAGTTACTAAAACCATGTGGTTCTGCCAAAGGCTTTTGCATAACTTCATATATACAGTTATTTTTATCTTTTTATAATCATAGAGTTTGTGGAAAGAGAGGAAATTGTGTCCCTGAGGTAAGGTTTATTAGGCATCAGTAAAAATGGAATCACTGGAGACAAAGGAAGAAAATGAACATTTATGAAGTATTTTCTCTGTGGTGAGAACTGGTGCAAGGCCCTTTAAACACAATTTCTCAATTAATTGGTGGGCCCTATTAGGAAGGTACTATTCTCCTCCAGTCCTATAGCTAATAACTGTCAGAAGCCAGGTCTGCCTGACTCATAAAATCATCTTAGTTTTAAGAAGCTACTTCTCCTTCTGGCCGTTGCTATTCGGTTACTACAGAAAGATTTAGATTGCCTTTAAGGAAAAATTTCTCTGGAGGGGGTCTTTAAAATAGGGGAAATAAGTCTCTCAAGTAATTAATCATTAGAGAGAATACAAGTAAAACTCTGACTTATGAGAAAAGCTAGACTAGTGTACCTTTCAAGGTTTATTAATTAATGTAAAAAGCATTTATTAAGCCCCTACTACATGAGAGACAGCAGCACTGTAAAAGAAGCATAAGTTTTTGAGTCAGGTAGACTTTGCCAATTCTGGCCACATGATCTTAACCAGTTACGTATAATTTCTCTTCGGTTTCTATATCTATTTTTAAAAAAGAAAGAATACTACCTTATCAGCTATTGTGATAGTTACAAAGTAAATAAAGCACCCAGCACAGCGGCTGGCACAAAATATTAAGAGCTCAACAAACAGGTATTATTGTTATTGCTGTCTCACACGTATTTTATTAGATGCCGGGGATATAAACATGAATGAAGGCAAGTATCTGCCTTCAAGTAACTCACAGACTAGCCACGGAGACAGAAATGTCAAAAACGAAAGAAAAAAAATTACTGCAATAGTGTGATGAATACAGTCCTAGAAAAATGACTGCATGACAGCAGGATTCCAAAAGGAGCAGGTGGAGCTCTGCTCAACTGGATTAGGGAAGGCAGCCATGAAATTTAGGGTCTAAGATAAGATCTGTGTTTCAAAGATAAATGTTTCTAATGACTAACTGCTCTAATGTATTGTTGGTGATGTCTTTACTTTCAGGAGACAGCACTTATACCTGACCCACCCCTTGCCCCTGCCTCCCTTTGTAATGAATGTGTTTTCTTAGTCAAGCTGCAACCCACAACCCAAGGAAGTCTTCAATATTGCCCAACTTCTTGCAACTCAACTTCTGCACCATTACATTGCAAAATAGCTCACTGCTTCCCCAAAGCACCAAACACCAATATGCAAATTCAAAGAAAACAGAAAGCTAAGAGCAATGTGGAAGTGGAGTGGGTGGCAGGGTCTTTTCAGAGTAACAAAAAGGGATACAGAGGCCACCCACCTATGCTGACATAAACTGGGAATACGAAAAAGAAATACAGGCATTAAAGCAACAAAGTGATTGCCAGGCCAAAGAAACCCAGGGTAAGAGAGAAATTGGTCTCTTATTCGGTCTAAGTGATGGTATGTGTTAATAAGCAAGAGCTCCATAAACACAGTATACCTACTTACTTGTCAATGTCTAGGGAAATCTGAGCAGCTGTCCCACTGTCACTCTTGCTCTTTCTCTTAGCCTCTTTTTGTCTCTGAGTCAACACTTTCAACAAAAAAAGAAGAAACAAAACAAAAAAAGAAAAACTGTTAGTTGGCAGTAGACTCTAAATATAAAAGACAAAATGTACTTGAAGAAGAAAAGTTTAAAATCCTATTCCACTGGGAGAGGTGACTGTCTGGGAAACCTGTGCCTTTCTAGTACAGAGAATATTACTTGCATAATATGGACTGAAACTGCCAGCAGCAAGATAGTCCCATATTTGCTAATGAGATCTATTTTTCCTCTATTTGCCATTAGCTCTAAAGATCTAGTCCACACCAAGAAAGGTTTTTGTGTACTATCCTAACTTGCAGCACTAGGGGGAAGGATTTATACTTTCCCATTGAAAACTCTGTCTTTGTGACACATATACTCCAATAAGATGCTTTATGATATATAGCAATGACAGCTACATCTGAGTGCCCACATTAGCTCCAATCTTCACAAAACTCTGAAAACTGTTCCATTTACAAGTGAGAAAATGAGAGCTCAGAACAGTTAACACAACCAGTCTTTTCCACTACACTAGGACCACCTCCTAATTCTAGTGGGTATAGACAACTTTAGCCCAAGTGGCATACAAATACTTTTCTCATAGCAAAAGCTGTCTGTTTATAAAATCATACTCTCTTAAAGCGTCTTGGAAGTTAATTAACCAACGGTTTTCCAGTCTTCATTCCTTGGAGTTAACAAGAAGAACTGTGACCATCTCACTTCAAATATTGCCTTTGTCCCTCCTGACACTTGACATCCCCATGACAGAGAATTTAGAAAGCTTATCAGTCCACAAAATAATTTAGGTTGTGAAGCATTTACCTAGACCAGGGGTTAGCAAAATTTCTCTGTACAGGACCAGACAGTAAATATTTTAGGCTTGGAAGGCGATATGGTCTCTGTCATAACTACTCAACTCTGAACTATAGCAGGAAGGCAGCCATAGACAACATTATAAATAACTGGATGTGGTATGTTCCAATAAAACTTTATAAAATCAGATGTCTGACTACATTTGACTCCTGGCTGGCCATAGTTTACCTATCCTTCTAGTCCAACCTCCCACTCATATAAATGCCTCTATAAGCATCCCTGACAAGTGATTATACAGTCTCGACTATATCCATTCACTGAGGAGAAGTCACTTCCTCCTAGGGAAACCCATTCTACTGCTACACAACAATTCTGGCTTAATCTGCATTTACTGGGGGCTGTATGAGTAAGTTTACCCCCTTTTCCACAAGTCAGCTCTTTGAACACTTAACAAGCTGCATTACAATCTTGGTTTTACTCAGATGTCTGACCCACTAAAATGTAACCACCTTCAAAACAGGTACTATATCTAGTCATTAAGCCAATCACTAATAAGACTTGGACTGCAGAACCTTTGAGGGCCTAGGGTAGCTCTAATCCTTTTAATGATCCTCTGGAGATTGGTATTATTATTCTGCCCTATTTTAAACATATGAAAACAAACTCAGAGGAACTGACTTTGCCAAGCTATCACAACTAGTAAGAAGAACCCAGAACAGAATCTAGATCTGTCTGATTCCTATACCCATGTTTTACCTTCCTAGTTAACCTCCTCTACATACACCCCAATTTGTCAGTCTTTTATGTGTGGCACCCCAAAATGGACCCAATATTCCAACAAGCAGTCTGACCAGTAAAGAGAACACAAGAACCACAAGCTGCTTTGTCTGGACTCATATTCTACTAATTCAGCCAAGGCTGTGTTTACTTTATTGACAATCCTGGTATTCTACTGGCTTAAATTGAGCGTAAAGGCAATTAAGATCTATCCCCTATCCTCCCAAATCATCTTCAAAAATGTTATCAAGACAGGTCTCCTAATTCTTTACTTGGGTAACTAAGTTGTTGGGTATGTTTCCCCTTTAACAGGACTTTATATTTATCCCTATTCTTTTCAGTTGAACATTCCAGTCAGTTGAGATCATCTGAAGTCTTGATTCTGTCATCTGATGTTATCAGCTCTCTCTTCCAGGTTTGTGTCATCTGCATATATGACAAGCATGCTTTCTATTATGTTCATCCAAGTCACTGGGGAAAAATGACTGTTAATGATATGGCCAAGGACACAGAAAACTGTGGCATGTTACCAGAGAAGCCTGTCTTCCCCTAGTCCAAATTTCCTTTAAATACTTAATCAAGCAAATATTTATTGAGAATCTTCAATGTGTGAGTTTGGGGAGATACAGGAAATTACGAGGCATGGTTCTTGCTCTTAAGGAGCTTACAATTTACTAAGGGAGACAGCACATACATTCAAATAACTATAATACAAGGTGTAAAGAGATACATATAATAAAACATGATCATACACAGAAGCAACTAGTAATAGTGTCTTATCTCTAGGGAGGATGACAGGGACACCTGGGGACTGGAAGAGGAGGCAGGCATGTTTTTCACTATATAGTTTTCTGTACTATTGAATTAAAAATTAAAAGGGCTAGTATTTACCTGAAGAAAATAAAAATGCTAATTCGAAAAGATATATGCGCCACAAGTTCATTGCAGCATTATTTACAATAGCCAAGATATGGAAGCAACCTAAGTATCCATCAACAGATGAATGGATAAAGAAGAGGTGAGATATATATATATATATATATATATACACACACACACACACACACACACACAATGGAATATTACTCAGGCATAAAAAAAAAGAAATCTTGCCATTTGCAACAACATAGATGGACCTAGAGGGTATTATACAAAGTGAAATAAGTCAGACAAAGACAAATACTATATGATTTCACTTATATGTGGAATATAAAAAGCGAAACAAATGAACAAACATAACAAAACAGAAACAGAGTTGTAAATACAGAGAACAAACAGGTAGTTGCCAGGGAGGTGGGGGGTGGGGGCTGTGGGGGGAGGAGAGAGAGAGGTGAGGGAGATTAAGAAGCACAAACTTCCAGTTACAAAATAAATGAATCACGGGTATGAAAAAAAAAAATTCAAAGGGAGAAAAAGAGATCAGGTTACAGCAAGGTCTTAGGCACAAGTTAGAGTAGATGATCTATTTCTAAGGTTCCCTCCAACCCAGAGATTTTATAAATAAAAATAAAGTACTGCAGGAGAAAAACATCCTGGACATAGTTGTATAACCACCTTCAAAATCCACCTCCTATTCTATCAGCCAGCCCACATTTCTCCATCTTATGTACAAGGACTTTATGAGAGATTTTATCAAGTGCCTTGCTGAAATCAATTCTTAAAATGTTTGCATCTCTGATTACAGAAACCTCTAAGGGTTGTTTTTTTTTTCCCTCTCTCTCTCTTTCTATTTATTACCCATCTTGACTACCAAGTATTTTTCCCCAAAGAAATACTTGGAAACCACTCCACAGACAGGGCTGGAAAATGAATTAATTGCTTATAGCACTTTATATATACCTCAGCACCTAGCACATTTCTGTTACTTGTTTATATGTCAGTCTCCTTTCTATATCACACAACCTTCTGAATTCAGAGATTCTGGGTTTTGTCTTGATCTCTTCACCATCCCCAGCAGAGTCTAGCACAGACTAGATGCTAATAAATACTTCTCAATTTAAATCATAGCAATGGATTCACAGGAAAGAGGGGCTCTTGTTTTATGAGAATCTTCTCTGTGCCAGGGACTTAAAAAACATAATCTCTAATCCTTACAACGGTCCTGCAAGGCATATATCGCTAGCTCTCTTTTATAGATGATGAAATAAACGGACCAAGATCACAAAGCTAAAATAACAAAGAAATATGGCACCAGAAATGCAATATGAGCTTCACTTTAAAGAAATATATGTTCTTCTATACGAGTAGGCTGCTCTCCTGGGAAATGAGAGGGTAAAGGGAAAGAGAAAAAGAGGGTAAGAGGGAAAAGAGGAAGTGATAAGTGGTAAGTGGGCAGGTGGAAAAGAGACTTGGCAGATGGCTGAGACTTACATGCTAATTCTACTATTAAATGTTATGATCAGAGCAGACCGGACTGGCCCTTACTGCTACATTTTTCCTTTAAAAACTACTGCCCCTACAAAGAAGAAAGGTGTAAGTTGCTCTAAAGGAGTCTGCTACTCTGGTTTATGAGTATTGAGAGAGCCATTTTAACTAAGCTGCAGGCAGAGAATTTAGTATGAAACTTAAATCCAAAAACTTAGTTGCTGGTGACAACAGCCAAAGATTTCAAAAGGGAACGATGGAGTCTGAAGACAACTACCAGGAAAGCAACTACCTGGGCAAGGTATGCAGAACAGAAAGGAGGAACATGACTGAGAGCTGAGAGAGCCACCTATAAACCTACGACCATTAACTCAGGCCTTTATATACCACTGGATGGAAAACGCCCTAAGGAACTGCGCTTGGGACTTGGCTTGGCACTGTTAAGATACAAAGAAGCAGTGGCACACAGTGGAATAATGTGCACCAACTTTAGAGTTGGACAAAATGGTCTCCAAGCTAGGACTCGACTAGCTGTGTTCCCTTAGGCAAGTTAATTAAGCTCTCTGAGTATCAGGTGACTTACCCACAAAATGACATGATAATAGCATCTATCTTTATGGGTTTTGGTAAGGATCACATCAAATAATCCAAATAAGTTGTAAGAGTGTTCAGCCCACAGAAAGCACTCAGATTATCATTAGTTGTTTATTATTATATAATTCTTATTATTAGTCTTCCAAATTTATTTCTTAGTCTTAGCCAAAGATTTAGGCCCATCTTTAGAACACACCTACCAGCCTGTCTGTAATTTGCCTTAGGTCTTAGTCTTAAGTGGTTCCCATACTAATTTGTACAAACAAAATGAACAAGTAAATAACCAAAGCATTACAGAACAATTACCAATACTATGTAAACATCAGCACACTTATTTCCAAAACCCTAAGTAGACAAGCAATCAAAAATAAAAACATATGGCCTTGAACTGTAAACAGTGAAGACAATGGCTCCCTAAGTGAAAATTATATATACAAAGAAGAGAGATTTGGCAGAATGACAGTAGTTACTCTCAGTTTGTCTCCCTCAACCTCAAAACCACATCAGCAGAAAATAATGGGAGGCCACAGAGTTGTTCATGTTCCTGCTAAGACCGCCAATCCTCCAACTTAGCACTTTCTCAGTGGGATGTTAGAGGAAAAAGGGAAGGCCTGCTCCACCTGCATGTTGCCTGCCTCAATGCTGCCAGCCTTCCCTACGAGAGTAGTCCCAACAAAAAGGCTATCAATAGAACTAACCATTATCTACCATTCTGAGACATGTGGCTATTTAAATTTAAAACTTAATTAGAAATAAATGTAATTTATTTATTTTTCTTTTTTTTAATAAATTTTATTTATTTTATTTTTGGCTGCATTGGGTCTTCGTTGCTGCACGCAGGCTTTCTCTACTTGTGATGAGTGGGGGCTACTCTTCATTGCTGTGCACGGGCTTCTCATTGCGGTGGCTTCTCTTGTTGCGGAGCATGGGCTCTAGGTGCACAGGCTTCAGTAGTTGTGGCTCACGGGTTCTAGAGTGCAGGCTCAGTAGTTGTGGTGCACAGGCTTAGTTGCTCCGTGGCATGTGGGATCTTCCCGGACTAGGGCTCGAAACCGTGTCCCCTGCGTTGGCAGGTGGATTCTTAACCACTGCACCACCAGAGAAGCCCCCTAAATGTAATTTAAAATTCAGCTCTTCATCACATGAGTTATACATTTCAAGCGTTCAATAGCCACATGTGACTAGTGGCTACCATGTTTGAGTCTACTAATAAAGAATATTTCTGTCACTGCAGACAGTTCCACTGGCTAGCACTGCGGAGATAAACAGGACTAATTCTATCTTCCCTTAAATCTGCTTACCTTGGACACCCCCAAGAAATTCAAGCTTCCCATAGCTTCTCTCATCACCTAGATTCTCATCCCACGACTCTAATCCGTCATCTGGGAGCACTTTTCTAATATGACTCAGTCTCCCACTCCTGCTCTCAAAATGACCCTGCCCTCTGGAATTTGGGTCAGTGATCCAAAAAATCCTCGACATTCTTAACCCTCTCTGTGGAAGTTCTCTTCATCTTCTTGCTCGAACTGAAAGATGGCTGTCCTCTGAGCGTACTGCTTCTCCTTGTACCTTCTCAGGTACTGGCTGTTTCTTCTTCCTTACAACACAATACCACTGACCTGGAGGTGGGATAAGTATCCTCTTACTCCTCGTTGTTGCTTCCAGACTACTGGAAAACCTAGTTTGAAGCACAAACCATTCTGCTACGCCTGCTACTCCACCTTGAAGAAGTCATCTACTATCCTCCTGGTCACCCACCCCACCCCCTTTCCTGGCCATTCGTTGAAAATTTTAACATATCACTTGCTGTCTTTCTTTTTGTCAGTCTTGCCATCATTCTTGGTGATTTTAATACGTACATATTAGACTGAAGAATATGAAAGTTGCAGTTTCTGTAGTTCAACCTAAGCTGTGATTCATTATCTGTCCTCTCACTTCCTTTACCTTTTGGCTATCAGCTCCCATGGATCATACCATCTCAGCCTTTCTCAAGTGGGATTTCTGAGAGAGAAGTAAGCCTAATGTCCTCAGGCATCCATTGTATGTAATGCATTAACCTCTGTCCTCTGCATCTAGAATAGTACCAACCAGTTATGTACCATCCTTGGGAGAAGTAAGGAAAACATTCGATTCATTTTCTGTGTTCTGTGGTTCCAATGAGGAACCCTGACTGAGCTTGTCAATAATAATCATGCCACTTCCAAGATCACCACCACCTATCTTTTCCAACTCACTCTTTCTAATACCCTAACTCCAATAATCCTTCAGCCCCACTAGGATGTCTAATTCCAGGCTATTATCTTTTCCCTGTCCATCATCCTGTCATGTCCTCACTTTCCTTCTTACTTAACTTAGATCTCAAGGTTATTCTACCAACCATTCCCCTGAATATTTTCTCAACTTATTTCTAATTTCTATTGTACTCCCTAGCAAACCCCAATTTTGGTTAAATCCAATTCTCCATCTATTATGTGTCCCTACCTAAGCAGCACAATAGTGCTGACTGTGCTCACATTATATTTAAGACCAAAAACCTCAAGTGGCCCCTCAATACAGCCTAGCAATCCTAATATGTCTCCACAGTCAGTTTATTGTTTATTGTTATTCTACTCTCCCAGGGATTGTTTCACATCTTCTCTGCTATCTTCAAACTTTCAATATCCATCCTGACTCTGCTGTCACTATTCTTTTTTGTTTCAATATAATACCTTTATTGAGATAAAGTTACATATTATATAATTCACTGAATTACAGTTCATGGCTCTTAGTTTATTCTTAGTATATTCACAGAGTTGTGCAACTATCACCACTACCAATTTTATAACATTTTCATTAACTAAAAAAGAAACCGGTTCCCATTAGCAGTCATTCTCCTTTTCCCCCCAGGATCCCAGCCCTAGGCAACCACTAATCTGCTTTTTGTCTCTATGTATTTGCCTATTCTGGGCGTGTCTTATAAATGGAATCATACGATATGTGGGCTTTTGTGACTGACTTCTTTCACTTAACATATGTTTTCATCTATATCGTAGCATGTAACAGTACTTCATTCCTTTTTTTCTCATAGCAGCTGCACCATTTTACATTCCCACCAACAGTGTACCCGGGTTCCAATTTCTCCACATTTTTACCAACATTTATTTTCATTTTTTTAATAGCCATTCTAGTGGGGATGAAGTAGTATCTCATAGTTTTGACTCACATTTCCTTAATGATTAACTATGTTGATCATCTTTTCATGTGCTTGCTGGCAATTTGTATATATTCTTAGGGAAAATGTCTATGCAAGTGTTTTGATTTAACTGAGTCCTTTTTGTTGTTGAGTGGTAAGAATTTTGTATATGTTCTGAAATCTAGACTTTTATCAGATATATGATTTATAAATACTTTCTCCATTCTGCAGGTTTTCTTTTCACTTTCTTGATAGTGTTCTTTGATGCACAACAGTTTAAATTATGATGGAGTCCAATTTAACTATTTTTTTTTGTTGCTTGTGCTTTTGGTGTCATATCTAAGAATCCACTGCCAAATCTAAGGTCATGAAAATTTACCCTTAGGGACTTCCCTGGTGGTCCAGCAGTTAATACTCTCTGCTTCCAATGCAAGGGATGCGGCTTCGATCCCGGGTCAGGAAACTAAGATCCCACATGCCGCACGGTGTGGCCAAATAAATAAATAAAATTCAAAAAGGAATTGTTAAAAAAAAAAAAAATTACCCCTAAGGGAGTTTTATAGTTTTAGTACTTACATTTACGTCTTCAATACATTTTTTGTATATGGTGTGAGGTTAGGTGTTCAATTTCTTCTTTTGCATGTGGATATTAAGTGGTCCCAGCACCATTTCTTGAAAAGACATATTTTCCCCCACTGAATTGTAAGTGCTAAGTGGGCTTAGGCAAAAACCTAAGTCAAAGTTGCCTTTATTCATCCTGACCCTCAGTCAAAGTTGCCTTTATTCATCCTGACCCTCAGTCACAAAGTTTGATTGATTCTTTCACCAGAAGATTCTCAAATCTGTCCACTCCCATGACACTGCTTCATTACTTGTCTCCTTATTTCTAATCTCAATCCCTCTAGTCTGTCTACCATACTGATCCAAGAATAACTTACGCCCACCATTACCAGTTGGCAGTAGCCAGGAAGCCTTCCCGGATCCAAGAAGGCCCCAATCTCTACATCTGAACAAGACCCTACATGCATACATCACAGTATTTCTCACACAACATTTTAATTATTGCTTTACCTATTTATTTCCCCCAGCATACTGTTTCTTAATCACTTCAGTATTCCATATTCCTGGCATAAAATTGACACTCGATATAAATGTATATTTTTTAAATAATTTTTATTATTATTATTTTTAATTTATTTATTTTTGGCTGCATTGGGCCTTCGTTGCTGCGTGTGGGCTTTCTCTAGTTGTGGCAAGTGGGGGCTTCCTTGTGGTGCATGGGCTTCTGATTGTGGTGGCTTCTCTTGTGGCGGAGCACGGGCTCTAGGGCGTGTGGGCTTCAGCAGTTGTGGCGCACAGGCTCCAGTTGTGGCTCGTGGGCTCCAGAGCTCAGGCTCAGTAGTTGTGGCACACAGGCTTAGTTGCTCCGCAGCATGTAGGATCTTCCCGGACCAGGGCTCGAACCCATGTCCCCTGCACTGGCAGGCGGATTCCCAACCACTGAGCAACCAGGGAAGCCCTTAAGTGTATATTTAATGAATCAATTTGTAGTTTCTTATTCACAAGTTCGGTGGAATCTTTTCTTGGCTTTAAGAATAGAATATTTTTATAACTTAGATGAAAATGTCCCTTCAGCCTGATTTGAAATACTCTTGAAATAAAAAGACCCTATATGCCTCATTCCATTCAATAAACAAATTCTTATTCTCTCAGGTACTAGACTTAATAACCTTATTCTACTAGTGATAGCTTTTAACTAAAAAATCCTAATGACTATGTTGATACTTCCTAAGTATAAGCAACCCTAAAAAACGCAGGCATCACTAGGTCCAATAAACAGATGAACAAATAAAGGCTCAGAGGCTTCAATCCTGTAAATACCTGGGCTAAGATATGATTCCAAGTCTGTTAGACTCCAAAGCCAGTACCACAATACCAAACTGCCCTCTTTGTTGCAGAGAAGCCACACAAGCGCCCTGTCCCTGCTCAAGTTGTAGCAATTTCCTTTCAAGTTTAGAGATAAGCTTGCTTTCTCAAGAAGGTACACTTGAATGTTGAGCTCTTGACCTTAGTCTTTACTGCTGCTGTAGCTGACCCCTGCATTTGAAGTGTTAGCCTGGTTTCCTCAACACTTTTCCATAGAAGGCAAAAGTACTCATATAAAAATATGCTTGGAGCTTCCCTGGTGGCGCAGCGGTTAAGAATCTGCCTCCCAATGCAGGGGACACAGGTTCGAGCCCTGGTCCGGGAAGATCCCACATGCCGTGGAGCAACTAAGCCCGTGCACCACAACTACTGAGCCCACCTGCTGCAACTACTGAAGCCCGCGCGCCTAGAGCCCATGCTCCACAACAAGAGAAGCCACAGCAATAAGAAGGCCACGCACTGCAATGAAGAGCAGCCCCTGCTCGCTGCAACTAGAGAAAGCCCGCGTTCAGCAACAAAGACCCAACATAGCCAAAAATAAAAAAAAAAAAAAAAAAAAAAAGCTTGGCAGTGCCTCCACCACCCTGAGACTTCAAGGAAAGAATTAATACTGAGAAAAACCCTTAAACCATAAACTCCTACTTAGGATATAGAAATAAAGGGTATACAACCATTATATTTTTATGAACAAAATTCCTCAATCTATGAGGTACTGAATAATTTAGAGACCTTAGAAAAACAGTCACTTGTCTAGCTCCTACTAATACTTGTGCATAATATTTATAGCACAATCTTTTTCTTTAACAGCTGGCATTTTTATTTAAGCAGTTTGACAATATATATATAGAATTTTTAAATAATTCATATTTTCTGACCCATGAATTAAAATTTGGGAATCTACTCTGAGGGAATCATCTGCATTTAGACAAGATCATAAGACAAAGATATTTTATCAAAGCATTATTTATTTATTTATTTATTTATTTATTTTTTCACTGTTGATGTTTTAATAGCCCAGGTTATCCCTTTTCTCTCGAGTTTTCAAGAATTGGATTTATCTGCCAACAGAAAGATGGGCAGCTCTTCTGAAAACCTACTCAGCAGGCTCCAATTTTTACCAGCATTGAAGTCATTTTTAATCAACAGCTGTGCTTTGGAAAGTGAGACTTTTACTGCCCTGGGTAAGAGCATTCCCCAAATCCCTGCAGGCACTGGTACCATAACTCAAAGCATTATTTATAATAATGAAAATTTTAAACAACCCAGTATTCAAATACAGAATGAAATACTATGCAGAAATTCAAAATAAAGACTGAAAGGAAATACACCAAAATATTAACTGTAATTGGGGTAGGGGAGTTAGGGGGGTGGTTATTTTTGGATGATTATCTTTCTATGTTGCAAATTTTTTTCAATGAGCATAGACTACTCTTACAATTTAAAAAATTATTTTAATATTGAGAGACACCCCTAATCAAATAACAGATCTGGGCAATGATCATCAATGACTATTAGCTGAAAGCTGGGCTTTCTAATGGATGGATTAGGCTGATCCCACTAGTCAATCTTAACATCATAAAAGAAAGACAACCAGACAGTATGTTTCTCACAATCTGATGCAGTATGAAATATATAATACCACCTATGAACTAGTCTTGTCAAAAAAAAAATCTAAACGGAATCTGATCAAGCCTCAAATCAAAATAGAAGTTTCCAGAAATTATAGTTTAGAACAGGAGACCATGGGCAGCGGAGTCGAGATGGTGGAGTAGGAGGACACAGAGTTCACGTCTCCTCACAACTAGGGCACCTACCAGGTGCTGGTGGGGGACCCTGGACACCTAAGAGGACGGGAGGAACCCCTGTGTGACCAGGTAGGATGTGGAAGGGAGAGGGGGTAGAAGTGGAGGTCGGATGGGGCTGGCGTTCCTGAGGGGCAGCTGGGGGAGGGGAGGGGTTCCCGTGTCTGGAGGAGCCCACTCATGCGAGGGGAACAGCAGGGACAGGGAGAGACCCTCGGGGTATCGGAGGGGAACTCAGCCAGCATTTCCCCTGCCCGCTCAGGCCCCAGCGAGCCTGCTGGGATCCCGGGCCTGAACCTCTGCTCTCTGGGGCCACCTCCGGCCACACTGGGCCTAAGCCCTGCCCCCCCCCACCCCCCAGGGCCTTTTCCAGTTGTGCAGGTCCTGAGCCTAGGCTCTGTATCCCCCGCCAAGGCCTCTTCTGGCTGCACAGGTCCTGAGCCTAAGCACCACCCCCCATCCCCAATGCCAAGGCCTTTTCTGGCTTTTTTTTTTTTTTTTTTTTTTTGCTGTTGTGGTTCTGTTATGCCTTGTTATTGTTGTTTCATTTATATTTTTACTTTTTCTAATACATTTTTTATTTTTCTAGTTTTACTTTATTTTTTATTCTTTGTTATTGTTCTGCTCCTTTTTGTTTGTTGCCTTTTTTTTTTTTTCCTGCTGCGCCACGTGGCTTGCAGGATCCTGGTTCCCAGGCCAGGGGTCAGGCCTGAGCTTCTCCGGTGGGAGCACCAAGTCCAACTGCTGGACTAACAGAGAACCTCAGAACCCAGGGAATATTAATCGGTGTGAGGTCTCCTGCAGTTCCTCATCTTGGCACCAAGACCCGGCTCTACCCAACTGCCTGCAAACTCCAGTCCTGGACGCCTCAGGCCAAACAACCAGCAAGACAGGAACACAGCCACGCCCATCAAAAATAAAAAAGAAAGAGACAACAAAAAAATATGTTACAGATGAAGGAATAAGGTAAAAACCTGAGACCAAATAAATGAAGAGGAAATACTCAACCTACCTGAAAAAGAATTAAGAGTCATGATAGTAAAGATGATCCAAAATCTCAGAAATAGAATGGAGGGATGGATCAAGAAAACACAAGAAATGTTTAACAAGAACCTAGAAGAAATAAAGAACAAACAGTGATGGGGACTTCCCTGGTGGCGCAGTGGTTGGGACTTCGCCTGCCAACGCAGGGGACACGGGTTTGAGCCCTGGTATGGGAAGATCCCACATGCCACAGAGCAACTAAGCTCATGCACCACAACTACTGAGCCTGAGCTCTGGAGCCCGTGAGCCACCACTACTGAAGCCCGCACGCCTAGAGCCTGTGCTCCACAACAAGAGAAGCCACCACAATGAGAAGCCTGCGCACCACAACAAAGAATAGCCCCCGCTTGCCACAACTAGAGAAAGCCCAGGCGCAGCAACGAAGACCCAACACAGCGAAAAATAAATAAATAAATAAATAAATTTAAAAAGAACAAACAGTGATGAACAACACAATAACTGAAATGGAAAATACACTAGAAGGAACCGATAGAAGAATAACTGAAACAGAAGAACAAATAAGTGAGCTGAAGATAGAATGGTGGAAATAACTGCCGAGGAGCAGAATAAACAAAAAACAATGAAAAGAAATGAGGACAGTCTCAGAGACCTCTGGGACAACATTAAACACACCAACATTTGAACTATAGGGTCCCAGAAGCCGAAGAGAAAGAGAAAAGGTCTGAGAAAATATTTGAAGAGATTATAGTTGAAAACTTCCCTATTATGGGAAAAGAAATAGTCACCCAAGCCCAGGAAGTGCAGAGAGCCCCAAACAGGATAAACCCAAGGAGAAAAACACCAAGACACATATTAATCAAACTAACAAAAATTAAGTTCAAAGAAAAAATATTAAAAGCAGCAAGGAAAAAGCAACAAATAACATACAAGGAAATCACCATAAAGTTATCAGCTGATTTTTCAGCAGAAACTCTGAGGGCCACAAGGGAGTGGCAGGATATATTTAAAGTGATGAAAGGAAAAAACCTACAACCAAATACCAACATTACTCTACCCAGCAAGTATCTCATTCAGATTTGATGGAGAAATAAAAAGCTTTACAGACAAACAAAAGCTAAGAGAATTCAGCACCACCAAATCAGCTTTACAACAAATGCTAAAGGAACTTCTCTAGGTGGGAAACACAAGAGAAGAAAAAGACCCACAAAAACAAACCCCAAACAATTAAGAAAATGGTAACAGAAACATACATCTAGATAATTATCCTGAATGTAAATGGATTAAATGCTCCAACCAAGACACAGGCTCGCTGAATGGACACAAAAACAAGACCCATATGTATGCTGTCTACAAGAGACCCACTTCAGACATAGGGACAAATATAGACTGCAAGTGAAGGGTTGAAAAAGATATTCCATGCAAATGGACATCAAAAGAAAGCTGGAGTAGCAATACTCATACCAGATAAAATAGACTTTAAAATAAAGACTGTTACAAGAAATAAGGAAGGACACTACATAATGATCAAGGGATCAATCAGAAGAAGATGTAACAATTATAAAGATTTATGCACCCAACATAGGAGCACCTCAATACATAAGGCAGAAGCTAACAGCCATAAAACGGGAAAGCAATAGTAACACAATAACAGTGGGGGACTTTAACACCCCACTTACACCAATGGATAGATCATCCAGACAGAAAATAAATAAGGAAACACAAGCTTTAAATGACACAATAGTCCAGATAGATTTAATTGATATTTATAGGACATTCCACCCGTAAACGGGAGAATACACTTTCTTCTCAAGTGCACATGGAACATTCTCCAGGACAGATCACATCTTAGGTCACAAATCCAGCCTTGGAAAATTTAAGAAAACTGAAATTGTATCAAGCATCTTTTCCAACCACAAGGCTATGAGATTAGAAATCAATTACAGGAGGGCTTCCCTGGTGGCACAGTGGTTGGGAATCCACCTGCCAATGCAGGGGACACAGGTTCAAGCCCTGGTCCGGGAAGATCCCGCATGCTGTGGAGCAACTAAGCCCGTGTGCCGCACTACTGAGCCTGCACTCTAGAGCCTGCATGCCACAACTACTGAAGCCCGTGTGCCTAGAGCCTGTGCTCCGCAACAAGAGAAGCCACCACAATGAGAAGCCTGCACACCACAAAGAAGAGTAGCCCCCGCTCACGGCAACTAAAGAAAGCCTGCGTGCAGCAACGAAGACTCAATACAGCCAAATATAAATAAATTAAAATAAATAAGTATTAAAAAAAACAATACCAAGGGCATTTAAAAGAAAAATCAATTACAGGAAAAACACTATAAAAACCACAAACACATGGAGGCTAAACAATACACTAATATACAACCAAGGTATCACTGAAGAAATCAAAGAGGAAATCAAAAAACACATAGCAATAAATGACAACAAAAACACAACAACCCTAAACCTATGGGACACAGCAAAAGCAGTTCTAAGAGGGAAGTTTATAGCAATTCAATCTCACCTCAAGAAACAAGAAAAATCTCAAATAAACAATCTAACCTTATACCTAAAGCAACTAGAGAAAGAAGAACAAAAAAACCCAAAGTTAGTAAAAGGAAAGAAATCATAAAGGTCAGAGAGGAAATAAATAAAATAGAAACGAAGAAAACAATAGCAAAGATCAATAAAATTGGTTCTTTGAGAAGATAAAATTGATAAACCTTTAGCCAGATTCATCAAGAAAAAAGGGAGAGGACTCAAATCAATAAAATTAGAAATGAAAAAGGAGACGTTACAACTGATACCGCAGAAGTACAAAGGATCATAAGAGACTACTACAAGCAACTATATGCCAATAAAAATGGACAACCTGGAAGAAACAGACACATTCTTGGAAAGGTACAACTTTCCAAGACTGAACCAAGAAGAATTAGAAAATATAAACAGACCAATCACAAGCACTGAAATTGAAACTGTAATTAAAAATTTTCCAGCAAACAGAAGTCCAGGACCAGATGGCTTTACAGGCAAATTCTATCAAACATTTAGAGAAGAGCTAACACCTATCCTTCCCAAACTCTTCCAAAAAAATTGCAGAGGGAGGAACACTCCCAAACACATTCTACGAGGCCACCATCACCCTGATACCAAAACCAGACAAAGATATCACAAGAAAATTACAGACCAGTATCACTGATAAACACAGATGCAAAAATCCTGAACAAAATATTAGCAAACAGAATCCAACAGCACATTAAAAGGATCATACACCATGATCAAGTGGGGTTCACCCCAGGAAGGCAAGGATTCTTCAATATATGCAAATCAATCAATGTGATAAACCATATTAATGAATTGAAGGAGAAAACCCATATGATCCTCCCAATAGATGCAGAAAAAGCTTTTGACAAAATTCAATACCCACTTATGATAAAAACTCTCCAGGAAGTGGGCACAGAGAGAACCTACCTCAACATAATAAAAGCCATATACGACAAACACATAGCAAGCATCATTCTCAATGGTGAAAAAGTGAAAGCATTTCCTCTAAGATCAGGAACAAGACAAGGATGTCCACTCTCACCGCATTATTCAACATAGTATTGGAAGTCCTAGTCAAGGCAATCAGAGAAGAAAAAGAAATAAAAAGAATCCAAATTGGAAAAGAAGTAAAACTGTCACTGTTTGCAGATGACATGATACTATACATAGAAAATCCTAAAGATGCCACTAGGAAACTACCAAATCACTGAATTTGGTAAAGTTGTAGGATATAAAATTAATGCACAGAAATCTCTTGCATTCCTATACACTAACAATGAAAGATCAGAAGGAGAAATTAAGGAAACAATCCCATTTACCAATGCAACAAAAGAATAAAACACCTAGGAATAAACCCACCTAAGGAGACAAAAGACCTATACTCAGAAAACTATAAAACACTGATAAAAGAAATCAAAAATGACACAAACAGATGGAGAGATATACCATGTTCTTGGATTGGAAGAATCAATATTGTGAAAATGACTATACTACCCAAAGCAATCTACAGATTCAATGCAATCCCTATCAAATTACCAATGGCATTTTTCACAGAATTAGAACAAAAAATTTTACAATTTGTATGGAACCACAAAAGGCCCTGAATAGCCACAGCAATCTTCAGAAAGAAAAACAGAGCTGGAGGAATCAGGCTCCCCGACTTCAGACTACACTACAAAGCTACAGTAATCAAGACAGTATGGTACTAGCACAAAAACAGAAATATAGATCAATGGTACAGGATAGAAAGCCCAGAGATAAAGCTACAGACCTATGGTCACCAAATCTATGAGAAAGGAGTTAAGAATATCCAGTGGGGGGACTTCCTTGGTGGGGCAGTGGTTAAGAATCCACCTGTGAATGCAGGGGACACGGGTGTGATCCCTGGTCTGGGAAGATCCCACATGCCGTGGAGCAACTAAGCCTGTGAGCCACAACTACTGAGCCTGTGCTCTAGAGCCTGCGAACCACAACTACTGAGCCCGTAAGCCACAACTACCGAAGCCCACACACCTAGAGCCTGTGCTCCACAACAAGAGATGACACCACAGTAAGAAGCCCGCGCACAGCAATGAAGAGTAGAGAAAGCCCACACACAGCAACAAAGACCCAACACACCGAAAATAAATAAATAAATGAATTAATTTTTTAAAAATATTAAAAAAAAAAAGAATACACAGTGGAGAAAAGACAGTCTCTTCAATAAGTGGTGTTGGGAAAACTGGACAGCTACATGCAAAAGAATGGAGTTAGAACACACCCTAACACCATACAGAAAAGTAAACTCAAAATGGACTGAAGACCTAAATGCAAGCCCAGACACTATAAAACTCTTAGAGGAAAACATATGAGAAACACTCTTTGACATAAATCACAAGATCTTTTTTGACCCACCTCCTAGAGTAATGAAAATAAAAACAAAAATAAACAAATGGGACCTAATTAAACTTAAAAGCTTTTGCACAGCAAAGGAAACCATAAACAAGACAAAAAAGACAACCCTAAGAATGGGAGAAAATATTTGCAAACAAAGCAACGGACAAAGGATTAATCTCCAAGCTATACAAACAGCTCATGCAGCTCAATATCAAAAAAAAGCAAAGAACCCAATCAAAAAATGGGCAGAAGACCTAAATAGACATTTCTCCAAAGAAGACATACAGGTGGCCAACAAATACATGAAAAGATGTTCAACATCCCTAATTATTAGAGAAATGCAAATCAAAACTACAATGAGGTTATCACTTCACACCGGTCAGAATGGCCATCAACAGAAAATCTACAAACAATAAATACTGGAGAGGGTGTGGAGAAAAGGGAACCCTCTTACGCTGTTGGCGGGAATGTAAACTGATACAGCCACTATGAAGAGCAGTATGGAGGTTCCTTAAAAAACTAAAAATAGAACTACCATATGACCCAGCAATCCCACTCCTGGGCATATACCCTCAGAAAACCGTAATTCAAAGAGACACCTGTAGGGGCTTCCCTGGTGGTGCAGTGGTTAAGATCTGCCTGCCAATGCAGGGGACACAGGTTCGAGCCCTGGTCTGGGAAGATCCCATGTGCCGCGGAGCAACTAAGCCTGTGCACCACAACTACTGAGCCTGTGCTCTAGAGCCCGTGCTCTACAGCCAGCGAGCCACAACTACTGAGCCTGTGTGCCTAGAGCCTGTGCTCCACAACAAGAGAAGCCACCACAATGAGAAGCCCACGCACTGCAACGAAGAGTAGCCCCCACTCGCCGCAACTAAAGAAAACCCACGTGCTGCAACGAAGACCCAACACAGCCAAATACAAATAAATAAAATAAATTTAAAAAAAAAAGACACATGTACCCCAATGTTCACTGCAGCACTATTTACAATAGCCAGGATATGGAACAAACCTAAATGTCCATCAACAGATGAATAGATAAAGAAGATGTGGTACATATATACAATGGAATATTACTCAGCCATAAAAATGAAATTGGGTCATTTGTAGAGATATGGATGGACCTAGAGTCTGTCATACAGAATGAAGTTAAGTCAGAAAGAGAAAAACAAATATCATATATTAACTCATATATGTGGAATCTAGAAAAATAGTACAGGTGAACCTATTTGCAGGGCAGGAATAGAGACACAGACGTAGAGAACGGATGTGTGGACACGGGGTTGGAGGGAAGGGGCGGGTGGGATGAATTGGGAGATTAGGTTTGACATAAATACACTACCATGTGTAAAATAGATAGCCAGTGGGAACCTGTGTTATAGTGCAGGGAGCTCAGCTCAGTGCTGTATGATGACCTAGATGGGTGGGACTGAGGGGGGTGGGTGGGAGGGAGGTTCAAGAGGGAGGAGATATATGTATACATATAGCTGATTCACTTCATTGTACAGCAGAAACAAACACAACATTGTAAAGCAATTATACACCAAAAAAAAAAGAACAGAAGACCATGCTAAAGATAGAATAGGGATACAATCAGCAAAATTCAGGAGGGAAATTCTGAAAGACAAAAAGCCAATCTTTTAACAAATAAACTATAAAGAAAACAAAGAGAGGAGGATAACAGATTAAAAGAAACTTGAAAGACTTCAACCAAATGTAACACATGAACCTTGTTTGGACCCTGATTTGAACAAACCATTAAAAAAGAAATTATGATATGACTGGGGAAAGAGAGATGCTGACTGGTGTGACAATGGTACTGTGGCTGTATTTTTTTAAAAATAGTCCTTATCTTTTAATATTATAATATTTAATAATATGCCTGAAAATTGCTTCAAAAAATCTAGTGGGAGGTGGATGTGAGGAATGTTATACATAAAAAAAGATTGGTCATATGTTGGTAATTGCTGAAGCTGGAAAACAGGGTCACAGGGATTCACTGTACTGTTAAACAATAAAAATAAAACAGTCTCAAAATAAACCTGCTATTCAAAGCTAACTACAGGCAACATCACAGATACTGTGGGTTCAGTTCCAAACAAGTGCAATGAAGCAAATATCGTGATAAAGTGAGCCACACAAATTTTCTGGTTTCTCAATGCATATGAAGGTTATATCTACACTATACTGTAATCTTTTTTTTTTTAATTTATGTTGGTGTATAGTTGATTTACAGTGTTGTGTTAGTTTCAGGTGTACAGCAAAGTGAATCAGTTATACATATATCCACTCTTTTTTTAGATTCTTTTCCCATATAGGCCATTATAGAGTACTGAGTAGAGTTCCCTGTGCTATACAGTAGGCTCTTAGTATACTATAGTCTTTTAAGCATGCAATAGCATTATGTCTAAAAAAAAAAATGTACATACCTTAATTAAAAATACTTTACTGCTGAAAAATGCTAACCATCATCTGAGTCTTCAGTGAGTTACAGTAGTAACATCAAAGATCACTGATCACAGATCACCATAACAAATACAAGAATGAAAAAATTTGAAATATTGCCAAGAACTACCAAAATGTGAAACAGAGACATGAAGTGAGCAAAGGCTGTTGGAAAAATGGTGCTGATAGACTTGCTCGACAAAGGATTACCACACATATTTAATTTGTAAAAAAACACAATAAAACATAGTGCAATGAAACAAGGTATGCCTGTAAATAAAAACAAAAAAATAAGGAAAAGATACACATCAAACTGTTAACAGTGGCTTGAACTGGAACAAATCATGGATGAGATTTTTCTGAGTAAAATTTTCCAATGTTATAAACCAATGTTACCTCAATTAAAAAAACTTTTTCCCACTTAAATCTTCTATAATGAAGATGTACTACTTAAAAAAAAATTGTTAGAAGGCAAAATAGCATAATGATTAAGAGTGGAACCTGTGGATAAATGGTAAAATTCCAGGACTGAAGCAGGAAAAGTCACAGCAACCTCACAACTTCTTGTACTAAAAAGTAAGGAAGTGCTCAAAAAACTGACAGGCACATGACAAAAAGTTACAGAAGACACCTGAAGGGACTTTCACCGGTCAAATGTGGAACAATTTGGACAACAAAATGACTACTAGAAAGAATGAATTATGACACATTAAATTTAAAAAAATGAATCCATACCACATTAAAAAAATTAATGGGAAAGGGAAAAGTTTCTTTCTACAGAAGAATGTCAGCTAATTAATGCAGAAGAATGGCAGGAATACAAAAATCACCATTTACTACTATAATAACAATTAATTTAAGCAAGACTCACCAATGGATGCTAAAACCATGGGTGAATGCCTTTTTGGGAACAGGATGTTCATACAGCCTTAAAGTATTACCCCACAGATGACATACTGATTACAAAGGGGAAAGGTACATTTGCAGAAGGAAATCTGGTAGACATTACCTTAGAGAGAGGATCAAATTTAACAACCCCAATAGCACAAACTGATATCATTTGCCCCCTGATGTGATGTGTTACAGATTGAATATCTGTGTTCCCCCAACACTCATATGTTGAAATCCTAACCTCCAGTGTGATGGTATTAGAATATGGGGCCTTCGGGTAGTGATTAGGTCGAGAGGGTCTGCCTTCGTGAATGGGATTAGTGCCATTATAAGGGACTGAAGAGGCCAGAGCTCTCTCCTTCCACTACATAAGGACACAGCAAGATGTCAGAAGTCTGCATCTCAGAAGAGGGCTATCACCAGAACCCAACCATGCTGGCATCCTGATCACAGACTTCCAGACTCCAAAATTGTGAGAAATAGATTTCCGTTGTTTATAAGCCACTCAATCTATGGTACTTCGTTAGAGCAGTCCAAACTGACAAAGCCATGATGCATTTAGAATACAACACTCTCTTTGTTATTATTTCCTGCCAAAAATGCTTTGACCTAAATCTAATCATAAGAAAACATCAGACAAATCCAAAGTGACTAATATTCTGGGAGGAAAAACCAGAGAGGAAAAACCCCATATTCTGTGAATAAACTCTGCCCAGGTCTCTGGCTGACTCCAGAACCACTCTTGCACTAGACAGACTCCAGTTAAAGATAAAGAACCAAACTGAGACTTGAACTACTTCCCTAAACAAGAGTGTGTAGTTTGATTCCAACCCAGTTAACTGTCTGATGAAACAAAATATAATATTTTTCTTTTTTTTAATTAATTAATTTATTTATTTTTGGCTGCATTTGGGTCTTCATTGCTGCTCACGGGCTTTCTCTACTTGCCGCGAGCGGGAGCTACTCTTCGTTGCAGTGCGCAGGCTTCTCATTGCGGTGGCTTCTCTTGTTGCGGAGCACGGGCTCTAGGTGCGCGGGCTTCAGTAGTTGTGGCACATGGGCTCAGTAGTTGTGGCTCACAGGCCCTAGAGCGCAGGCTCAGTAGTTGTGGCGCATGGGCTTAGTTGCTCCGTGGCATGTGGGACCTTCCGGGACCAGGGCTCGAACCTGTGTCCTCTGCATTGGCAGGCGGATTCATAACCACTGTGCCACCAGGGAAGCCCAAAATATAATATTTTTCTGAGGAATAAACACACACTAGAATATCCACAATATAACATTCACAATGTCCAGGATACAATCCAAAATTACTTAACATACAAAGAGAATGAGGAAAATGTGACCTGTTTTCAATTTATAGGGGTACAACAATTCAAATGACTGCAGATTTCTTATCAGAAACTATGGTGGTCAGAAGATAGTGGAACAAAATCTTTAAATTGCTAAAAGGGAAAAACCTATCAACCCAAAATTCTATATTCAGTGAAAATATCCTTCAAGAATGATCATGAGGTACTCAATACATGTTTGTTGGATTAAGTGTTTTGGAATTAAATTGCACAGAATCCAATTAATGATACTTGAACAGAACAGTGCACAATGAACAGGATTTCAGAAATGCAGATGGAGACTAAATGGATGACAGAGGTGTAGTTTTTGAAAAAAATACAGCAGCATTTGATAATTCAGAAGATATTGATCCTAAGAAGTTGAACTTGAATGACTGACAAAACCAATATAATATTAACAGAACTAAGAAAATCAGAAAGAAGAGCTAGATAAGGAGGTAAAATATGAAATCTGATCTGATTGGTTCTCTTTGAAAACCAAGCTCAGCAATTAACTTCTGGAAAAAAGTCACATTTTTAAGTTCATACTAGTTATAAAATAGCATTTGCTTAATTCATTTATCTTAACCATGGAATGGTTAAGGCAAAGATTAAGAAATAAGCGAAAGATTTAAAAACCAGACACAATAAAGATGTTAAAAAAAATAAAAATTTAAAACTAAAATAAAAAAACAAATAAAATTTGCATATAAACTTTAAAAAAAAGAATGATGATGAAATCAAGACATTTTTCAGATAATAAAATTATTAAGGAAGTTTGTTACCAGCAGACCCACCCTGTAAGAAATGCTAAAGGCAATTCTTCAGGCTGAAGGGGATGACACTACACAGACTCAGATCATCAGGAAGAACTGAAGAGTATCAAAAATGGTAAATATCTAGTAAAGAACATTTTCCTCTTAATTTCTTTACAATCCACAGCAACTATTTAAAGCAAAACTATAACATTATTTTATGGGATTTATAATATACGTAGATGTACATGTGACATATGACAACTACAGCATAAAAGAAAGGGGAAAGTAGTAAATGCACCTATACAGTTGTAAGATTTCTATACTTTTCATAAAGTGGTATTAACTCTAAGTAGACTGTAAAAGCGTACCTTGCCCCAATAGTAGCCACTAAAGATAGAAAGAAGTATAGCTTCAAAAAGTAAAGGGCAAAAAAGGCAATTCTATAGCATATTCAAATAATCAAAAGAAATCAGAAAAGAAAAAACAAGACAAAAACAAAAGGGACAAAAATTAAAATATTAAATGGTAGACCTAAACCCAATCACATAATTAAATGATTAACTAAATTTTCCAATTAAAAATTAGAGATTGTCCAATTTTCACTGCAAAGTAAAGGAGCTGTTACAGTGGAGGATTACTGGACTGAATGTCAATATTATGACATAGTATGAGGGTGTTTCATGTTTGGTAATTGCAATCATTGTTGCTTTTGTTGTGGTCATCCATGTACAATGCTTGGTGTCAGCCTATTTATCTCTTGTAAAAATAAAATACAGTGTGTGTGTGTGAAAAAAAAAAAATTAGAGATTGTCAGAATGGGTAAAAAGCATGACTCAACAGTATGTTGTCTACAAGACACACACTTCAAAATAAAAACACAAATATGTTAAAAGTGAATGTATGGAAAAAGATATACCAGACAAGCAGTAGGCATAAAGAGCTGAAATGGCTAGAACTAGGTCTAGTTGTTCTATCAGATAAAATACACTTCAAGAAAAAGAATATTACCAGAAACAAAGTTGGAAACTAAACAACATACTTACAAGTTGGCTCTAAAATTTATATGGAAATGCAAAAGACTAGAACATCCACAGTAATCTTTAAAAAGAACAAAGTGAACTTTTGCTATCTGACATCAAGACTTTGTATGAAGCTACTGTAATCAAGATATTTGGGGTACTGGCATAAGGATAAACAAATAGATCAATGAACCATAATAGAGAACCCAAACACAAGTCCTCACTTAGTCATTTGATTTTCTACAAAAGCACCAAACAATCCAATGAGAAAGGGAAGTCTTTTCAACAAACAGTGCTGGAATAACTAGATATCCATATGGAAGAAATAAACCTCAACCCTTACCTCACACCATATACAAAAATCAATTCAAGACATATCATAAACCTGAACAGAAAACAATAATAAAAGAAAAAAACTAATAAATTAGACTCCATCTTGAAAATTAAAACTGCTCATTCAAGACACACACCTATAAGAAAACGAACAGGCAAGTCACAGACCAGAAGAAAATATCTGTACAACATACTATTTGACAAACGACTGGTATTTAGGACATATGGAAAACTCCTATCTGGATAATAAAAAGTCAAACAACCCAATTTACTAGCTTAGTGATTTTGAAAAAGTCACCTACTTCTCCCTGAGGATGATATACTCTAAATTGCAAGGCTGCTGCAAAGATCAGGTGAGATAAGGATAAGTACAGAAGTACACAGGGCCTAGCACAAAGCAGTAGTAATAGTAGTCATTGTTATGGGCTGACCACCTGTTTTTATAAATAAATTTTTATTGGAACAAAGCCATCTCATTCACTTACATATTGTCTATGGCTGCTTTTGTACTGTAACAGCCAAGTAGCTGTGACAGAGACCCTAAGGCCTGCAAAGCCTAAAATATTTACTAGCTGTCTCTTTAAAAATGTCTGCCAGGGCTTCCCTGGTGGCGCAGTGGTTGAGAATCTGCCTGCCAATGCAGGGGACACGGGTTCGAGCCCTGGTCTGGGAAGATCCCACATGCTGCGGAGCAACTAGGCCCGTGAGCCACAATTACTGAGCCTGCGCATCTGGAGCCTGTGCTCTGCAACAAGAGGGGCTGCGATAGTGAGAGGCCCGCGCACCGTGATGAAGAGTGGCCCCCACTTGCCGCAACTAGAGAAAGCCCTCGCATAGAAACGAAGACCCAACACAGCCATAAATAAATAAATAAATAAATAAATAAATAAATAAATAATTTTTTAAAAGTCTGTCAACTTTTGCTTTAAAGGAGTACATTTTCGAAGGACCTACCTGCATAGCACTATGTTAAGATGCTATGGAGAGAATAAAAACGACTGTGACACAGTTACTGTTACTGAGCTTATAGGTATTAATCATGAATGTTTCAGTCTTAAAAAGGAACACTTAGAACTTCCCTGGTGGTCCAGTGGTTAAGACACTGCGCTTCCACTGCAGGGGCATGGGTTCGATCCCTGGTTGGGAACTAAGATTCCCGCATGCCGCGCAGTGCAGCCAAAAAATATGGGGGGAAAAAAAAGGAACACTTTTGGGTTTGACTCTCCTATAATTAAGAGAGCCTGAGATATTAGCATTAAAAATGCTCTGCAATGTGTGAACCTTGTTTGGATCCTGACTGTAACAAACCAACTGTAAAAACCAATTATGAGACTCAAGGAGATTTAAACAGATCAGATATTTGATGATATTAATTTTTTCAGTATGATAGTATTATAGTTAGGGTTTTATTAAAAAAGAGACCTTATCTTTCAGGGATACCGAGGAAAATAATGAAATGGTATCTAGGATCTGATTTGAAATAATCCAGGGAGTGGGAGTTATGAATGGAATACAGATGAAACAACAGTGACCATGAGTTGATAACTGGGTGGCACATGGGGGTTTTAAGGCACTAATATTCCTTCAATTTTTATGTCTGAAATGTTCTTGTAATTAAAATAAACTCACACAAGGTCCTTTTGCAAGACAATAATCAAAGTTAAATTGGCCATTGTCTTTTGAAGAAACTGGTATGAAAGACAGGTGGCACAGATAAAAGGACCTGGAAAAAACCCCAAGAGGCTTCTAAAGACTATTAATGACAATCAACTCCAGTGGTCACATATTATCATCACAGCCTAAATTAAGATAATACTCAATGAGCTCCATATGCAGAAAAAAACTAAATTTCTCTGAATTTTACTAGTTGTTGCTTTATCAAGGTTCCTATGAAAGTGAAATGGATGACAGTGGAGCATAACAGAAACATACAACCTCTTTAAAATGTTTTATAATATGGACAAAAGAATATATATGCAAATCAATCATCCAACTTAAAAAGTAGACTATTACCAAAACTGAGTAGCTAACTGTGCTTCTTCCTGATCCCATCCTCTGCCTCCACCCACCCCCACCAAGAAGCTTTTATTCTCAAAATTATCATTACTTTGTTATTATATAAAACCACAGTTTTACTACAAATTCTTAAAACAATACATTAACTACCATATTGTATTCACTATTCTGAAACTTTTTTTTAAATCTCAATATTTCATGGATGATTCTTTGGAGTACAAGCTTTTGAATTAAAGCTGGCTGTGTAGCTGGTTGTGAGCTCTTGCCACTTATTAGGTATGTGACCTTGGGGAAATTATTTTCCCGTCAAGCCTGTTTCCTACTTCAACAGACTGTTGTGAGAATTAAAACAGAATATACAAAAAGTACAGTTCCTGGTATATAGCAGGTGCTCATAAATCATAGCTATACTAGGTATGATTTATAAAGATTTGGCAAATTAAATCCTTTTACTTAATGGGGAAAAAAATCCATCTTGCTATCAAGTGCTTCCTTTATATTAGGCCATTAGAAAACTCCTTAGTAACAAGTCTGTGAATGGTCAGTCTCCACCGCCACCACCAGAAGTAATTCTGATCATCGTCTGATCCTTTGACTTTGCACACATGTTTTCACAGAGATGACTTATGTCGGTCACATCAACTCTTGTTCACCAGGAAATAGTGTGAATCCATCAAACTGTTTTCTTCTAGGTAACTGAAAAGCTGACAAGGTCAATTCTGATGAGATCAGATTTCATGTCTGCATTCAGGGGTGAAGGATTATTAGTACTCTGTCTTCCTAAAACTGACTGAGGCTTATATAGTCTCCTCATACTTTCCCCGACTGTGTGTGTCCCCATCTCTGCACACAGGAAGACAGAACAAAGCAATGAAGCAAAATGACTGACTCTGGAGTCAGGCAGACTTGGGCTTGGGCCCTGGCTCTGCTGCTTAACTATCTGATGCTGCCCAAGTACTAAACCTCTCTGATGCCAGATTCTCCATGGATAAAATGGAGATAACAATAACACTTATCCTCTAAGATACTTATAGTCCTGACTGTGGCTCTGTGATAGTTATAATGGAGATGACTGATCTAATATTAATTCCTTGAACTTTCGTCTTTCTTAAAATGCTCTAGATGCCTGGATTAAAAGGTGACTAAATCATGAAGTGAGAGAACTTCTCTTAAGTAGTTTCTAGCTGTTAATATTCCTTCAACACATAATGCTTTGGTTATTATTCCGGTGTTAATAAGAGCTATTTTATTTTTTCAAGGAAGGAATAAGCACACCTAGCAGGAAAAAAACCTGCTAAAAGAAATCCCGAGGCCTGGCTCTTTAGCAGCAAGGCATAACGATTAGGGGTAAGTAAAACAAAGTCAAGGTTAAGAGGAACAAAATGGGAAGAGTGAAGACACTGAGGACTCAAGTAGACATGGACTGCAGTCAGACTGCCATTTTCACATGCCATATCATACAGTAACCTTATTAATGCATCGTAGTGGAGCTAATACAAGGAAATGTTCCACAGAAAAGCTAAACAAAAATTATTAGAAGACAACTCAGATGACAGGGGTGGAGGGATGGGACAGGACCACACAGTTCTGCTACATTATTAATACAAGAGGAGAGGGTTACAAGCAGTGGAACATCACAAGTCTGGAGTGGAGGTACTTGGTCTAAGAGTTCATCCAGTGGCTAAGAGTTATGATATATTTCTATGTCAGTAGGCATTCAAATAAGATGATGGCCTCTACAGAAACACCAAAAGGTCTGGGGTCAAGTCTATCAAAGAAGAATCCACTTTAGATATACCACTTTGGGCATCCAGCTCCTGCTGACCCTTGTACCAGGCCACCACCTCTTCCCACCTGTTAGCTTCCTCCTCCCATTATCAACAGCAATGAATTCTTTATCCTTTCTCCTTGCTGCCCACCCACCCTCCTCTCCTCCCCAGTTCTGCATGGATTCCAATACTTTCTTCCCCATATCAGTGCCACTACTATTCACACTGATTAGATCCTTCTGCAGGATCAGCACTGCTTCTGCTTTAAGAAATGAAAGCTTTGACTGTTCAAACACAAGAACGGGCTTGCTGTGCCAGGCTGCATAAAACTGGAACCTTGGTAAGAACTGATGGGTGGGTGGAAAAAACCTGGAAAGCACCTTTGAAGCCTTTGAAGCAAAGGGAAAATATAATTTGTGAAGAACTTATATAAATTGATAAGAAAAATACTAAGAACCCAATAGATACCTGGGCAAGTTCAGAGAACAATTTCTCAAAAAAGAAATACAAATTGGCTTTTTTAAAAAAGAAAAAAACTCGGGCTTCCCTGGTGGCGCAGTGGTTGAGGGTCTGCCTGCCAATGCAGGGGACACGGGTTCGAGCCCTGGTCTGGGAAGATCCCACATGCCGCGGAGCAACTAGGCCCCTGAGCCACAATTACTGAGCCTGTGCGTCTGGAGCCTGTGCCCCGCAACAAGAGAGGCCGCGACAATGAAAGGCCCGCGCACCGCGATGAAGAGTGGCCCCCGCTTGCCGCAACTAGAGAAAGCCCTCGCACAGAAACGAAGACCCAACACAGCCAAAATAAATTAATTAATTAATTAATTAATTTAAAAAACCTCAACTTTACTAGTCAAAGAAATATAAAATATAATGAAATATCACTGATTATCTATCGACTATACATGCTTTAAAAACAAAAAAAGAAAAAGTAATATTCCTCAGTATTTGTAATGGTGTGGTGAAAGGAACACTCTCACGTGCTACCAGTGAGAATTTAAATGAGTATAACCTTTCCAGAAAGCAATCTTAAAACTTTATACATATAATCCGGTAATTTCACTTTTTGTAATCCGGTTTAAAGAAAAAAATCAGAAATTCAGACAATTTATACCTTACAAGGCTTGTTGCTATTTTAGATGCATATCTTCAATAAAGGGGGGAAAAAGGGTTAAAAACCCATACCTGATCCTAGGGGAACATTTAAATAAGAATCTGTCCTTTTTCTCACCAATCAGTAATAATCCCTTCCATCTCTGTGAGTGCTTAGTGCCTCTATTTTAGCACTCTATTTTAGCACTATAAATATGATTTGTATCATATTTAGTCATTCCCAAGTCTGTTTGTCTCACTGGACTGTGAATTCCCTGAATACAAATTTGGGGTCCCATTCAGCTCTGTATCATATACCTTATTACCTTGTGAGCATTCCCAGCACCTAACACAATACTTCATTAACAGCAGGACATGAAAATTTTTAAGTTGAATCACTGTACGAAGCAAATTAATCAATGACTTCAAAGATGTTAAATTTTATACACATAAAGACATGAACACTAAATTTATAACTGACCTAATTCTACCACAATTTGGAATAAACTCAATTCCATGAGATTATAGGAATGAGTTATTAGATTGCAGCAGTCACAATCTACAGCCATACCCCTTTATTCTTTGTTCTTCTTCCCGCCTGGAACACAGATGTAAGGTCTAGAGATGTTAACAGCCATCTTGAAACCATAAGTCAAGAAGCTACAAGTACAGGACTGTAGAGCCAAAAGAGAAAAGCTTAGGTTCTCATTACATCACTGAGCCACTGCCTCACTCTAGACATCTGGATATGTGAGAAAAAGAAACCTTACACGTTAAACCCATTTAATAATTAATTACATTAATTAATACAGTGTTTTCTGTTATTAGGAATGATAGAATTTTCTGATAGATGCTAATAGGGTTTTCCATTATTTGTTCTGACTTATAAATGATACATAACCATCCACTTGGTAAGAGTGACTGAAGCAGGGGTGGACACTTAAATAAAGACAATCAGAGTCTTTCTCTAGACTAACTTGTGGTCTCAGGAGAAAGAACTCCTTCTTTCCATTAAAGGCTAAAAGCCTATGGCTGCTGGCAGACACTTTGCTTGCCCCTTAAAAAAAAAAAAAAAAAAGCCTATCTATTGAATAGAGACAAATGGAGCCAAAAGATGGAGAGACACACCATCTCAGCTCCTAGATCCGGCTCTGCCTAAAGCCTATCCCAGGCTTCCCAATTATTATGAAAACTAACCTCTCTTTTTTGCTTCAGATTACTTGAATTGTTTTTCCAATACCTGCACCCAAAAGAGTCCTACATACTACTGGAGTAAACACATAAATAATTATTTTACAGGTTGAAAAAAACTTTGCCCTGTATTAACCCATATAACTCAAGTTATGTTTGTCATTCTCCAATTGCCCACTATTTATTTTCATAATGCCCATACTACACCCACACTGAATGGCATGCTCTTTCTTGTAGACCCTTCATGTTTTTCTATTTATGTGAGTTTTGCCTACTGTTATTTTACATTAATGCCCTTCCTTCTAAATCTCTAATCACGTTTCTTCTGAAACACCACAGGAATTTATTTTTATGCCCCTTAGTAGTTTTGACCTTGCATTACAGTTATTCATGTGTATGTCTTATCTATCCAATTGCACTGTAATCTCACTTTGTTTGGATTTGTATATCTTCCCACAGGTCAGTCTGTCTCCATAATCCATGTTATTTCTACTAAACCTATGCTACTTCCCAATTGTTAATACCTCAGTAGTTAGGTGTCAATAGTGATATACTTAATCCTCCTGGGTACCACAAAAGCCACATTAATACAAGTGAGAAGACTGAATGGGATACAAATTACATTCAGGTAGGCAAATACAGATATATAAAACAGAAAAAGTCAACTCTGTCTAATTTAAGAAATTTGTTACTTAGAGATGATTGGGTCTTCTGATTTTTGCTGACTCACCCAAGTCAAGCCTATTCTAGGTCTCAGTCTTTCTCTGATAGCTCTCAGGCAAATCTCTATCAAGAGATTTGATACCTCTACCCACCTACTTACCCACCGTTATGTTTCCAAGAAATATCCATGGAAAGAAAATCCACTCCTGGCAATATCCACACCTCTGTATCTAGGCCCAAAGTGTATACAGTTAATGCCTTCAGCTTTCCTAACTCTCCTATGATCTATTTCTCACTAAACTTATTCTTAGCACTTTGACTCTAATGCCTTTCCTTGCCTTTCATCTTTCCCTTAGCTCTAGCTGGCTGGTGGCTTATCCTTTATGTATTGTATTAGAACACAGAAACACAGACTTCAAAAAGACTACACAGGCAAGAAAAATATTCAATAATAACAGTAGCTACCATTTATTGAATATCTAAAACAATCTAGACACAGTGCTGGGTGCTTTATCTCTGATTCCCATAACAATCCTAATGATGTTAGACTAATTTTACAAATGAGGCACCTGATCCTCAAAGAGTAAGATAATTTGTCAAGCATTACCCAGCTGACAAGTATTACAGCTGAAATTTAAGTTCAGATCTACCTAGTTCCAAAGCCCATGTTTCTCCCACTCTATCTTATTACCAAAAATAAAACGCTGGCTGTTCTCCCAGCTTCCACCCTTGTCACCCAACAATCTATTCACACAGCAGCCAGAGTGATCCCTTGTTCAAATATTAATTCATTTTTTGCTCAAACCCCTCCAATGTTTCCTCCTCTAAAAGCTAAAGTCCTCACTAATGGCCTAAGAGCCCTATGTGATCTGTCTACCTGTCCCTTCCCCAATTACCTCTCTGGTCTCATTGTTAATCTCTCCCTCACTTACACTACTGCAGCTGCACTGGCTTCTTTGTCATTCCCCATATACACCAAGCCTGCTCACACCTCAGGGCCTTTGAACTTACTGTTCCCTCTGCCTGTAACACTCTCCTCTCCACTCGAAATTCTCTTAGCTTATTCCCTCACTTCCTTTAGGTCTCTGTTCAAATGTCACCTTCTCAATGGAAACTTCCACACCACCTATTTTTTTTTAATTAATTTATTTATTTATTTATTTTTGGCTGTGTTGGGTCTTCGTTTCTGTGCGAGGGCTTTCTCTAGTTGCGGCAAGCGGGGGCCACTCTTCATCGTGGTGCGCGGGCCTCTCACTATCGCGGCCTCTCTTGTTGGGAGCACAGGTTCCAGACGCGCAGGCCCCGTAGTTGTGGCTCACGGGCCTAGTTGCTCCGTGGCATGTGGGATCTTCCCAGACCAGGGCTCGAACCCGTGTCCCCTGCATCGCCAGGCAGATTCTCAACCACTGTGCCACCAGGGAAGCACCACACCACCTATTTTAAACTGCCACCTCCTGACCTCAATACTCCCTATTCCCCTCTTCCTCTGATTTCTTTTTTTCCTCTAAAATACTTATCAACATGACATATTATATGTTTACTTGTTTATTGTAGTAGTATCCCACTACTAGAATATAAGCTCTCCAAGAACACGGACTCTGTATACTCTGTTCACTATATCTGGCACGTAGTAGGCATTTGGTAAGTATTTACTGGATGAGTAAATGAAGACCTTTATTCTTCCTAGGTGTTTAAATGAAAATGGTCTCAAAGACATTTTCCAAAAAGCAAATGCAAAGGCAACCTGCTTTTGTCCCAGTCTAGATTACTTTAGCAAATCATCTCCCTTCAAACAATGCCTTTAAAAGACACTCCCTCTAATTTTTCCATAGTTGTGAACAGATAGCCATGTCATTGAGCAACAAACTGAGCAGACGGGAGCCAACTTAACCAGAGTGTAGTATTATAATAAAATAAAACTTACAGCAAAGTTAATCAGACACATTTAATGATATGCATAATTGTTATTGTGCTGCATGGTAACTAGGCATAAATGGTAAAGACACTTCATGTAAATGACTCTAATTACTATTTCTTTTACACAGCCAAACAAGCATGTCTAGGATCAGATTCAGGGGAAAACAGGAAGGAGGGGAAAGCTGAATACTTAGCTCTGGGAGGGAAGTCCTCCCTCTTATTCCATCCCCTTAGGCATTGGGCTAATGGTCTCCCAGCCTGGGTTATGTGTAACTCTTTCCCCTCCATTGTAGGAGAGGCTTCCTTTTACCAAAGATTACAATATTAGGTTGTGGACGGCCCTCTGTCTTCAGTTGTAAAGCTGAGAGGAACCAGAACAATCACTACTATCCCTGGCAAGGAAGATGGGGCAGGAAACTGGTGGAGAAACCAAATAAAGACAGCAAATTTACCGAAAACCCACTATATGCCAGGCACACTAGTAGGTGTTTCACATAATTCATCTAACTATCAATACTTCCCCCACCCCACCTAGAGCCCCAAGCTCTGTCCGCAGGAAAGTAGAGTAGTAAGCAGAGAGTGGGACAGTTCCAGTGAGGACTCCCTGCTCCAAACTTTTCCATAAGGCCTAAAATGTCACAGTCTCAGAAAGGGTAATTTAGGTAAGCTAACATTATTAGGAAGATTAAGAGGAAGCTGTCATTTAGTGGCTGTTTCCCTTGCTTCCTATCTTATCTAACCCATAAGAGGATAAAGGGCCCCCTACTTTCCTATGGGTTTGTCCAAACCTATCCAGCTCAGGCTAAGCCCACCCTTCTCTGGGGACAGCGGCATGCAGGATCCCCAGGGATCAGGGATCGAACCCGTGCCCTCTGCAATGGAAGCACGGAGTCCTAACCACTGGACCACCAGGGAAGTCCCTGAACTAATTTTTAAAACAAATTTCCTCATAAAAAATAAAGTGACTGTCGTTCAGGATACAGCAGACATCTTTGAATGGAGGTCTGAGACATTTGGATCAGGGCTACAAGACATACAGTGCCAAGAAAATAAGGGCTTCCAATTATATCAGAAAAGCACACTTATATCTATAATATTTTAAAGAGTCCTCAAGACCCAGAGTGTAAATCCAACTGAGCAGCATCACACAGGATCACTGACACTTGGCCTAACGGATTAAAGAGAACTTGAAAGGCTTGTCCTGAATGGATAACAATGCAAGTCTCAGTCTACTTTGCCCTCCTGATGGTGTCAGCCTCTCAACAAGTTCAATGAGAAAAACCTGGTTCTGGTGGTATAAGTCTGCATTAGGTGTGAGAAAACTCAGAAACAAGCCTGAATCAAGTATTTGGGGCTGTGAGTTGCCCCACCGCACCCCTGTAAGGAAGAACAAGCTTAAAAGCAAATATCATATAGCTGAAAGATGTCTGACAGAGATGAATACCAAAGCTTCCTGTTTAAGCACAAACTATCAGCGTTCAGTCTGGGAGATATCAGTAGGAGCTACTCTATACTACTCTTTACCTTTTGATTCTGACTGGAAGAAGGTCATCTATTCCTAGAGCTCAATGGGGATTCAGTTTCTCAAACTCATTTATTTCTGGACCTCAGTGCTGAGTGCATTGTTGACTCAGTAACTAATACCAGTTGGGTAAGGTGTTTGGTGAGATAGACAAAATAGTCTCTCCCTTCTCTGGTCACCAAAGGCCCAGCCCTAGAATTCTTTCAGTCACTGGAACTCTCCACTAAAAATCAAACTAAAGAGCTATGTCAAGGTAAAACTGCATCTAAAATCCTAGACCTACAGTGCTCTTCTATTAAAGGAGTTGACCAGATTTAGGTCTTCAACTTTCATTGTATTTAAAAGACCACAATGCTATTCATAAAAACCCTTAAAAATGATGACAAAATCTTTGACCTAGTAATTCCACTACTGGGAATTCCACAGATGAAAGTTCTTAAGTACTTACTATGTTGTGCTGAACACTTTACTTAAAATATCTCCTTCGACCTCACAAAAACCAAGTAAGGTCATTTCTATTGTTTGACAGATGCATGAAGGGAAGCCTGGAAACTAGCACAGGGTCACAGACTAGTAAGTGACAGAGGTGGGACTCAATCTCAGACTGATTGGACTCCAGAGCCCATCTTTTTTTTACTATCACCCAAACTAAAAATACATCCTTAGAAAATAACCCCAAAATACAGCCATAATTTTAGGCATAAAAAGCTCACTGTCATGTAACATGGCAACTTGAAGCATTCTAAACACACAACAATTAAATAAATGGAGGCAATCTGGATTACAGAATATTATATAAGCATTAAAAATATTTTTACACATAACTTTTAGTGACATGGGGAAATTTTTATGCTGTAAGTAGAAAAAAACAAAACAGAATTTTACATACAGTCAGATCTCAACTATGTAAAAAATATACCTGCACATAGAAAGATCTAAATTTACTGATAAATAAAAAAAGGCAAATTGCAGAATTACACACGTGTGGCATGGTCTCATTTATGTAAATAATTCCTGACTCATTTCAAGTACTCAATAAATGTAAGCCATTATTATTATTCATCCTACAATGAACAATCAGAAAAATCAACAAATTTATTTAAATTATAAGTTTAGGTACTTCCTTATTTAATTAATAAGAAGTGTATAACTTCAGAAAAATTAACATGTGCCTTTCTTTCCTGGAAATCTTAACATATAAAACACCTCACAATAATACAATTTCAGATTAAATATCTCTAAGTTATGGGAACCAAGTAGCACTGAGAAAAATGTTGCAACACTTCTAATCATCTAAGTTATGGTTACATTCAACATGTTAGACCACAGAGTTGTGCAGATTCTATTTAGAGTTTAAAGTCATAAACAGAAAGGCAAGATCAGGGGTGGTATTTTAAGGGCTGTGATGAACAAGCAGATTCTCTTGCCCAATATGTCACACTGCACCAAAACCAAGGTCTTTTGTGCACTCTTCGAGAGAGAACCAACACCTCCAGGGTGATGCAGCAGAGACATGTAGGACATGAATGGAAATTAGGGATATTTTTCAGCTGTTAACTATCTTTAGGTAGAATTTACACACACACACACACACACACACACACACACACACACACACACGGGACTTATTTTGAATGAAAAACGGGCAACTCTAGAACTTAGTTCCTCAAGTTCCATAGGAGTTTCAATATTTGAATATATAAATTGAAATTCAAGGTCCATGGGATAACAATGATCTCTGGCCTGCCTATAGCAAAGAATATGTGTGAAACATTGAAAGATGAAAGATTTTTCCCTTCCCCTTGTCCTGAGGTATGTGCAACAAAATAGTATAAAGTAATAAAGAACGTGAAAAGCACTAGATAATTAGCTAGATTAAAAAAAAACAAACTTTAACATTGAAGAAGAGTTGTCTGTTGCACTGTATCATATAGGATTACAAAAACACCACACAGTTGAAGAAAGGAATCTGGCTTTACCTGTATCTTGACCCATCAGCCCATTGCAGTACATGGCATGTCGCTCGATCTTTGTGGGTGGGAAGCCTTGGTCACATAGTGGGCAGGATACCTGGGTACTAGATGAGAAGGTAGTAGTAGGTATTTCCTTCTCAGCATCTTCCCTGTTATCAACCTGAAGAACCTGAAGAACATGACAAATGGCAATTGTATTAGCTTTACTTTATAAAGTATCTTTTCCCAAGAAGAACCGCAAGACTCCATCCTATATTCCACTTACTTTCAATGAGGCGATACCAATCAGTTTGCCAAATTCAGGACAGCAGATTGGGAGATACACTAATATAGTTAATATTTATTTATTATACTGAATAATACTTATTCAGTGCCTGCCTACTATGTGCTAAGCACTCTGCATGTAATACTCATTTAAACCTCATGATAATCTTACAAAGGTACGAACACACTCTTTTTACACTTGAGAAAAGTGTTGTCCAAAACAGTAAAGTAACTTGCCCAAAGTTACAGAATAAATAAGTGGCAGAGCTGAAATTCAAACCAAGGACTATTTGGCTCCAAAACCTGACAGCATTCCTCTCTATCACACTGCAAGGTGCTGTCCTCGTTGGGTCAGTATGCTGTGTCTGCTGTGTTTCAGTTTGTATTCTCAACAGCATCTTAAAGACACTTTTTCAGGGACTTCCCTGGTGGCACAGTGGTTAAGAATCCGCCTGCCAGTGCAGGGGACACAGGTTTGAGCCCTGGTCCAGGAAGATCCCACATGCCACAGAGCAACTAAGCCCGCGAGCCACAACTACTGAGCCCACGTGCCACAGCTACTGAAGCCTGCATGCCTAGAGCCTGTGCTCCACAACAAGAGAAGCCACCGCAATGAGAAGCCCGCGCACCACAATGAAGAGTAGCCCCCGCTCGCCACAACTTAGAGAAAGCCCGCGCACAGCAACAAAGACCCAACGCAGCCAAAAGTAAATAAAATAAATAAATAAATTTCTTTAAAAAAGACACTTTTTCAATCTCACAAAAGAACTGTGAAGGCAGTCAAAAGGTACAAACTCCTAACTGTAACATAAATAAGTACTAGGGCTGTAATGTACAGTGTGATAATATAATTAACACTGCTGTATATTATATATTAGATAGTTGAGAGTAAATCCTAAAGAGTTCTCATCACAAGGAAAAACAAATTTTTTTCTATTTCTTTAATTTTGTATCTATATGAGATTATGGATGTTCACTAAACTTATTGTGAAAATCATTTAACGATGCATGTAAGTCAAATCATTATGCTGTACCCCTTAAACTTACACAGTGCTGTATGTAAATTATATCTCAATAAAACTGAAAGACAAAAAGGAATTAATTCCACTCACACACACACACGCACACACACACACAGAACTGTGATCACTGTAAGTGATTTTGGATATCAAGAGTTAGGGGGGAAAAAAAAAGCTCTAAGCAAAAGCAACACAACTAAAATTTATGTTAAGAACCTAGGTCTCAGCTTATACCAGTAAAACAAACCACTTCTTGTGTTTTATTTGTGACTTTTGGGTTGAAAGAGGAAACACAACTAAGACCCAAATATTTAAGAAGGCCTGAAGAAATCATTAAGACAATTCTGACAAAGTCATTCTTACTCCCTTCTCAGTGTTTTGTAGTCATCATTTTTCCTACAGTTCCCAGTCTCTCAGAGGCAGTTTTATTTTACCTTTACAGGTCAGAGTCAAGAACTCTGCAGTGATTAATTCTGTAGTATGTGTGAGCACTGCAGCACTACTGCCTAACACTTGATTCAAAGGACAGCATGTCCTATCCAATCAACGTGACACTGTCCTGCATAGTCACTGCTTCCATTTAAGAGCAAGGAGCACCTGGGCCATCATTATGCCTTACTACGGGAAAAAAAATAAACCCTCTTCTGATACAAGAACAAAATAGGACCAAAACTGCAGTAGGTTAGATAATTTGAGCTCTGAGCCAACTGGGGTGGTTTTTTTTTTTTTTCTTTTAGTCTCTAAGTTTAGGCCATCCCTAAAATTTACCACCTGTGAATGTAATCCAGCAGAGAGGGAAACAGGTCATCTAAATAAATACCAAGTAAAACGATTCTACAACTGCCAGAAAACGTTGTTTTCAACACATACCTGCCTTTTACTTTAAAAGGAAGGGGAAAAAGAAAGATGAGAAAGGAACTAAGAGTGGTTGAGTTCCTATACTATGCCAGGCTTGGCCAAGCATTTTCCATAACTATCCTTCACAACAACCCAACTGGCACAGGTATCACTAGCTCCAGTATTATAGAAGAGGAAATTGAGGTTTGGAAAGGCAAAATAACCTGCTGATCACAAAATGAGTAACTGGACAATGTAGACTCAAACCCAGGCCTCTGAGGCATCAAAACTCTCAGTATTCCACCATGGTGTGGCAAAACCAAAAAGCACCCCTCCTCTCCACTTTGTTTCTGGAAGCTGACTCTGCCAGGTATTGGGAGACTCTCTGGTTCTATTATTCTTCTCTAGTATGTGGGGCAAGTCCAGTGGGTCTGGAAGTTCTAGGTGTTTTTTTATTCCAAGCTTAGTCACTGAGATTCTTACAAACCCAGGTTCCTCTGTTCACAAATTTTACAAGAAAAAGTTGTCTTGTGAATGCAAAGCCATCTGAGCAGAGGGGAGAAAAATCAATATACCCTATAATTTGCAAGTAGTCTTGGGTTACTGAAAGTTAGTGGCAGTTAAGCAGTTACTTGGCATTCTGAAGTTCACTAAGCACAGAAATGTTGTATGACATGAATGTCACTGGTGCTCACACCCAGTACTACACCCTTTTGTATTCATTACCAGCTCTATAAAATGCAGAGAAGGTACCTCCAACTATTAATGTAGTATTCAAGAGGGAGGAATCAATCTATTTTTGTTTTATTGTGAATACAAGCCCACTTCCAATCACATTCATAGGCAACCCAGAAGGTTTCTGAACATTTTTATATTAACCTAAGTTTTTTCCCAGCACCATTAAAAAGGTCTATTTAAATATTAGCTACAATGGAGAAGCCTCAAGAGGAAAAAATACAAGCAAAGAAGCTCTTATGAGGACTATGTAGTTAGGGACTGGGTCTCTGCAGAGCTGCTTCTACTTCTTTTAAAATACTATACATATATTTCTCAAAAGAAGTACTTGGACACCAAATCATGATCTCTTAAAGGCTGGCCTTTACTTTCTAGCCTGAAAAGAAACCTCATCTCAAGAAATGGACCCAATGAAAATGAGAGTATGTCCTATCGTCACCAACTCCCCCACCCATTCCCCACCAGGTTTATTTGTAGCTTAGAAAACTGTTTAGATCTTCCCCTCTTACCATAGACAGTTTACTTAACACCGTTAACTTAAAAACCAACTGACTAAACTGACTACAGTTGCACAGGTCCACTTATATACAAATGTTTTTCAACAGTAAATACTACAGTACTAAATGATCTGCGGTTGGCTGAATTCTCGGATGTGGAACCACAGATAGGGGGAAAATACAGATACCAAGGGCCCACTATAAGTTATACATGGATTTTCAACTGCATGAACAGTCGGCATCCCTTACCCCCTCGTTATTCAAGGGTCAACTGTATTTGAGTCTGAATAAAGTCTATTAACCCTTCTGAGTACAGAATATCTGAGACCCCAACTAAGGGAAACTCTCGGGCAAGCTATTTCAAAAATATTATTTCCAAAGGAATCTGACCATTGCAGAAAATCAAATCAAGAGGGACTACAGTTCCGGCAAAGATATTCCAAATACCTCAAATACTGTCAAGCAGTTCTCTGTCATTAGTAAGCTAATATCACTGAACAGCCACAATACATTACAAAGCAGTTTCACATGCATATTTCTACTTGTGCCAACTCCTGCTATGTGTTTTATATTCTTTATCTAATTTAATCTTCAGAGCAACCCAATAAAATAGGCTATTTTTGTCTCCATTTTATAAATGAAGAAGCATTCCTCTCCTATGTTCCCTTAATACCCTAGGCATCTCTCTAACATTACATTTGTCAGATCACATTATAATTATCTGTTTATGTGTCCCTCTGAGGGCAGGGATTGTTTTTTTCTTATTTACCTTATATCTCAAGACTCTAAAACAATGACTGGTACACTATAATATCTGCCAAATAAATGAATAAAACAATTAACTAACCTGCCCAAGGTGGCGGGGTTGGGATTCAAAGCGATGTCTTCTAATTCCAATGCTCAAGCTCCTTGCACTACACCATACCACCTTCCAATAAATAAGAAATTTTAGGGCAGATGACCCGATACACAGATTCCAAGGGCAAGAGTCCATACCCATTATGATACTATCACTGTGCACACATAAAATGCCCAGATTCTATCTTTCTAATAAGTGACTTGTAACTAGTGATTGTGCAATGACTCAAAAACTACAGTATCTAACTTCTTTTAATGGAAACTTCTAAGACTATTTAGAGTATCCACAGATATCAGCAAACAGCAACACCAAAAAGAGGACATTCAATGTGAAAAAGACCATACAATTCCATCCATTTGATGTGTAGTGCTGCAGACATATATAACTTCTAAATAGGATTCATGCTCTTTGCCCCAAAGAATAGTTTCCTTTGCAGTCACGGATGGGTAAGAAATCAGCCTCAATTAACTAAGGGCTTGCAGGACTTCCTATGCATGTTAGGATAACTGTGTTAATAACACTCTGTTCCCCTATCCCCATTTAGAAGGTTCTGGTCCCTCCCTAGGAAAAGAACCAGAGGCCATTTTGACATTATCTAGCAGGATCTATCCTCAGTAGCTCTGATGCAGGGAGCGTCCTCATCTTTCCCAACACCACTGGCATCAGGGAATCTTGGTCTGTCAGCTGTGACAGATCAGGTTCCAGGGAACCAAACAGTGTGCATGATTCATGAAAGCAGAATTTCTACCCAGTCACCTGCAGTGCAGAAACTAGGAAGGGGATCTAACTTCCACTGTAAAAACTGTTTTCAAAAAAAAACCTAGAGTATAAAAAGGAATAACAGAATGAAGCTTTTTTAAATTGCTCAGGATAAAATAGTATAAACATATGTAACCAAAAAATTTATTTTCACAGAAAAACTAGTTTAATTCTCAGGCTGCTTTTCACAACAACAAATTTTAAAGATTTTGAATTTTTAAAAAGAGTTCTTGGTATTTAAGTTGTTTTGTCAGACTCAATATGAAAAAATATACACTGAATCTTAATCAGAAGTATGAACTTGTGTCAATCAGCTTTATGGTTAATGTCAGATACGTGAAGTTAGGAAAGGTAATAGTGCAAATAGAGATTTGCCTATTTTATCATGCTGCTATCCTGATTTTGCATTTCTGATCACGTCTCAAAATTAGGGCTGAAAGTTAGGTCGTAATATAAATGTAGTGACTTTTTCCAAGACTGTTCATCTCTGCTAATTTTCACTATATAATGGAAAATACTCCAGGACTTTGGAGACAAATCTGTGTTCAAATTCTGGTTCTACCATTATTAGCAGTTTGAATTTGAGCAAATTGAGCAAACATCCTAAACCTCCATTTCCCCATCTGTACCAGAAATAATAAAGCATATTAAAATACTGAAGAATTGGTAACTACTGTTATATTTAGAAATAGTGCTGAACTCATTTTTAAGAATCTGAGATAAAAGCCTAACCCTCTGTCACCTAAATCTTTTCATCCAAGGTCAATATTGCATCAGAGAGAGGACTACCAGTAGAAAGAAAACACTGAGAAAAATTATAAGTAATATTCACCTCCTTATCTGCCATTATTCTTACTTCATCCACGGTCTCTCTGCTACCTGGAAAGTCTTCTTTTTCAAGGTCAAAAGTTTCAGGGGAACTTAGCTGTGTCTCTGTAATTTAAAAAATTAAAACTTCATTAATTTTCATTTTGTATTTTCATAGTTAAAGAAAACAAACACCTGTTTTCTTAAGCTTAGGGTATGATAATTCTGCAGTGGCAATACAGATCAAGTTTGTTTCTTCTTAAAGCTTTACTGAGGCATAATTTACATACAACAGAATTCACCAATTTTCAGTATAAAGTATGGTGAGTTTTGACAAATGTTTACCATGTATACATGGTATCATTTATACCACATCACCACCACCATAATCAAGATATAAAATATTTCTAACAACCCCAAAAGTTCTCGTGTACCCCTCTGCAGTCAATCCTCCTCCTACTTGGCTCTCTGCAATGACCAACCTACTTTATGTTCCTAGAGTTTTGCCTTTTCTAGAATGTCATATAAATGAAATAACACAGTGTGTCATCTTTCGTGTCTGACTTCTTTCATTTAGCATAATGTGTTTGAGAAGCATCCATGTTGTTACATATATCAGTAGTTCATTCCTTTTTACTGCTGAGTAGTATTCCATTGTATGGATATATTATAATTTGTTTATCCATTCATCAGTTAATCCATTTGGCTTCTTTCCAGCATAGTTCTGGTTTTAAAGTATATTTATTTTGACAGAAAACAAAACACTGCTGATGCTAATTCTGAGGTGAAAGGGATGATTAGAGAAGACAAAAATCAGGAGCAGAAATAAAAATACATTCTCAACAAAGATATGCCTTTCTTTAATTATTCTTTAAGCAGCATTTATTCATTCAACATTAATGCAACAAATATTTATGGAAGAAGTTCCAGGTACTGTACAGGCTACTAGCAATATGGAGATGTAAGATGAAGTCTCTCATGGTCTCAGTCAGGGGTCAGCAAACTATAGCTCATGGGCCAAATAGAGCCAGTTGCCTGTTTTTGAAAATAAAGTTTTATTGGAACACAGCCACATTCATTCTTCTTTGTACTGTCTATGGTTACTTTTGAGTTAAAATAGCAGAGCTGAGTAGTTTCAACAGATTGTATGGCCCACAAAGCCTAAAATATTTATTATCTAGTTTTTTATAGAAAAAGTTTGCCGACTTCTGGTCTAGATATCTATCACTTGATATAACAAAAGAACACTAACAATATTTCAAAAAATGACAATAAATCTAGATATTTATCTGAGAACACAATCCAGTAAGTTCTCTGTTATCTACACTATACACACTATACATCTAACTGGTATTATATTTCTGTGCTTCACAAATACAATGAGTGGCCAATGCTGGGCAAATAGTATACCTGAAAGGTACTGAGATATCTTCTCAATCATCAAAGAATGATTATATACATTTCTAGTGTCAACTGTATTTTAACACATCATAATATTTTGAAAACTGGATGCACACACAGATTTTACCACCTTGTTGGAAAAAGACTTATAGTGCATAAACCTCAAAATCTTCTTTGTCAAGCTTCCCTCAGAGATATAACCAAAAAAGACATTTAGTCTGTTAGAAAATAAGAGTTGCTCACTGCTTGTACTACTGTAACAATAAAAAGTCTTTAATTAAGCTTTCTCTGGCTGAAATGTTCAACTATAGAGACAAATTAAGAGGACATTAGTTTCATAGAAGTAAATAATGCTAGCATCACGCACAACATGGGCATAAGGCTGTAATCTTGCTTCATCACTAATATGATGTTATAATTTTGAATAACAGACCCCTGGAACTGCCAGAAATATGAGACAAAACAAAACAGGTAAGATGGACTACTATACTCAATCTGTGTTTCACCCATTTAGGACAAATTTTTATACACAGCTTCTAAATTATATATTTTATTTTTTATTGAAGTATACTTGATTTACAATGTTTTGTTAATTTCTGCTGTACAGCAAAGTGATTCAGTTATACATACATATACATTCTTTTTTACATCCTTCTCCATTATGGTTTATCACAGGATATTGAATTTAGCTTCATGTGCCATAGAATAGGACCCTGTTGTTTATCCATTCTATATATAATAGTTTGCATTTGCTAACCCAAACCTCCTGCTCAATCCCTCCCCCACCCTCTTCCCCCTTGGCAACCACAGGTCTGTTCTCTATGTCTGTGAGTCTGTTTGTTTCGTAGGTAGCTTCATTTGTGTCATATTTTAGATTCCACATATAAATGATATCATATAGTATTTATCTTTCTCTTTCTTACTTCACTTAGTATGATAATCTCTAGTTCCATCCATGTTGCTGCAGATGGCATTACTTCGTTCTTTTTTGTGGCTGAGTAGTATCCCATTGTACATATGTACCACATCTTCTTTCTCCAGTCATCTGTTGATGGACATTTAGGTTGCTTCCATGTCTTGGCTACTATGAATAGTGTTGCTATAAACAGGAGTGCACGCATCTTTTTGAATTATAGTTTTGTCTGGATATACGCTTAAGAGTGGGATTGCTGGATCATATGGCAATTCTAATTTTTAGTTTTTTGAGGAAACTCCATAACTATTTTCCAACGTGACTGCACCAACTTACATTACCAGCAACAGTGTAGGAGGGTTCCCTTTTCTCCGCACCCTCTCCAGCATTTGTTATTTGTAGACTTTTTAATGATGGTCATTCTGACCAGTGTGAGGTGGTACCTCATTATAGTTTTGATTTGCATTTCTCCAATAATTAGCAATGTTGAGCATCTTTTCATGTGCCTATTGGCCATCTGTATTTCTTCTTTGGAGAAATGTCTATTTAGGTCTTCTGCCCATTTTTCAATTGGGTTTGTTTTCTTGTTGTTGAGTTGTATGAGTTGTTTGCATATTTTGGAAATTAAGTCCTTGTTGGTTGTATTGTTTGCAAATATTTTCTCCCATTCCGTTGGCTGCCTTTTTGTTTTGTTTATGGTTTCCTTTGCTGTGCAAGAGCTTGTAAGTTTGATTAGGTCCCATTTGTTTAGTTTTGTTTTTATTCCTATTGCCTTGGGAGACTGACCTAAAAAGCACTGGTACAATTTATGTCAGAGAATGTTTCGCCTATGATCTCTTCTAGGAGTTTTATGGTGTCATGTCTTATGTTTAAGTCTTTAAGCCACTAAATTAAAGAGACTGAGGAGTCTGACTCCATGGAGAAGTAGTTACACTTTCTTAGCAAAAGGAACAGTAATGTCAGGGAAACCTTTTGTGATCTCATTTAGAAGTGGTTTATATCAGCAAAGAGTTGGACTTAATTAGCAGGCTAATGACAGCAAGTCATGATCACAAAAGTTATCTAACCACAGTGATGAAGGGCTTGCTTTTCATTAACTTTTCTCTCATTAGGGATTTCAACTGTATTTGCAGTTTCCTGCTGCAAGATCCCAGGGTGATGTCACATGCCATCATCCTAAACCTACTGGGTGACTTCCTAGCAGGATGGCATAAGTCAGCAGTCCCAGATGGAGAGGGAGTAATGCTACCTTTTCACAAAAATAACACAGCATTCCTGACAGCTCCTGCCAAAATCATAGCAATTGGTAGAGGGGTCTCTTAGTGGGTATCACTAGGCAGCAATCCAAATAAATTTCAAATGAATTAAGAAACCACTTTCAATAAAAACAACATAGTTAAGCTTTAAAAGTAAGTACAGAAAGACCTTTATAATATGCTGCCAATTGTTTAAAAATAGTTATAGGACTTTCCTAGACTAATGTGTACACTAAATGAGTCTCTGTGGAAATAAAAACTTGAAAGAAACCAAAACAAGAAAACTACGAGTCTCTCTGACCCCGACAGGTTATACGCAACCTAAGGGAAAACTAGATATGACTTATGGTAACATTTGTCCAACACTTGCTGCCCAAAGAGTTTAAACATTAAGAGGAAGTTCCTTAATCTCACATGAATAAGGTTACTGATAATATATTAGGCCCCACTTTTAAGAAAAGCCAAAAATATATATAGAAGCTAAAACAAATTCCTTAAAAAGTAGTGGTTCATAATCACAAAATAATTCTTCATATTATACAATGATTCAACTCAAGAGTTCTCTTAGATAATGGATATTTTAGTTCATTTTAAATTATTTTGTGTATCAAAACCTATTCATGTGCAACTTTCAATGAACATCTCTCTCGTACCTTAAACAAAGTATTGATACATGTGTCTTCTCAACACCACTGTTAACAAAAAGCAAAGTATGATACTTAACCAGGTTAAGTATCTGTTCTGAGATTACAAATAAGTCAGTGACAGAACTGTGCACAATACTCAATTTCTGGACTCCCTATGCAATAGACACCATGAATGGCAATGTAAAACTAACTAGTAAAAGCCTCAGGGAAAAAAACTGCTTAATGACAGGCAGATTTGAGGACAACCCACTTTGAGAACTCATAAACCAAAACATAAAGTCCTCTTGGCTCTCAATGTAGAGTTAAATTCTATTCCTAATGCTTTGCTGCTGCCATCTCTGATGAGGCTAGTAAGCAAACAAAAGAGCCATGTTAATTTCAAACTAAACTATCTCTAAGAAAAGGTGAGAAGCAGAGCCAATGTCCATCAAAAATGTGTGTGTGTCTGTGTATATATATGTATGTGTGTGGAGAGACACACACACAAATCAATCACACGTAAACCTCCTGAGAGTGGGTTGGAAAAGTCAGAAAAATTAAAAGGCACAAAAAGGTAGATAGCTAGGGATCAGAAACTAGTAAAATCACAGTGGGGTACTTACCAGGACACACAGTGATTTCCTCTGCAGAACTCTCTGGCATAAGGACTGAGCTTCTCTTACTGTTCAAAGGAGCAATGCTGAAAAGAGAACCAAACCCCCAGTGAATTCCCAGTAAAATAAATCAGAACATGGGGCCAAAAGCAATGGCTAGTCATTCACAAAGCCACAGGTAATCTGATACCTGCTGTCCAATACCACAAAAGCACAACAGGGAAGCAAGGAATCAGTAGTGAAAACTCCAAGCCAAAAACAGGGAAAATAAATATGCTTACAACTTTGGTTCCAGTGAAATCACTGAATGAAAAGAACCCCCTTTTGAAGTCTTCACAAAGGAAGGTTGAAGGGTAAGGACTATCAGACAAAAAAATCCACTCTAATATAAGGATGTCAAAAGTGTTTCATAGCCTCCATCTCAGCCTTCTGAAAGCTAGAGATTTGTAAACTCATAAGAGAAGATATGAAGATTCTTCTGACAACACAATAGCTTTCCCCTCACCTTGCAGTTAAATTTCCTCTTTATCTCAAGATATGGCTCTCCAAGCAACAAAAATAAGATTCAATTCCAAACTGCCCTACAACAAAAATCTGCCCAACCAAGTTGAATATCTCTTCTGAGAAAAACATAATTATGAATGGCTCCCCTCATGCAACCTTCTGGTTTACCCTGCCTGTTCATGGAGTGCAATCTCTTCCTGACATAGGAACACATGGCTGAGAGATCTGAGTATCTGAGCTAGACCTGTCATGCTTCACAGAGCTTTACAATTAGTTTGATCAAGTATGCAAGAGAACGCTTAAAATCACAAATCCTCACATCAACCAAGAACCACGAAGAAGAGAGAATAACCACCACTGATACATGATAAATAACTAAATCCTGATAGGAAACCACAAGTGATTTCTCCCTCTAAATAAAACACCTCAGAGCATTTGTTATAAACCTAAGCCAGAGACAGTTTATTCGGCACGTAACATTAGAGCTCTATTCAAAGGGTCCGTCACAAAACAATTTGCTGACATTTATAAAATGGGCTAATCAATTTGAAGTCAAACCGCATTGCCTGCAATTCCAACTCTCTCCTGGTGACAAAGCGTATAATCATTTATTAAAACCTACATCTGCTCTGCAGAAGGCTCACCACAACAAAGCAGAGTGGCCTGCAGGAAGCAGAAGACCTACTCTGGTTAAAACCACTTCCAAAACTGTCTTAACAGCAGGAGAATCAAACCAAAGCCATATTCTTTAGCTCAGGAAGAAATACCTAGTACTATCAACTTAACCAAAAGCCTAAGAACACCAACTAAATTACAAAATGACAAATGGCAATTGGGTCTCAACTTCTGTTTGGAGATGAAGGTCAGTTAACACAAAATTAAGCTCTTGAGTAATCCTCAAAGGTCAACTACCAATAAAAGGGAAAAGTAATTGGAAGCCTGATCTAGTTAATAAGTGTAGTTTGTAACCAATCAACCTCTACATATTATTAAAGTGAGAAGATTTAAGAAGGTAACCCCATCAATCAAACCATCAAGAATAACTGAGGAGGTAATACAAATACAACCATTTAAGGAAAGATGAGACAAAATCAGATTAAAAGTGGCATAGGACAGGGAGTGAGGGTGATACAGGTTCTGTGTGGCCTGAAAAATATAAAAGCTTCAAAGAGAATGTAAATCTTAAGAGCAGACTTAAAAGATGTGTATGGTTTAGATATGCACATAAAATAAGCATAAGCAGAGGGAACAAAGGGAGAAAGGGGAGAAAGGACTAGAAGGACCATGAAGAAATCAGTCTAGAGCCTTCTTATTGGCATAGGAAGCTAGTATAGTTAGTTAAGAGAGTAGCAGGATGTAACCACTTTTCAGGAATAGTACAGATGGAATTTGTGCCAAGATGGTTGGATTAGACAAGTAAACCTCTAAGATCTCTTCCAGCCTAATATTCTAGACTTCTATAAGATGCATATTTGAGAACTGGGAGATAATGATTTCTCCTAGGCTGTGTGTATAAAAGAGCCAAAAGGTCCCTGGGCAAGCTGTTCCTATACAGTGTCACTCATGTGGCTCATCTCTTTTATTCTGGTACTATCAGAGGAGAATTCAGACCCATAATGACATATAATTTTACCTCTGTGAGGCAGGTACAGAATTTCCTTCTTCAGAAGTTTCTTCGACAAACAGCCCTTGGGAAGACTGCAAAGAAATATGTAACATCCTAAATATATAGGCACAGATGAACTGGTTTCTCTTCCTTTTTAAAAAAATTTAATTGTTCAACATTATCACTCAGCAATTAGTAATAAGAATAAAACATTTTACATAAGTCAGTGAGTTTAAGTAAAAAGAACATATCCTGTGGAGTCAGAACACTGGAATTTAAATCATGGGTGAACCACCTGTTAACTTTGTAATCTTGGGTAAGTCACATCTGAATCTGCTTCCTCATCTTAAAGTAGTATTAACAATTGCCTCACAGAGTGTTATTGTGAGAATTAAACAAGATAATATATATGATGCACTGTGTAAAATGCAAGACATATAAATATTAATTGGCGAGTCAAATGAATTATGATTTCAGAAAAGCAATTATGAAGCTTTTGTTGTGGAAGGAAGAGATATAGAGAAAAGTTCAGTTCTCAGTGGGAAGAAGTCTCTCTTGCACAACCAAGCCATAACATAGGCTATCGAAAAGAAAGGGTTATAAAGATTCCTTTTGCTAAAAATCTGCCACTATGGTTTTAATATGTGGCCACAAAGATACCTTTTAAGAAACATAACAAATAGGGACTGGCTAAGAAAAAAATTATTTTCTCTGATTAATAGTAGAGTTGGTGCAAATGTTAACTCATTAAATGTAGGTGCACAGCAGAGTGTGGAAAAAGTAGCTACTGCTGCCTTAGGGGTACTTCTGAGGAAGTGCCTGGGCTGTGAGGCTTCTTCCAATAGATGTAAAGCTACTGGCTGAAATTTTTCAGGGTCTCCTAACAGGATATAAATAACCTAAACAAGTTAGGCACCTCTATACCACTCAGGTAAATGATGAAATATACTAAAAACAGGAATAGCCTAGATGAGCCTTCAGTCAAACGGAAGATAAAGCTGTACAATGATTGGGAATGTAGTCACTACGAAAAATGAGGGCTGAACAAAACTGTCAAAAGGACTAAAATACAACAGAAATACTTCACCTGACTGTTTGAACTCAGTGGTGACAAAACAGTTTTATTTCTATCTCAAAAAAAAAAAAGGTAAATACTGACACCTGGTGTCCGTTTAACAGAATTTTACCTTGTTAGAATGACTAGCCAACTAAGCCTTTGGCTTCAGAAGCAAACAAGGTACTGATTAATAAGTTATGAGATACCTCCACCTCTACCTCAGGCTAAACATATCTCTTCCTTTCCCAGTGTAATTTTTTGAAAAAATTATTGTACACCTATTATGTGCCAGGCCTATGCTAATCACTTTACATGTATTATCTCCTTTAATCTTCACAAGAACCTTCTGAGGTAGAAGCTATTAAATTATCTTAGAAATGAGGAAAGTGAAACTTGGACAGGTTAAATAATCTTTCCAAAATCATAGAGCTGTTCAAAGTGGAGCCTGGACCTTTCTGACTCCAAAATCCATGCTCTAACCACTACAGTTATGTTGTTTAGTCAAATAATTTTCTTCCTAACCATTTCAACATAGAATCCCAAGACTGTCTTCATTTCAATAAATCATTTTTAATTCCTAAACTTACACCTCAATGGCAGTAATCTAAACACGGGTAAAGTAAGGTTCTTCCAGAATATGAAAATAACAGAGCAAAACAAGCAGACAAAATTTGATTAGAATATCCAAGTCTAATCAAGGTGAACAGAGAAGCATGACAGGAATGTAACTTTCACTAAGGAAGCTGTGGCCTAATCAAGACATTGCACTCTGCCTGAACAAATAATATGTTAATGGAAATGGATAGTTTGCAACAAATCTAAAAAAGAAAAATCCAAAGACCCAGAATCAAGCAGTGTCTTCAACACCATGGTCTGGAAGTGAAAGTTAACAGACACATCATCTGATCACCACAGAAATGTCCTCTGCTGCAGGCACTAGTAGCTTATCAGGTCTTTCCAAAGACTAGTTGAATCACCCCTTAAAACTTCCACTTTCTGATTATTATTTCAGCCTTCCAGATTCCTTCATCCTAGAAAAAGGTATGATGGTGGGCTGGAGTATTCTGGTTAATGAAAATGTCTCTCTTCCATAATAAATTAACAAACTGACATTTGGTATACATACCAGCTTGAAATTTGGTTAATCAAAGTCAGTTCTCACATTCCCACAGAATCTGGTCATTTCTGAGAAAGAAATCCCAGTACCTGGACTGAGAAATTAAGGATCAGACCCTAAAAAGTAGTGACCACATCAATATACTAACCCTCCTCTCCCTGCTGTACAGCCATCAAGATGACCTCTCCATTTTCATTAACAACTTCCCTATAACTGCAGTGATGCCAGAAACCAGTTATCATCTGATCCAAACTGTTTAGTCTATGTGAAGTTTTTATAACCTAAGCAGTTTGCCCCAGGGTGAATGTTTCTCTGAGTCCCTATTTCTGGGACTCTCTTGCTATCTCTATCAACCAAGGAGTCTCAAATGTGGGCAGTTCCAGCAAAGCCATAATCAATAGAAAATGTTTAACAAACACATAAACTCTTTCTACCCACAGTTCCTGAAAGCAAAAGACCAAGATAAGACAAGAAATTACAATTGCAAGACTTTCATTATTTGCCTATAAAATTAGTTAAGTTGATTTCTCTTTGTTTTGTTTTTTTAAAGATGCTATTCTACATCAGCAAGGCTGCAGTGAACTAGGCATTCTCATACATTGCTGGAAGGAAAGAGTACAAATTTGAACAACCTTTCTTAAAAGCAATTTAGCAGTAAATAGCAGGTCTTTTTTTTTTATGTTCCTAACTCTTTAACCCAGCATTTTTCTGGCTCCCTATCTCTAAAGACACTAATCTTAAATAAATAAAAGTTTTACTTAAAAAGATGTTTATCACAACTGAAATACCCAGCGATAGGAAAACGATTTAAATATTATCATAAACTTATAAGCCAAAATATTATAGTAATTAAAAATGAGATCTATAATTTTAACATCGTAAGAAAGTTTACATAATGTTAACTTAAAAATATAAAAATACAGTAATATGATATAAACCATACAAAAAAATAGGTATAGAAAAAAAGATGAAGGAATACATCACTGGATGGTAGGATGGTAGGACTGTGGATACTTTCAACTTTGTTCTTCACACTTTTTTGCATTTTTCAATAGTTCTAAGTGATTTCTAAAAATAATGTTAATGACTAAACTGAATATTTACTAGGTTGTCTACCTGGTCTCCTTTTACTGAGGACTGTTCCTCACCCCTGGCACTGCAGGACAGCAGTGGGCTCACAGCCATTTGTACAATTTGGAACATACCCCCTTTGGGCCACGGACAACTGGGCTGGGGACGGCTACTAACTCTAAATGGGCCATAAGTCATTTCCTAGAAGTTTGAAGTTGGAACTGGGAAAGAATAAATCTCCTGTAACCTGTATTTACCTTTGGGAACTGTAGGATCAATATCTTCCACCTACCATGTGAAACAGAGAAGCAAAGGAAGCCAGTTTGCAGGGAGGAAAATGAAGCAGACACAATATAACTATGAGATACAGACGAATTTTCCAGACCTAGTGCCTTATCCAGGCTTGGTTTACCATTCTGTTTTAGAATTTATGAGGCACCCTATTTCCTTATGATGAAGTCCTCTTTTTAATTAAGCTAGTTTGATTTAGTTTGTTATAGCCAAACAGTACCAATTAATAATACCATGTGTAGTATTTGGTGGCCTGTTCATGAAGTTAGAGAACTTCAACCTAATAAGGCTAGCCACTAGGTTCTAACCACTTCCAGCCTATTCTAAAGGCACTGCTTTCAAACCTCAGAACCTGACACAAGTCTATGCTCTAGAACTCTGGCCCATGGGATCTTTCAAGCTAATGACTTGAATTACAGTAAATCATTAAGTGTTCACTCTGTGGAGTTAATTTATTCTTTTAAGAGGAAGTATCTCTGAATCACAATGAATAAGCAAAATGTTACCATAAGCATAACCTAACTTTCCTTTGGAAAAGAGGCAAGTCACTAGAAGAACTGTTAAGAAAAATGCTTTCTCTTCCCACACAGCTATGTTTCTAGAATGTGAATGAAAAAGGATGTTAGGGAAGAATAATTCCCATACATATTCTCAATGAATAACCTTCTGGTCCCTTAGAGAAAACTACCATTTACTGAGTGGCTATAATCTCCTAAGCATTATACTAGACATTTACATAATTCACTTTAATCATTAAAACTACTGAAATATATGAATTACTACTCCCATTTTACAGATGTTTACAGATGTTTTTAAACTGAGATTCAGAGGCTAAATGGCTTTCTCAAAGGCAGAGTCACTAAAACACTAAAGTCAAAATTCAAACTCCAAATCCATGCTCTCTACACAATGCTATGAAATTTCTCATAGCTACCATTTCTTGAACCCTTATCATAAAAGAGACAGAACAGGATAATAGCAAAACAAAACCAAAAACTCAAGAGTCCAATAATAGAAATAGTGACAAAAAATAGTAAAGTAATAAAACAGAATACTCTTGAAAATTATAGTTTATAAAGAATTCATAATTATATAATACTTAGAGAAAAAAATAGAAAAAATAGAATATAAGCTTACTCTGTTACATATACAACCTATATATCTATATAATATTATCTAGGAATCTCAGAAAAAGACTTAAAAGGCAACCTAAATGTCCCCAAACAGGGAATTGTTTTCAGTAAATTACTGAAAATCACCACAAGCAAAATCAGAAACACACCATTATGTGAGGGAAAAAATAAACTGGAAAACTATCTGCATTTCCTATCACAAAGGACCACTTCCCCTAATACATAAAGGGTGCCTACAAACCACTAAGAAAAAGACTATCGTAAAAGAAAAACGCCCATAAGATCTAAACAGACAGAAAAGGAAATACAAATGGGTCTCAACTACACAGGAGAAAAGTGCAAATTAAGACTGCATTGTGGGACTTCCCTGGTGGAGCAGTGGTTAAGAATCCGCCTGCCAATGCAGGGGACATGGGTTCGATCCCTCTGGGAAGTTCCCACATGCCACGGAGCAACTAAGCCCATGCACCGCAACTACTGAGCCTGCACTCTAGAGCCCGCGAGCCACAACTACTGAGCCCGCACGCCACAACTACTGAAGCCCGCGTGCTCTAGGGCCCACGTGCCTCAACTACTGAGCCCGTGCTCCTAGAGCCCGTGCTCTGCAACAAGAGAAGCCACCGCAGTGAGAAGCCACCGCAGTGAGAAGCCCACACACCACAACGAAGAGTAGCCCCCGCTCGCTGCAACTAGAGAAAGCCCATGCGCAGCAATGAAGACCCAACACAGCCAAAAAAAAAAAGACTGCATTGCGATACTATGTTTCATGTCTCAGACTGGCAAAGATCAAGAAGTCCTGATAATACTGTACTGGTATGGGTATGGGGAAGCTGGTACTCATACAACCTCTACAGAAGGCAATTTAGGAACAGCTAACAAAATTGTAAATATATATATACTTTGGTCCACCAATTACATCAACAAGATCTTACAAAATCTCCCATGTCGATGAAACATCTTCTGCACAAGAGTAATAATCCTCTTCCGATTAAAAAAAAAAAGAGTGATAATCACTGCAGTAGTGTTTGTAACTATTATTTTGGAAATGACCTAAATGTCCACCAATAGAGGCACTAGATAAACTCATCCATACATGACATATTACACATTCCCCTCGCCCCCACCCAAAAAGAAGAAAATTTTTAGGTACTGTTATAGAATGATCTCATAGAGATAGTAAATGAAAAAAGCAATGTGCAGAATAATGTGGAATATGCTATCAGCTGTGTAAAAAGTGAGGAAAATATGTATACACATTTGCTTGTACTACATGAAATATCTTGGAAGGATGCACTAGAAACTAGTAATAAATGTTGACTCCAGGGAGGGGAACTGGTTGGCTGGGGATGGGGATAGGAGACAAACTTTTTATTTATATCTTTTTGAATTTTGAGCCAGGTGAACATTATTACCTATTCAAAAACTTAACTTTTTAGAAACACATATTTTAAAACAAAAAATAAATTTATGATATATCCATCTGATAGAATAATGTTTTCAAGTATACATAATAGGAAAAGATCTAAGATAAGCTATTAAATAGGGGAAAGGAACAAAGTTTACACAGAAGAGTCTTCATTTTGTTGAAAAATTAAAAAGAAAAAAATATTTTTATATGCACAGAAATAATAATGATTGCCTCTTAGTGCTGGGATTATGAGCAATTTTTTCTTCTTTACACTCTTCTGTACTTTCCTAATTTTCCGCAGTGAGCATATGCTACTTTAAAAATCAGGGGGGCAAAAACACAGAAAGAACAGATAGCTAAAATAATCCTTTGTTTAATCATCCTTAATTACAGCATCACTGACCCTTACCTGACCATGAATGGTTGTTGGTTCTTCCTCCAACAAAAGTTTCTCTTTCAAGCTTTTAATTGGGCTTTCTTGGAAATCCTTGGTTTTTGAGTGCCAGACAGATGCCCTAAACTCCTGCCTCTCCTCTTTGTCTTCATCTCCCATATCTTCTGAGATGCATTCATTTTTTTCACTAGCCTGATCTCCTTGGCCACATTCATTCTGGATCAGAGAAGGAGGTCTAGGTAACACTGGCTCCCCAAACCCTTTTTTTTTTAAGAGCTGCCTCTGAGCCATTTTCAGGCTCTTTTGATAAACCTCCAACTGGCAGAGAATGACCTTGGTATATTGGTTAGGGTCTACTCCAGCAGGGCAGAATGGAATACCCCAGAAGTAGTGCACAGTGCCCCCAATGTCCTGGAGACCTTTGGCATCTGCTGGGGTAGGCAGACAGTGCCTAGATGTGTCCCCCCTACCCTGGGCAGCTTTGTGAAAAGCACAACCCCTCCCAGTACTTTCCTGTGGCTTCCCACACTGTGTGCGCTCAGCCAAGTGGCCAGTACATCTGTCAAAACATTTAACGTTCTCATTCTCAAACACTGGCTGGCTTGACTGGTCCCAGCTTCCTGAGCTGCCAGAGACCGGCTCCTCTTCAGTGTTTTCAGTGCGGTCCCAAGGCTCCTCTCTTTCCTCAGACTCGTTTCCCTGACTGATATGTGAGCCTTTAAACAGTGATGGAGGTACCAGCTGCCATATGCCTGTAGGTATTTGAGAAAAAGTAGGGCTAAGGACAAACCATTTTTTATTAAGAGGGCTTGGTAAGTTATCAAGAATTACATAATGTGGGTAAAAAAAGGCTCTTCTTTGGGTTTAACCAAAGGTTGGCTTTTCCTTGGAGATAAAAGTACGCTGGATATTAGTGAGATCTCAACTACTTTCTGATTTAACCTCTTTAATACCACCAAAGGGATTCTGGACATTTCTGTGTATCTACTCTCAGCATGATATCCCTGTGATATGGTTATACTTGATGAGAAGGAGCCAGAACAGGGAGACATGCCTTCAGTGGTCCCAAAGTCTGTGGCTTTCTCTTGGTGGGACTGTGAAGATGGTCCAGCGGCCAGAGGTCGAGATCTGGTAGCAGAAGCATCAGAAGGCCGGCAACTCTGAAACAAGTGATCCCACACCAGACCAGGTTTATTATTAAGATAGCTATACAGGAAGGGTCACAGGAAAGGACAAAAAGGGGAGTCCACCATCCCTAAGAGATTCTCCTCTCCAAAACGTAGATGCTCAATTCAAATGAATTCTACAACATGTACTGCAAGCCTACTATGTGCAAAGTGCTATACTAGATCACTATACTAAACCCTTTTCTAATATAGAGAGGTGAATGGCATAAAGGATGGCTCACGACCTGCCACTGGCAAATATCTTTCACATTTAAAATAATTTCAATTACACATATTCAAATCACAATTAAATATTATTTGAAAAATTTTAAGACTGCTCATTTTTTCTCTCCATAACCCACCTCTGGTTCTCATTCCCTTTGCTCTTCCCACAAAACAGGGGAAGTAAAGCACCTTATCTTGCTCCCTTTTGGTTTCTTGACACTCAATAACTCTTTTCAGAAGCTGCCAACTACTACGGTTCTCTTAAGCCATGGACTGAAAATCTGTGAGGTGGAAAACTTTCATACAGAATTAACAAAACACTTCAAATTGAGTTCATCAACGATTCAACACAGACTTAAAAATTATTATGGGAAATACCTGTTACTTGAAAACCATATGAACTACTATAACTGGTTCCTAATGCAGCCATAACACTGCAGAAATAAAAAACTACTGCTGATCAATCCTCACAAACTTTTTCAACATAGCATATTTACATTCAGGCTTTCAGCAATGGCTTTCCTCAAGAGCTCCTCTTCTTCCTCCTCTTGGCTGTTCACCTCCCTAGCTTCCTGTTCACTCATTTTGACAGCCAGAGCAAACTGTTCTTCTTCTGTCATTTCTGTAAGAAGATCGGGAAAAGAGAGAGAGGGACACCACAAACATTGAATCAGCACGTAGACAAGAAACAGAATTATTAAACTTTTCAAGCAAAGACACTACAGACCATTTAGTACAATTTTATAATTTTACAAATGAGGAAAGCCCCAAAAGGTAAGGTGCTGGCAAAGATCAGCAGCAGCAGTTACAAGAATCCTGGGTTAACTAGACTGTGAACTCCTATGAAGGCAGAGTTTCTGCCTATTTTTGTTCACTGTTGTATCTCCAGCACAAGAAAAGAGTACCTGGCACCTGGTAGATACTCAATAAATATCTGGTGAATGAATAAATAGGAGGAACTAACTTCCACCCCAGGGCTTTTTGTTACATATCACTTTATACATATTTGCTTCAAGCTCAACATTTAACCAGAATAATTTTACTCTTCAGAATCCTCTGATTTACCCAGTAGAAAAGAACATTTCTAATGACCAGAATGTCACCTCCAAAGACCATTTCCCATTAAAAGCAACTGGGTTACCTCAGAGAGAAGTAGTTGATTCCAAGTCTGCATCTGTAGAAGATGAACTAGAATATCTATCATATCTGTGAGCAATGAATCTATCCGATATAACCAGGGTCGTATCAAAAGAACTTACGAGCCAACTTAAAAAGGTTCTCAATGGCCAAAAATGGGACCACTGGAATATCAATAAGGATAATGAATGCAATGAATTAAAACACACTAAATATGTTTAAATCTATGAGTTCATAATAGTACTTAAAAAAAAACACAACTAACTGGTCACTGTTGAAGAATATTAGTGAATCAACTGTTCTGAAAACTGGTAAATAAAAGGATAGAGGATCAAGCTTTTGTTCTACTCTTCCAACACAAGCTATACTACTGGGTAACCAACCAGATGAAGAGAAGTTTCTCTTTAAAGAAGTATTCCAGCTAATAAATATAATAGAAATGATAGAATTAGAATATTGCCATTTTAGAGTCTGTCATACAGAGTAAAGTAAGCCAGAAAGAGAAAAACAAATATCGTATATTAACGCATATATGTGCAATCTATAAAAACGGTACAGATGAACCTATTTGCAGGGCAGGAATAGAGATGTAGATGTAGAGAACGGACATGTGGACACGGGGGGTAGGAGACAGGGGGACGAATTGAGAGATTAGGTTTGACATAAATACACTACCATGTGTAAAATACATAGCTAGTGGGAACCTGCTGTATAGCACAGGGAGCTCAGCTTGGTGCTCTGTGACAACCTACATGGGTGGGGTGGGGGTGGGGGTGGGAGGGAGGTCCAAGGGGTAGGGGATATATGTATACATATAGCTGATTCACTTCATTGTACAGCAGAAACTAACACAACATTATAAAGCAATTTTACTCCAATATAAAAAAAATGAGAATATTGCCATTTTGTATAATCCCTATGGAGAGAATTTTGGCAATGTCTAACAAACTACATATATGAAACAGCAATCCCAATTCTAGCAATTTACTCTAATGATATATTTCCAATTTTTTAAAAAGTAAATATGCACTATATTTTTCATTGCAACATTGTTTGAATTTGCAAAACACTAGAGTCCACATAATGACTACAATAGGACATTGCTTGAATAAACTCTGGTATACATATATAAAACTGTAAAGAAGAATAAGGAAGGTATCTATGGTCTGGGAACAGAATGATTTCAAAGATACGGTATTAAGTTAAAAAAAAAAAACACAGGGCTTCCCTGGTGGCGCAGTGGTTGAGAATCTGCCTGCTAATGCAGGGGACACGGGTTCGAGCTCTGGTCTGGGAAGATCCCACATGCCAAGGAGCAACTGGGCCCGTGAGCCACAACTACTGAGCCTGCGCATCTGGAGCTTGTGCTCCGCAACAAGAGAGGCCGCAATAGTGAGAGGCCCGCGCACCGCGATGAAGAGTGGCCCCCGCTTGCCGCAACTAGAGAAAGCCCTTGCACAGAAACGAAGACCCAACACAGCCAAAAATAAATAAATAAATAAATAAATAAATAATAAAAAATAAAGGAATTCCTTTAAAAAAAAAACACACAAAAGAGTATACAGTATGCCACTTTTTCCAAAGACTGACACAGGAAGGAAAAATTAGAAACTAATGCAAGTGGTTATATACAGGTAGTTGGGCAAAAAGTGGAAGGGGTAAGGGAGGGAGTGACATTTCTTTGCATATACCTTTTTGTATATCCTTGACTCAATTAGGTAAAGGTTAAACCTATTTTCAAAAAGTAAAATAAAATCAATAAGGATGAGGGATCCCTAAAATTTAATCTCAACATAAAAAATGCACCCAAATGAATCGCAAGTGACCTTAATGAGAATGAAAACATAACATATCAAAATCTGTGGAAGGTACCTAACACAATGTTTACAGGGAAATGTATACCTTTACATGATCATATTAGAAAAGAAGAAAAGTTTAAAATCAGAGATCCAAGCTTTCCTCTTTAAAAAGCCAAAAAATGAAGAGTGAAATTCACCCAGAGTAAGAAAAAAGAAAGAAATATAAAGAGCAGAAATCAATGAAATAGAAGATGGCATACAATAAAGAAAAAAAAGGGACTTCCCTGGTGGCACAGTGATTAAGAATCCACGTGACAATGCAGGGGGCACCAGTACAATCCCTGGGCTGGGAAGATTCCACATGCCACGGAGCAACTAAGCCCGTGCACCACAACCACCGAGACTGCGCTCTAGAGCCCACGAGCTGCAACTACTGAGCCCACACACCACAACTACTGAGCCCCCACACTGCAACTACTGAAGCCCGTGCGCCTAGAACCCGTGCTCCGCAACAAGAGAAGTCACCACAAGGAGTAGCCCGTGCACCGCAACGAAGAGTAGCCCCTGCTCACCACAACTAAAGAAAGCTCGGGCGCAGCAAGGAAGACCCAATGCAGCCAAAAATAAATTAAAAAAAAAAAAAGAAAAAAAAATTTAGGGATTTCCCTAGCAGTGCAGTGGTTAAGATTCCACCTGCCAATGCAGAGGACACGGGTTCAAGCCCTGCTCCGGGAAGATCCCACATGCCGCGGAGCACCGAAACCCATGCGCCACAGCTACTAAGCCTGTGCTCTAGAGCACACGAGCCACAACTACTGAACCCGCTCACCACAACTACTGAACCCGCTCACCACAACTACTGAAGCCCGCATGCCTAGAGCCCATGCTCTGCAACGAAAAGCCACCGCAATGAGATGCCCGCACACCACAGTGAAGAGTAGCCCCCGCTCACCACAACTAGACAAAGCCCGCACACAAAAAAGAAGACCCAATGCAGCCCAACTTAAGTAAATAAATAAATAAATTTATTTTTTAAAAAAAACAGCTTCAGGTTAAAAAAAAAATTAATACCAAAAATTGATTCCATGAAAAGGTCAATAAAATTTATAAAACTCTAATTAAACTGATGAAGGAGAAAAAGAAAACATGTAAGTTAACAACACAGTAATAAAAGAGGGGATGTACCACTACAGATACTACACTCATGAAAAGAATAATAAGTGAATACTGTGGACAATTTTATGCCAATAAATTTGACAAACTGGATCATTCATTCTCAATAGGCATGATATCATCCCCAAGTGGACAAAAACTGGTTCTTGGAAGTCCAAAAAAATCTTACTCTCTTTACATATAAAAAATGGATATATAAGTCAGTACATAAACAGGATATACAGCATTATCTGTGGTATTAAAATTTCATGGGGACAGTGGTGGCTAGGAAAACAAAGTCTAAAAAGGATCCTTCAGGGAACAGTAATGAAAAAAGGACTGAGAAACACTGACTTAACTGAAACAAACAAAACAAAAAAATCACTGAAAAACATAAATTTTGGAAACTGACACAAGAAGAAACAGAAAATCTGAATAGCCTTACATCTATTAAACAATCTGAATTTCTAATTAAAAACCCCTCCATAAAGAAAATCCAAGGCCATCTGACATTCATCACTGGTGAATTCTAACTAAGAATAAAGAAAAAAATAATAGCAACATAATTCAGAAAGTAAGATATCACGTCTCCCCAACTTGATTTATAGATTCAACACAATCCCAATAACAATCCCAACAAGCTCATTTAATGGAACATAATAGAAAATTCAGAAATAGATCCACAAATCAATTTTTCAATTGATTTTCATCAACAATCCTTTTCAGCAAATGGTACTAGAACTGGTAATCCATAAGGAAAAAAAATGAACCTTAACTCTTATCTCATACTATACACAAAAAATTAACTCAAAATGGAATATATATCTAAATGTAAAACCTAAAACTATAAAAGTCCTAGAAGAAAACATAGGTGAAAAACCTTTGTAACTGTTGGGTAGTCAAGTATTTCTTAGACAAGACCCAGAGAGAAAAAACAAATTCTTTTTAAAAGGACCTGGGACTTCCCTAGTGGTGCAGTGGTAAGAATCCGCCTGCTGATGCAGGTGACATGAGTTCGAGCCCTGGTCCAGGAAGATCCCACATGCCACAGAGCAACTAAGCCTGTGTGCCACAACTACTGAGCCTGCGCTCTAGAGCCCACGAGCCACAACTACTGAAACCCATGCGCCTAGAGCCTGTGCTCTGCAACAAGAGAAGTCACCACAATGAGAAGCCTGCACACCGCAACAAAGAGTAGCCCCCACTTGCCACAATCAGAGAAAAGCCCGCGCAGCAACGAAGACCCAACACAGCCAAAAATAAATAAATAAAATAAAATAAATAAATATATATATTTTTAAAAGGACACTCTTACTCACCAGTTACTATCTCTTATTTTTTATATAACCATGATCTGAGACTAAAGTCCAATAAACATCCCTGCTGACTAGGACACATTTTACCTGACCTCTCTACTGTAATAAGAACCCAACCATTAGAAGAAAGGGAGAAACAAACTGGAATACCATCCAGGAGGCATGCTCCTTAGAGGAAAATGTCAGCAAGTGCCAACCTTAGACTCTCTAACTGAATTGGCTTGACTCACCTTATCAAATGATTCTGCTGATTCTAAACACAAAGTACTACACAATTTGTGTGAAGCTGATTATGCTGGTCATAATTTATGATGATTAACATCTCCCAACATTCAGGTTAGCCTCCCGCTGAGATGTGCAAACAGGCTGTTAACAATCCAAACAATCCAGAACACAAAACTAGATAGAGAACCTGAATAATTTGCAGTTGTTCAAAATGGCTGAAAGAGAACATTTCATGTAACAACAACAACAAAAGATAAATTATTTTCCTGCCCTAATCTTTTCCTAAGAACTTCCTTTTCCAAAACAGATACAGCTCTGCAACTATGGTAAAGCTGATATATCTATATATGGCCAGTTACAATGTAAATTTATAAAACACTTTTGAAATAATCAAGGCACTGTGTCATAACCCGTACAGATGTGCTTTCTTAAACAAAGTGACACCACTTCTGGGAATTTATCCTGAACAATCACTGAAAAGGAGAAAAGTGTTACACAAGAAGATGTTCATTACCCTATAACCTATAAGGTGTCTTACTTAGATACCTAAAGACAAGGCCATGGTTAAGTACATTGTGGCATGTTAACTCAAGAAACTCAGATGTTGTTATCAAAATACTAATCATGAAGACATATAAAAATGATAAAGTCTGGTGGGGCAGAGTCAAGATGGCGTACTAGGAGGCAGCATAATTCGCATCTCCTCACAACTAGGGCACCTACCTGGCACCCGTGGGGGACCACAGACACCTAAGGGAACAGGAGGAAACCCCAGTGATCGGGTAGGACGTGAGGCTTGGGGGAGTGAAGGGGGAGGAGAAGTGGAGGCCAGACAGGAATGGCGCCCCTGAGGGGCAGGTGGGGGAGGGGAAGGGATAAATTGGGGAACCATTGGGAGGGCAGAGGATCAAAAGGGAGCGTGGCCAGGTTTCCCCTGTGCACTTGGACCCCCCAGGAATCTGTTGAGATCCCGGGCCTGATCCTCTGTCCACCTAGGCCCCTCCAGCCGGGTGGGTCCTGAGGGAGTGGGAAGGAGGTAAGAGGGAGTAAAAGTAAAGGCCGGACCTCCAGGACGGCACCCCAAGGGGTGGCTGGGGGAGGGAAGGAGTTCCTACACTCAGCAGGACCCACCCACGGTTAGGAGGTGAGGGGCAACAGGGGAGACCCTGGGGGAGACAGTGGGGGAGGGACACGAAGGAACGGAAGGGAACCAGGCCAGTGCTTTCCCTGTCCACTTAGGCACCAGGAAGCCTGTTGGGCTCCCAGGCCTAATCCTCTGCCCTCGGAGCCTCCCTTCTGCTGGACAGAGCCCAAACCCCACCCTTACACCCCTGCCCAGGGCCCTACCTCTATACTCGGAGACTCCCTCCAAAGAGCTGGGCCTAAACCCCACTCACACACCCTCACTCAGGGCCCTACCTCCAAACTCCGGAACCCCACACTCCAGAGGCCCTCCTCTCAAGGTGTTGCCTCTCCTCTTCTGTGCAGGTCCTAAGCAGAGGCCCCGCCCCACGCTTAAACGTAGCCCCATCTAGGCCCCGCCCCACGCTCAAACTTCACGCCCCACCCGCCTAGGACCCACCCCACCCTAAACCCTGCCCCTACCTAAGTTCCACCCCCTACCTAAACTCCGCCCCCATAGCCTAGCCTTTTTTTTTTCCCTTTTTTTTTCTTTTCTTTATTCCTCTTACATTGAGGTTCTGTTTTACCTTGCTGATTCATTGTTGACTCTTTTATATTTTTATTTTTCCTAATAAATCTTTTATTTTTCTAACTTTTATTCTTTATAATTCGCTAGTGATCTCTCCTTTGGCTCACTGCCCCACCCCCCCTATTTTCTTTTTTTTTTTGCTGTGGTTTTATTTCACCTTGTTGCTGTTGTTTCAATTATAGTTTTCTTTTTCCTAATATATTTTTTATCTTTCTGATTTTATTTTGTTTTTTATTCTTTGATATTGTACTGCTCCTTTTTTTTCTTTCTTTCTTCCTTTTTTTTTTCCTTTTTAATTGCACCACGAAGCTTGCAGTATCTTGGTTCCCAGGCTGGAGGTCGGGCACAAGCTCTTGTGGTGTGAGCTCCGAGTGCAAACCACTGGACTAACAGAGAACCTCAGACCCCAAAGAGTATCAATCCGAGCGAGGCCTGCCAGAGTTCCTCATCTCAGCACCAAGACCCAGCTCTATCAAACTGCCTGCAAACTCCAGTGCTGGACGTCTCAGGCCAAACAACCAGTAAGACAGGAATACAGCACCACTCATCAAAAAAGAAATAAAAAAGGAAACAACAAAAAAAATACGTTACAGACGAAGGAGCAAGGTAAAAACCTACAAGACCAAATAAATGGAGATGAAATAGGCAATCTACCTGAAAAAGAATTCAGAGTAATGATAGTAAAGATGATCCAAAATCTCAGAAACAGAATGGAGAAAATACAAGAAACATTTAACAAGGACCTAGAAGAACTAAACAGCAAACAAACAGTGATGAACAACACAATTACTGAAATTAAAAATTCTAGAAGGAATCAATAACAGAATAACTGAGGCAGAAGAACGGATAAGTGAGCTGGAAGATAAAATGGTGGAAATAACTGCCAGGGAGCAGAATAAAGGAAAAAGAATGAAAAGAATTGAGGACAGTTTCAGAGACCTCTGGGACAACATTAAATGCACCAACATTCGAATTATAGGGGTCCCAGAAGAAGAAGAGAAAAAGAAAGGGTCTGAGAAAATATTTGAAGAGATTATAGTCGAAAACTTCTCTAACATGGGAAAGGAAATAGTCAATCAAGTCCAGGAAGCACAGAGAGTACCATACAGGATAAATCCAAAGAGAAACATGCTAAGACATATTAATTAAACTATCAAAAATTAAATAAAAAGAAAATATTAAAAGCAGCAAGGGAAAAACAACAAATAACATACAACTGAATCCCCATAAAGTTAACAGCTGATTTTTCAGCAGAAACTCTGCAAGCCAGAAGGGAGTGGGAGGACATATTTAAAGTGATGAAAAGGAAAAACCTACAACCAAGACTACTCTACCCAGCAAGGATCTCATTCAGAATTGATGGAGAAATTAAAACCTTTACAGATAAGCAAAAGTTAAGAGAATTCAGCACCACCAAACCAGCTTTACAACAAATGCTAAAGGAACTTCTCTAGGCAGGTAATACAAGAGAAAGAAAAGACCTACAAAAACAAACCCAAAACAATTACAAAAATGGTAACAGGAACATATATATAGATAATTACCTTAAATGTAAATGGCTTAAATGCTCCAACCAAAAGACAGAGACTGGCTGAATGGATACAAAAACAAGACCAGTACATATGCTGTCTACAAGAGACCCAATTCAGACCTAGGAACACACACAGACTGCAAGTGAGGGGATGGAAAAAGATATTCCATGCAAATGGAAATCAAAAGAAAGCTGGAGTAGCAATTCTCATATCAGACAAAATAGACTTTAAAATAAAGACTATTAGAAGAGACAAAGAAAGACACTACATAATGATCAAGGGATCAATCCAAGAAGAAGATATAACAACTGTAAATATTTATGCACCCAACATACGAGCACCTCAATACCTAAGGCAAATGCTAACAGCCATAAAAGGGGAAATCGACTAACACAATAATAGTAGGGGACTGTAACACCCCACTTTCACCAATGGACAGATCATCCAAAAATGAAAATAAATAAGGAAACACAAGCTTTAAATGACACATTAAACAAGATGAACTAGGGCTTCCCTGGTGGCGCAGTGGTTAAGAATCTGCCTGCCAATGCAGGGGACACGGGTTCAAGCCCTGGTCTGGGAAGATCCCACATGCCGTGGAGCAACTAAGCCCATGTGCCACAACTACTGAGCCTGTGCTCCAGAGCCCGTGCGCCACAACTCCTGAAGCCCAGGCGTCTAGACCCCATGCTCTGCAACAAGAGAAGCCACCGCAATGAGAAGCCCGTGCACTGCAATGAAGAGTAGCCCCCACTCACCGCAACTAGAGAAAGCCCATGCACAGAAACAAAGATGCAACGCAGCCAAAAATAAATAAATAAAATAGATAAATTTAAAAATATATATATTAAAAAAAAAGGCAAGATGAACTTAATTGATATTTATAGGACATTCCATCCAAAACCAACAGAATACACTTTATTCTCAACTGCTCATGGAACATTCTCCAGGATAGATCATATCTTGGGTCACAAATCAAGCCTTGGTAAATTTAAGAAAATTGAAATCGTATGAAGTATCTTTTCCGACTACAATGCTATGAGACTAGATATCAATTACAGGAAAAAATCTGTAAAAAATACAAACACATGGAGGCTAAACAATATGCTATTAAATAACCAATAGATCACTGAAAAAATCAAAGAGGAAATCAAAAAATACCTAGAAACAAATGACAATGAAAACACAACGACCCAAAACCTATGGGATGCAGCAAAAGCAGTTCTAAGAGGGAAGTTTATAGCAATACAATCCTACCTCAAGCAACAAGAAACATCTCAAATAAACAACCTAATCCTATATCTAAAGCAATTAGAGAAAGAAGAACAAAAAAAAACCCCCCGAAGTTAGCAGAAGGAGAGAAATCATAAAGATGAGATCAGAAATAAATTAAAAAGAAATGAAGGAAACAATTGCAAAGATCAATAAAACTAAAAGCTGGTTCTTTGAGAAGATAAACAAAATTGATAAACCATTAGCCAGACTCATCAAGAAAAAAGGGAGAAGACTCACATCAACAGAATTAGAAATGAAAAAGGAGAAATAACAACTGACACAGCAGAAATACAAAGGATCATGAGAGATTACTACAAGCAACTCTATGCCTATTGGCATGGACAACCTGGAAGAAATGGACAAATTCTTAGAAAAGCACAACCTTCTGAGACTGAACCAAGAAGAAATAGAAAATAAAAACAGACCAATCACAAGCACTGAAATTGAAACTGTGATTAAAAATCTTCCAACAAACAAAAGCCCAAGACCAGATGGCTTCACAGGCCAATTCTACCAAACATTTAGAGAAGAGCTAACACCTATCCTTCTCAAACTCTTCCAAAATACAGCAGAGGAACACTCCCAAACTCATTCTATGAGGCCACCATCACCCTGATACCAAAACAAGACAAAGATGTCACAAAAAAAGAAAACTACAGCCCAATATCTCTGATGAACACAGATGCAAAACTCCTCAACAAAATACTAGCAAACAGAATCCAACAGCACATTAAAAGGATCATACACCATGATCAAGCGGGGTTTACCCCAGGAATGCAAGGATTCTTCAATATATGCAAATCAATCAATGTGATAAACCATATTAACAAATTGAAGGAGAAAACCAGTATGATCATCTCAAGAGATGCAAAAAAAGCTTTTGACAAAATTCAACACCCATTTATGATAAAAACTCTCCAGAAAGTAGGCATAGAGGGAACCTACCTCAACATAATGAAGGCCATATATGACAAACCCACAGCCAACATCGTTCTCAATGGTGAAAAACTGAAACCATTTCCTCTACAATCAGGAACAAGACATGGTTGCCCACTCTCACCACTATTATTCAACATAGTTTTAGAAGTTTTAGCCACAGCAATCAGAGAAGAAAAGGAAATAAAAGGAATCCAAATCAGAAAAGAAGAAGTAAAACTGTCACTGTTTGCAGATGACATACTATACATAGAGAATCCTAAAGATGCTACCAGAAAACTCCTAGAGCTAATCAATGAATTTGGTAAAGTAGCAGGATACAAAATCAATGCACAGAAATCTCTTGCATTCCTATACACTAATGATGAAAAATCTGAAAGAGAAATTAAGGAAACACTCCCATTTACCACTGCAACAAAAAGAATAAAATACCTAGGAATAAACCTACCTAAGGAGACAAAAGACCTGTATGAAGAAAACTATAAGACACTGATGAAAGAAATTAAAAATGATTCAAACAGATGGCAGAGACATACTATGTTCTTGGATTGGAAGAATCAACATTGTGAAAATGACTATACTACCCAAAGCAATCTACAGATTCAATGCAATCCCTATCAAACTATCAATGCCATTTTTCACAGAACTAGAACAAAAAATTGCACAATTTGTCTGGAAACACAAAAGACCCCGAATAGCCAAAGCAATCTTGAGAAAGAAAAACGGAGCTGGAAGAATCAGGCTCCCTGACTTCAGACTATACTACAAAGCTACAGTAATCAAGACAGTATGGTACTGGCACAAAAACAGAAGTATAGATCAATGGAACAGGATAGAAAGCCCAGAGATAAACCCACGCACATATGGTCACCTTATCTTTAATAAAGGAGGCAAGGATATACAATGGAGAAAAGACAGTCTCTTCAATAAGGGGTGCTGGGAAAACTGCACAGCTACGTGTAAACGAATGAAATTAGAACACTTCCTAACTTGTGGCACACAGGCTTAGTTGCTCCACGGTGTTTGAGTTAAAAATAAACTCAAAATGGATTAAAGACTTAAATGTAAGGCCAGTCAGTATAAAACTCTTAGAGGAAAACATAGGAGAAACACTCTTTGACATAAATGACAGCAAGATCCTTTTTGATCCACCTCCTAGAGAAATGGAAATAAAAACAAAAATAAACAAATGGGACCTAATGAAACAAAAGCTTTTGCACAGTAAAGGAAACGATAAACAAGACCAAAAGACAACCCTCAGAATGGGAGAAAATATTTGCAAATGAAGCAACTGACAAAGGGTTAATCTCCAAAATTTACAAGCAGCTCATGCAGCTCAATATCAAAAAAACAAACAACCCAATCCAAAAATGGGCAGAAGACCTAAATAGACATTTCTCCAAAGAAGATATACAGATTGCCAACAAACACATGAAAGAATGCTCAACATCATTAATCATTAGAGAAATGCAAATCAAAACTACCATGAGATATCATCTCACACCGGTCAGAATGGCCATCATCAAAAAATCTACAAACAATAAATGCTGGAGAGGGTGTGGAGAAAAGGGAACACTCTTGCACTGTTGGTGGGAATGTAAATTGATACAGCCACTATGGAGAACAGTATGGAGGTTCCTTAAAAAACTAAAAATAGAACTACCATACGACCCAGCAATCCCACTACTGGGCATATACCCTGAGAAAACCATAATTGAAAAAGAGTCATGTACCAAAATGTTCATTGCAGCTCTATTTACAATAGCCAGGACATGGAAGCAACCTAAGTGTCCATCATCGGATGAATGGATAAAGAAGATGTGGCACATATATACAATGGAATATTACTCAGCCATAAAAAGAAACGAAATCGAGTTATTTGTAGTGAGGTGGATGGAGTTAGAGTCTGTCATACAGAGTGAAGTCAGAAAGAAAAAAACAAATACAGTATGCTAACACATATATATGGAATCTAAGGAAGAAAAAAAAAAAAAGGTCATGAAGAACCTAGTGGCAAGGTGGGAATAAAGACACAGACCTACTAGAGAATGGACTTGAGGATATGGGGAGGGGGAAGGGTAAACTGTGACAAAGTGAGAGAGTGGCATGGACATATATACACTACCAAACATGAAATAGATAGCTAGTGGGAAGCAGCCGCATAGCACAGGGAGATCACCTCGGTGCTTTGTGACCACCTAGAAGGGTGGGATAGGGAGAGTGGGAGGGAAGGAGATGCAAGAGGGAAGAGATATGGGAACAGATGTATATGTATAACTGATTCACTTTGTTATAAAGCAGAAACTAACACACCATTGTAAAGCAATTATACTCCAATAAAGAAGTTAAAAAAAATGTTACTGAAAAAAATTACTTCATTGCTAAAAAGTACTAACCAGCATCTGAGCCTTCAAAAAGTTTTAATCTTTTTGATTGTGGAGGGGTTGAAATATTGCAAGAATTACCAAAATGTGACACAGAGGCATGAAGTGAGCAAGTGCTGTTGGAAAAATGGCACCCAACAGACTTGACACTGGGTTGTCACAAACCTTCAATTTGTGTTAAAAAAAAAAAAAAATCTACAAACCTCAATAAAGTGAAGCAAAATTAAACAAGGCATGCCTGTAATCACTTTGAATGTCAACGGATTAAATGTATCAATTAAAAGACAGAGACTAGATCAAAAAATAAGACTCAACTATATGTTGTCTACAAGAAACCCACTTTAAGGACTTCCCTGGCAGTCCAGTGGTTAAGACTCTGTGCTCCCAATGCAGGGCGCACAGGTTCGATCCCTGGTTGGGGAACTAAGATCCTACATGCCACACGGCGCAGCCAAAAAAAAAAAAAAATTGAGAAAATTGATAAAGACAAATGTTGATTCTTCTGAAAAATTAATAAAGCTAATATGTTTTAAAAAGAAAAAAGAAGAAAGAAGGAAAGAAAGAAACATTATTATTATTATTTTTTAAATTTATTTGGCTGCCTCAGGTCTTTAGTTGTGGCACGCAGGATCTTCATTGTGGCACGTGGGATCTTTCACTGTGGCACTTGGGCTCTTCGTTGCAGTGCGCAGGCTTCTCTCTGGTTGTGGCGTGCAGACTCCAGAACGTGTGGGCTTAGTTGCCCCACAGCATGTGGGATCTTAGCTCCCCAACCAGGGCTCGAACCCATGCCCCCTGCATTGGAAGACGGATTCTTAACCACTGGACCACCAGGGAAGTCCCAGAAACCCACTTTAAATATAAAGAGAAATATAGATTAAAAGTAAATGGATGGGGCTTCCTTGGTGGCGCAGTGGTTAAGAATCCACCTGCCAATGCAAGGGACATGGATTCAAGCCCTGGTCCAGGAAGATCCCACATGCCGCGGGCAACTAAGCCTGTGAGCCACAACTACTGAACCTGCCCTCTAGAGCCCACGAGCCACAACTACTGAGCCAGCGTGCCACAACTACTGAAGCCCACATGCCTGGAGCCCGTGCTCTGCAACCAGAGAAGCCACCGCAATGAGAAGACTGCGCACTGCAACGAACGGTAGCCCCCGCTCGCCACAACTAGAGAAAGCCCGTGCAAAGCAACGAAAACCCAACACAACCAAAAAAAAAAAAAAAGTAAATGGATGCGGATTTCCCTGGTGGTCCAATGGCTAAGACTCCATGCTCCCAATGCAGGGGGCAAGGGTTTGATCCCTGGTCAGGGAACTAGATCCTACATGCCTCAACTGAAGATTCCACATGCTGCAACTAAAAGATCCCGTTTGCCGCAACTAAGACCCGATGCGCCCAAATAAATAAATAAATAAATAAATAATTTTAAAGTAAATGGATGGAAAAATATACCCTGCCAACACTAATCAAAAGAAAGCAAGAGTAACTCTATTAATTTCAGACAGAGCAGACGTCTAAGCAAGAAAAGTTATCAGGAATAAAGAAAGACATTACATAATAATAAAGAGATTAATTCTCCTAGAAGACATAACAATCCTTAATGTTTATGTGCCTAACAAAAGAGTCATTGGTGAGGCAAAAAATGATAGAACTGCAAGGAGAAATAGATGACCCACTATCACAGCTGGAAATATCAACCCCCCTCTATCACAAATGGACAGATCCAGCAGGTAGAAAATCAGTAAGGATATAATTTAACTCAACAACACCATCAATCAATTGAATATGATAGACATCTACAGACTACTCCAATCAAGAACAACAGAACACACATTCTTCTCAAGCTCACACAGAACATTCACCAAGACAAACCACGTTCTGGGCCATAAAACACACCTTATATTTAAAGCAAGAGAAATCATGCAACGTCTATACTCAGACCACAGTGGAATTAAACTAAAAATCAATAACAGAAAGAAAACAGGAACATCCCAAAATACATGAAGATTAAACAACATACTTCTAAATAACTCATGGGTCAAAGAAGAAATCTCAAGAGCAATATAAAAATACTTCGAATCAAATGAAAATGAAAAAGGCATCTTATCAAAATTTGCAGGATGCAGCAAAAGCAGTGCCTAGAGGAGAGTTACAGCATTAAATGCACAGACTGGGAAAGAAGATCTAAAATCAATCGTCTACGTCTATACCTTAGGGCAGGGGTCCCCAAACCCTGGGCCGCGTACTAGTCCATGGCCTGTTAGGAACCGGGCCGCACAGCAGGAGGTGACCGGCAGGCAAGTGAGCGAAGCTTCATCTGCTGCTCCCCATCACTCGCATTACTGCCTGAACCATACCCCCCTGCTCCCCAGTCCATGTAAAAACTGTCTTCCAGAAAACTGGTCCCTGGTGCTAACAAGATTAGGGACTGCTGCCTTAGGGAACCAGAAAAAAAAAAAGTAAATTAAATACAAAGTAAGCAGAAAAAAAATAAGAATTACAGCAGAAATCAATGAAATTGAAATCAAGAAATAAGTAGAGGGGCTTCCCTGGTGGCGCAGTGGTTGAGAATCTGCCTGCTAATGCAGGGGACACGGGTTCGAGCCCTGGTCTGGGAAGATCCCACATGCCGTGGAGCGGCTGGGCCCGTGAGCCACAATTGCTGAGCCTGCGCGTCTGGAGCCTGTGCCCCGCGACGGGAGGGGCCGCGATGGAGAGAGGCCCGCGCACCGCGATGAAGAGCGGTCCCCGCACCGCGATGAAGAGTGGCCCCCGCTTGCCGCAACTGGAGAAAGCCCTCGCACGAACCGAAGACCCAACACAGCCAAAAATAAATAAATAAATAAATAAATAAATAAGAAAATCCTTTAAAAAAAAAAAAAAAAAGAAATAAGTAGAGAAAATGAACCAAACCAAAAGCTGGTTCTTTAAAAAAAAGAAAAAAAAATCAATAAAATTGATAAACTACTAGCTAGGCTGACTAAAAAAAGAGAGGGCACAAATTACTAGTACCAGAAATGAAAAAGAGGACATCGCTACAGATCTCATGGACATTAAAAAAATAATAAAGGAATACTATGAACAACTCTTTGCCCACAAATCTGATAACCTAGATGCAACAGACCAATTCCCTTTGAAAGACACAATCTGCCGACACTCACATGAGAAGAAATAGGCAGTCTGAATACACCTATATCTATTAAAGAAACAGAATCCATAATTAGCCTTCCACAACTAAAAGCAATAGGCCCAGATGGAGTCACTAATGAAATCTACCAAACATTTAAGTTAGAAATTATACAAATTCTATACAATCTCTTTCAGAGGACAGAAGCAGAGGGAATACTTCCTAAGTCATTCTACGTGACCACCATTAAACCTAACACTAAAACTAGACAAAAACATTATAAGAAAACTACAGACCAGTATCTTGCATGAACACAGATACAAAAATCCTCAACAAATAGTAGCAAATTAAATCTAACAATGTATAAAAAGAATTATACACCATGACCAAGTGGGATTTATCCCAGATGTGCATGCTAGTCCAACACTCAAAAATTAATTAATGTAGTGCAACACATAAACAGGACAAAAAAGAAAAATCACATGATCATATTCAATAGATTCAGAAAAAGCACTGGACAAAACCAAACACTAATTCATGATAAAAATTCTCCACAGACTAGGAATAGAGAACATTCTCAACTTGATAGAGAATATCTATAAAAACGCTACAGCCAACATCATACTAAATGGTGAAAACTCAAAGCTTTCCCACTAAGAACAGGAAAAAGGCTAGGATGCCCCCTCTTATCTCTCCTTTTCAACACTGTACTGGACATACCAGCTAATGCAATAAGACAAGAAAAGGAAATAAACAATATACAGACTAGTAAAGAGAAAAATAAAACTGTCTTTGTTCACAAATGACACTATCATCTAAGTAGGAAATCCAATAGAATCTACAAAACAATTCCTGGAACTATTAAGTAATTATAGTAAGGTTATGGTATACAAGGTTAATATAAAATAGCAATCACATTCCATATACCAGCAATGAACAAGTGTGATTTGAAATTTAAAACACAATAGCATTTACATTGGTAATGAAATAATGTACAAGATCTATAAGAGGAAAACTAGAGAACTCTAATGAACAAAATCAAATAAGACTTAACTAAATAAAGGGATATTCCATGTTCACGGATAGAAAGACTCAGTAATGTCAAGATATCAGTTTTTCACAACCTAATCTGTAGATTCAATGCATTCCAAATCAAAATTCCAACAAGTAATTTTGTGGATACCAACAAACTTACTCTAAAGTTTATATGGAGAGGGCAAAAGATCCAGAATAGTCAACACAATATTGAAGGAAAAGAACGAAGTTGGAGGGCTGATGCTACCTGACTTTAAAACCTACTACATAGGGCTTCCCTGGTGGCGCAGTGGTTGAGAATCTGCCTGCCAATGCAGGGGACACGGGTTCAAGCCCTGGTCTGGGAAGATCCCACATGCCGCGGAGCAACTGGGCCCGTGAGCCACAACTACTGAGCCTGCGCGTCTGGAGCCTGTGCTCCGCACCAAGAGAGGCCGCGATGGTGAGAGGCCCACGCACCGTGATGAAGAGTGGCCCCCACTTGCCGCAACTAGAGAAAGCCCTCGCACAGAAACGAAGATCCAACACAGCCAAAAATAAAAATTAATTAATTAATTAATTTAAAAAAACAAAAAACCTACTACATAAAGCTACAGTAATCAAAACAGTGTGGAATTGGCAAAAGAACAAATAGATCAAAGGAACAGAAGAGAGAGCCCAGAAATAGACCCACATAAATATAGTCGCCTGATTTTTACAAAGGAGCAAAGACAATACAATGAAGCAAAGGGATTATCTTCAACAAATGTTGATGGAACAACTGGACATTTCATATACCAAAAACTGAATCTAGACAAAGATCTAACACCATTCCCAAAATTAACTCACTGGATCATAAACTGATATGTGAAACACAAAACTATAAAACTCCTGGAAAATAACATAGAAAACCTAGATGACATTAGGTATGGCAATGACTGTTTAGATTATATCTAAAGGCATGATCCATAAAAGAAGTAAATAAGCTGGATGTCATTAAAATTAAAAACTCCTGGTCTGCAAAAGACAATGTTGTAAGAATATGAAAACAAGCCACAGACTGGGAGAAAATATTTGCAAAAGACATATCTGATAAAGGACTGTTATCCAAAATATACAAAGAACTCTTAAAACTCAACTGTAAGAAAATAAACACAACTAAAAAGTGGGCCAAAGACTTTAACAGACAACTCACCAAGATGATATACAGAGCAAACAAGCATACGAAAAGATATTCCACATCATATATCATCAGCAAAATGCAAAGTGAAAAAAGGAGATATCACTGCACAACTACTAGAATGGTCAAGTTCTGGAACACTGACAACACCAAATGCTGGTGAGGATATGGAGTAACAGGAACTCTCATTCATTGCTGGTGGGAATGCAAAATGGTATAGCCACTTTGGAAGAGAGATTGGCGCTTTCTTACAAAACTAAAAACACTCTTAGCGTACTCAGCAATCATGTTCCTTGGTATTTACCCAAAGGAGTTAAAAACACATGTCCACCCCAAAACCTACACAGAGATGTTTATTCCAGCTTTATTGTTAATTGCCAAAACTTGGAAGCAACCAAATGTCTTTCAGTAGGTGAAGAGATAAATAAACTATGGTAGAGCCAGACAATGGAATATTATTCAGTGCTTAAAAAAAAAAAAAAAAAAAAAAAAAGATCTACCAAAGCATGAAAAGACACAGAGGAAACTTAAATGCATATTACTAAGTGAAAGAAGCCAATCTGAAAAGGCTATATACCATATGACTCCAACTGTGTGACATTCTGGAAAAGGCAAAACTATGAAGACAGTAAAAAGATCAGTTGTTGTCACAGACTGGCAGGGGAAGTAGGGTAGGGATGAATAGGTGGAGCACAGAGAATTTTTAAGGCAGTGAAAATACTGTTTGATACCATAATAATGGATACATGTCATTATATATTTCTCAAAATCCATCGAATGTATAACACCAAGAGTGAACCCTAGTGTAAACTACAGACTTAGGGTGATTATAAATATGTCAATGTAGGTACACCAATTGTAACAAATCTATCACTTTGACAGAAGTTGATAATGGAGGAGGCTATGTATGTGTGAGGTCAGAGGGTATGTAAGAAATCTCTGTACCTTGTCCTCAGTTTTGCTGTCACCTAAAACAGCTCTAATAAAATAAAGTCTTAATGAAAGTTATACACACAAACACATACAGGCTGAGAATTTTCCAAAGTAAATAGAGATCTCAAATCAGACCTCAAATCACAGATCCAAAAAGACTATCAAGAAAAATACATTCCATGACCCCCACAAAAAACTCATACCTAAACATCATATTCAAACTGGTAAAAAAACAAAGATACAGACTATATTGAAGGAAGCCAGAGAGAAAAACATGTTACATTCAAAAGAAGAAAGATGAGGATTAAAGCCAACTTCTCATTAAAAACTCTGCAGCCAGAAAATAATAAAGTGACATCTTAAAAATGATGAAAGAAAAAACTGTCAAACCATATCCTATAGCCAGGGAAGTATTTCTCAAAAATGAAGGAGATTCAATCTACCACTTTCAGTAAAAAGGAGAACTAAGCAGAACATCAAGTAAATAGAAGACAAACAACATTATAATCCAACCAGACTAAATAGATATCTACAGCACACTCTATCCAAAAGTAGCAGAATAAACATTTTCCTCAAGTGCACAAGAAGTATTCTCCAGGATAGAACATATGATGGTGATAAAACAAGCCTCAACAAACACAGAAAGATAAAAAACATACAAAGTATGTTTTCCAACATAATGAGTGAAATTATAAATAACAAAAGGAAGAAATGTGGGGAGTGGACAAATACGTGGAAATTAAACAAAACACTCCTAAATAACCAATGGGTGAAAGAAAACATTACAATGGGAAAGTAGAAAATACTTTGAGATGAATGAAAATGAAAATGTCTTAAAAACTTAAACGATTTAGCTAAAGCAATACTTAAAGGGAAATTGACATCTATCTAATGCCTATATTAAAAAAGAAAGATCTCAAACAAATAACCTAAACTTCCACTAGACCCAGAAAAAAAAAGAGCAAATTAAACCTAAAGAACACAGAAAAAAACCAAAATAATAGAGGAGAAATTAATAAAAAATGCTAAAACAAGAAAAATCAATGAGATGAAAAGTTGGTTTTTTGAAAACTAAAAAAATTGACAAACTTTCAGTTAGATTTGAGCAGGGGGAAAAAAGAAGACTCAAATAACTAAAAGCAGAATGGCAGTGGAGACATTACTAACAAATACAAAAATAAAAGACAAACTGCCAAAGCTGACTTGAGAAAAAATATAAAATCTGAACAGAACTACAAAAGATAAGAAACTGAGGACTTCCCTAGTGGTGCAGTAGTTAAGAATCCACCTGCCAATGCAGGGGACATGGGTTCAAGCCCTGGTCCAGGAAGATCCCACATGCCTCAGAGCAACTAAGCCTGTGTGCCACAACTACTAAGCCTGCACTCTACAGCCCACACGCCACAACTACTGAAGCCCACACGCCTAGAGCCTGTGCTCCACAACATGAGAAGCCACTGTAATGAGAAGCCCGCGCACTGCAACGAAGAGTAGACCCTGCTCACGACAACTAGAGAAAGCCTGCGCACAGCAATGAAGACCCAGTGCAGCCAAATATAAATAAATACATTTTTTTAAAAATTGAATTAGTAATCAAAAACTATCTACCAAGAAAAGCCTAGGCCCAGATGGCTTCACTGATGAATTCTGTCCAACAATTAAAGAAAAATAATACTAAATCTTCACAATCTTTTCCAAATATAGAACAGGAGGGAACAATGTTTAACCCATTCTGTGAGGCCAGTATTAGCCTGATACCAAATCCAGACAAAGACATCACAAGAAAACTACAGAACAATATCTCTTATGAATGTAAATGCAAAAATTCTCAACATGTTAGCATACCAAATCTAGAAATAATATAAAAAGATTACACACTATGACAGAGTAGAATTCATCCCAGAAATGGAAGGCTGACTTAACATATGAAAATCAATTAATACACCAAATTGACAAAAGACAAAACCCATATGATCATCTCAATAGACACAGAAAAAGCATTTGACAAAATTCAACACTGCTTCATGATAAAAACATTTTTAAATGGTTATAGATGGTTAAAGTAGTATATTTTATGTTATGTGTATTTTACAATAAAAATATTTTTAATAAGCAAAGAAACGACCAATAAGCACATGAAAAGATGCTCAACATCATTAGTCATTAGAGAAATGCAAATCAAAACCACAATGAGATACCATTTCACACCCACTAGGATGGCTGTAATGGGGAAAAAAAGAAAAAGGAAAATAACTGTTGGCAAGGATATGGAGAAACTGGAACTCTCATACAATGCTGGTGGAAATGTAAAATGGTGCAGCCATTTCAAAAAGGCAATCTGGCAGTTTCTCAAACAATTAAATATTGAGTTACCATATGACCCAGGAATTCCAGTCCTAGCTATATTACTCAAGAGAAATGGAAACATACAGCCACAGAAAAACGAGTACTTGAATATTCACAGCAACTTTAGTCAATAACCAAAGAGGAGAAACAACTCAAATATCCATCAAATGATGACTATATAAACAAAACACGGTACAGCAATATAGTGGAATAATATCTGGCAACAAAGGAATGAAGTACTAATACATGCCAAAACATAGATGAACCTGAAAAAATTAAGTAAAAAAACCAGTCATGGAAGACTACATATTACATGATTCCATTTATATGGAATGTCCAGAATACGCAAATCTATACAGACAGAAAGTAAATTAATAGTTGCTTAGGGTTGGGTGGGATGAGGGCTTTGGGTTACTGGTTAAGTGTATAGGGTTTCTTTCTGGAGTGATGAGAACATTCTAGAATTAGACTGTGGTGATGGTTACACAACTCTGTTAATATACTAAAACCCACTGTATACTTTCAATGATGAAAGTATTATATGATGAATAAATTGAGTATGTTATATCTCAGTAAAGCAATTACCATAAAAATGGAGAAATACATTTTCAGACAAAAATAAAATAGAGAATTAATTGGTCTACATTAAAATAAGTGATAAAGGAAGCTCTTCCAGCAGAAAAAACATGATACTGGACAGAAACTGGGACCTACACAAAGAAATAAAAAGCCCTTGATGGCACAAATAAAGGAAAATATGGAATTCTTTATTTTTTATTTCCATTGCTCTAAAAGTCATTTAACTATCTAAAGCAAAATATTATCGATGTATTGTGTGTTATAATATATGCAAAAGTAAAATGTATGGTAAAAATAACACAAAGGAGGGTAGAGAGGAATCGGGAGTCTTTATACTAGGGAATCTTTATACTACGTGTGAAACAATATGACATTATTTGAAGGTAACTGTGATTAATTAAACATGTATACTGTAAACTCTAGAGCAACCACTAAATATTTTTAAAAAGAGATATATGGTAAGTAAATAGTAGAAATTAAATGGAATCATAAATACTCAACAAATACAAAAAAAGAACAGAAAAAGAAGAAACAAAGAACAATTGGAACAAGTAAACAGCTTTCAATCCAATTACATCAATAATTACATTAAATATAAACGTAAAGGACAATTAAAAAGACTGAAATTGTCAGGCTGAATTTAAAAAAAAATTAAAAAGACTGTAAGACTGGGAAAAAAAGCATGACACAATTATACAAAAATGAGAAACACAGATAGCAAGCAAACAACTATCAAGAGTCTACCAATGGTAACAAAAACCTAACTATCAATTGATAAAGATTATTGCACCTCAAAAAGTAACTATTATCAATAATTCTCAAGACTGAAAATAACTTGAGTACATTCAACAGATCTAACCATAGTGACAGCCACCTCTAGATATAACACAATGATTTAGCAACAACAAAAATTATGGTTAATTTTATAAGGCTGAGAATTATACCTTAAATCACCAGAATTCAAATTAACAGTGAAAAACATCCTTCTTTATCTTCAACTGTTGTAATAATTTCAGCTAGTTATCATAGTTTTTGAAAACTTCACTGAAATACTTAAACATCTCACATGATATTAAAATGCAAAAATACAGTAATTATTAAACGACTTCACAATTGAGTAACAAAGTCAGAAGAGAAAAAACTTCCAACAAAGGATTTCTCTGATATTGTGATTTATAATAATAAATATATACCGAATCTTTGCCCCTGGCCCTGGCACAGAGCTCCTAATACCCTTGGAATTTCCTCAATGAAAAGAGCAATAAAGGTGTCTTTTGTTATTCATAACAATCCCCTCTTCGGCACACCAGAGACTATGTTAATGAACTTACTTTTGGAAAGACCCTAAGGCTGGGGGCTGGTCACCAGGGGAACCAACCAAGGTACTAGAGGATTAGAACTTTCATTCCAACTTCCCAACGTCCAGGGAAGGGAGAGGGGCTGGCTGGAAGTTGAACCAATCACCAATGGCCAATGATTTAATCAACCATACCTGCATAATGAAGCCTCCATAAAAATACCTAAACTACAATGTTCAGTGAGCTTTGAGGTTGGTGAATATGTGTGTGTACTGGGAGGGTGACATACCTGGAGAGGACATGGAGATCCGCACCCCTTTTCCTATATCTTGCCCTATGCATCTCTTCCATCTAGCTGTTCCTGAGTTATACCCTTTATAACAAACCAGTCATCTAATAAGTAAACTGTTTCCCTGAATTCTGAGAGCCATTTTAGCAAATTAATCAAACCCAAGAAAGGGGTCATGGGAACCTCTGATTTATAGCAAGTCAGTCAGAAGCACAGGTAACAACCTGGACTTGCAACTGCCGTCTAAAAGAAGGGGTAGTCCTGCAGAATTAAGCTCTTAACTTGTGGGATCTGAGAGTGTCAGATTTCCTTAAATTGTAGGGCACCCAGTGTCTGCCAGAGAGCTGGAGAACCGCTTGGTGTGGGGAAAAAAAACCCCTACACATCTGATGACCAGAGTGAAGTGTTAAGAATACAGGAAACACACAGAAGAGTTTTTCCCTAAAAATTTTAATGAACAAAAGAGTAAAACACACCATTATTGGAGCCACTAAGTGACTTTCTAAGTGTTATCTGCATGTTATTGATGAGGAAACAGAGGTAGGCTGAAAGTAGTGGCTTGCCTAAAGTCCGCATAGTAAGGTGAAGCAAGGATTCAAATCCAAGTGTGCCTAACTCTGAAGGTCACATTTTTAATTTCAACATTGTCTTTAATAAGTCAGTTGTATATGCTATAGGTTAACTGTGATCCCTACAAATTTTAATGGAACCCAGAATTAACAGGAAGCACACACAACCTTATTCAGAGAAACCTCTTCCTAATGAAGAAACCAGTGTCAAGTCTATGACTGTTGTAATTTCCAAACCATTCTCAACACAAAAGTGAAAACATACGTGCAATTTTTCTTTTAGCCAAACACTTTGCTCTATTCGACTGTTTTGTCTTCATTTTCTGCAATCCATTCTCCTCCTTTGGTTCCTGTTGCAAAACAAGAAATATGATCAGGGCGACTGCCATTAAAAGTAGAACTCTTTCTACCTCCTCTACAGCCAACAGAGGCCACTGAGCCTCTGAAGAATCAGTGGTGGTTGTAAATGTTCACAGAAAACATCAGAAAAAGATTCTTATGGTAGAAAAAGGAAAATGTAGACTCAGAACCAATAAAAATTAAAAATCATAATATACTCACGTAATTATGTCATATAGAAGCTCATGTAAAATTGGTCCATCTGCAAAATACCAGCAAGTACGCACCCAAGTTCAGAGAAAGCTTGATGCAAGGTTTAAAAATCAATAATAAAGTTTAAACTCAGTGCATAGTCACTTATTTTATATCAGTACTTTTAAAAGCAACAGAACAACTGAGGAAAAGTATGCAACATATTTATCAGACAAAGGGCTAATTTTCCTTATATATAGAGCTCTTATAAATCAATACAGAGACCAATATTTAACCTCCTCCCATAGGCAAGGAATATGATAAAACACTTCATAGAAAAACATACACAAGGGGTTCATAAGTATGCAAATCATAATTATATAGATACTTTTTTAAACCTATACTAATAGTAAAAGTGAAAATGTTTTATAAAACACTTATTGTGGGGAAACAAGTACTCTCATACCACTGATGGACTACAATGGATGCAAATCATTATTTTGTGCACCTGGAACTAATACAGCATTGTAGGTGAATTATACTTCAATTACTGTGTGTGTGTGTGTGTGTGTGTGTGTGTGTGTGTGTGTGTGTGTGTGTAATACAGCATTGTAGGTGAATTATACTTCAATTACTGTGTGTGTGTGTGTGTGTGTGTGTGTGTGTGTGTGTGTGTCAACAGTGGGAGGAAATGCATCAAAATGCTAATGGTGGGCTTCCCTGGTGGCGCAGTGGTTGAGAGTCTAACTGCCAATGCAGGGGACACGGGTTCCAGCCCTGCTCTGGGAGGATCCCACATGCCGCGGAGCAACTAGGCCCGTGAGCCACAACTACTGAGCCTGCGCGTCTGGAGCCTGTGCTCCGCAACAAGAGAGGCCATGATAGTGAGAGGCCCGCACACCGCGATGAAGAGTGGCCCCCGCTTGCCGCAACTAGAGAAAGCCCTCGCACAGAAACGAAGACCCAACACAGCCAAAAATAAATATAAAAATAAATTAATTAATTAAAAAAAAATGCTAATGGTGGGACCTCCTTGGTGGTCCAGTGGTAAAGAATCTGCCTTGCAATGCAGGGGACGCAGGTTCAATCCCTGGTCAGGGAACTAAGATCCCACGTGCCGTGGGGCAGCTAAGCCCATGTGCCACAACTACTGGGATCACATGCCTCAACTACAGCCCATGTGCTGCAAACTACAGAGCCCACGCGCTCTGGAACCCGCGTGCCACAACTAGAGAAGAGAAAATCTGCACGCCACAACTAGAGAGAAGCCCACGCACCACAATGAAGAGCCCACACACCACAACAAAAGATCCTGCATGCCGCAACTAAGACCCGACACAGCCAAAAATAAATTAAATAAATAAATAAATAAATAAATAATAAATAATAAATCTTTAAAAAATAATAATAATTAAAAAATGATAATGGTGGTTATGTCTAGAGGGTGGGGATTATGGGTGATTATCATGTTTTAGTTTAGGCTTCTATGTATTTCTAATTGCCTGCAATTAACAGGTATTGCTTGTAAAATGAGGAAGAAAACAAACGTCATTAAAAATGAAAAAAAAGAATACAGGCAAAGGTGATCCAATAAGTGTATAATTGGGGTCTCTGAAGAAGAAAACAAAACAATGAAAAAGACTAACATAAACACTATAATCAAAAATAATTTATAAGGCAGAAAACACCTGAATCTACAAACTGAAAGTATATACGATTTACCTGGGAAAATGGACCCTGAACAGTCAATTTCCAGACATATACTAATATACCTATCTCACCCAAGAAAAATTCTTAAAGCATGCAGACTGACAAAAAGGCCTAATCACTTACCAAAAAAAGGAAAATAAATTGGACTTATCAAATGCAACATACAAAGCAAAAAAACAAAAAGGCAGCATTTTAAAGAAACTCAAGGGAAAAATATTTTTTTAAACGAAGGATTTTGGATTCCAACAAGCAGTCTTTCAGATATCAAGACTATAGAAAAACAGTATCAAACACATAAGAACTCAGGAAATAGTATACTCACAAGGCCTACTTGTCAAATCTAATTAAAAACAAGCACTATTCAACTAAAAAATGATTAGAGAAACTTGGCAAAAGAACTGATAGTGAATATTTAATATATTAAATTTTAGAACTAAGCCTAAAAGTACAGGTGAGAACAGAAAAAAGCATGTAAATATTATATGCAGAGATAATGCAACTAATAAATGAGAGAAGACAGAAGTGGAAAACAGAATAAGTTCATTGACTATTGCATGCACTATAAGTGAAAGTCAAGGGATCCTATTTACAACTGACAAGCCAGATCACAGAAAGCTAAATTTTTAAAAATAAGGAAGAAAGGAGCTCTAAAAGTCATTAATATAAACTCTGGGCTTCCCTGGTGGCTCAGTGATTAAGAATCCGCCTGCCAATGCAGGGGACACGGGTTCGAGCGCTGGTCCGGGAAGATCCCACATGCCACGGAGCAACTAAGCCCGTGCACCACAACTACTGAGCTTGCGCTCTAGAGCCCGCGAGCCACAACTACTGAGCCCATGCACCACAACTACTGAAGCCCACGCACCTAGAGCCCGTGCTCTGCAACAAGAGAAGCCACCGCAATGAGAAGCCCACGCACCGCAACAAAGAGTAGCCCCCACTCGCCGCAACCAGAGAAAGCCCATGCACAGCAACGAACACCCAATGCAGTCAAAAATAAATAAATAAAATAAATAAATTAAAAGAAAAAAAGATAAACTCTAAAACAAAAAACAAAATTATAGGAAGAATAATTCCTGTAACATGGAAGTGAATATCTGTTAACAGTGGGGGTGAGGGAGGGAGGGAGGTGAAGGAGATGGGAAGAAATTTTATTTTTAAATATTGTGCAAAGATGTAAAATTATACTTTCCAATATGTTAAAGTCAACTTAATCTAAGTTTCATAAGCATGTTAAAATAATTCATATTTCAATAAAGGGCAAACACCTGTATGAAGATTCTTGAAAAAATCATGGAAAATGCATTTTTTAATATGGAGTTTTACATAAGGGAACATGCATTAATATAAAGCAACATTATCGAACAATATTAATTTTCTGCCCTACTTCACTTGCTCTGAGCCCTCTTGATATACATCATCAACTGGAAAACTCTATCAACTGTGTTTGGTGATTTGCATCCAGTGTGACACTCTGATGTTTTATTCATCTGCTTGAAATTGAATTATTTTTCCTAAAAATAAATAAATAAAACAAAAAACATATACCAAAAAGTACGCCAAAAGCAGAGCACCAAAAATCAAAGAATATAGAAAAAGAAATATAGTGAATATAACAGAATCTAAGAAAATTCAACTCAAAGCTATATATAAGAGACTGTGTTATAATAAAGTGATCCAGAATGGCTGAAAATGAAAGGTCTAGAAGATAATGGTAATCACCTAAATCTGAATCTCTCCACATATCATCCCAGAAAAAACCACAAGACCAACAAGGACCAGAAATAACACCATCTATGACCAATGCCTTCAGCATTATTAGGAGACAAAACATACCACAAACTTCAAATAACCAGCGAGCAGAGAAATAAACAACCAATTCTAACAGAGCTCCCACTGCTGCTGCAAGTCTGTGAGTACACAGAACAGAGAAAAGGAAGGCTTAAGAGACTCCATGAAAAATAAGAAAAAGAGATGAAAAACTTAAAGCACAGACAAAATCACCTTCAGAATTAGAATGTCCCACAGTAAGGCCAAACACTGGTCCAAGATGTGGTACTTCACACAGTCAGCTACATTTTAAAGGGCTTGAAAGTGAGAGGAACAATAGTGGCAACCACAGAGATGCACCGCTACTGGAAAAGAGGGAGATACACAAAGAAGCGGTGGTACCCCTCAGATTCATGGAAGAAAAAGAAAGGAGGAAAAAAAATGAAGGGTCTTGAAGAAAAAAACTGAAACATTCCAACCTCTCCTCCCCACCCTCCCAGTACACTAATATCAACAATACCATCCATAAAAGAAACTGTACTTCACTAGACTGAAGTACACTAAAGTGACAAAAGGGAAGCTTTTGTCCAGGAAATGATAAGAATAAAAGAAGAAATTCCAAACTAAGCAACTATAAAACAAAAACAGAAAATGCAAAAAAAACATTTCAGTTTATGAACATTCTCCTCTAATCACCAACCCAGAAAAAGAAATTAACACATTCCAAACAAATTTGAAAGAATCGTCTCCAGGTTAAGAAAAACCTAGAATCAGGGGCTTCCCTGGTGGCACAGTGGTTGAGAGTCTGCCTGCCAATGCAGGGGACACGGGTTCGAGCCCTGGTCTGGGAAGATCCCACATGCCGCGGAGCAACTGGGCCCGTGAGCCACAACTACTGAGCCTGCGCGTCTGGAGCCTGTGCTCCGCAACAAGAGAGGCCGCGACAGTGAGAGGCCCGCGCACCGCGATGAAGAGTGGCCCCCACTCGCCGCAACTAGAGAAAGCCCTCGCACAGAAACGAAGACCCAACACAGCCAAAAATAAAAATTAATTAATTAATTAATTTTTAAAAAAACCTAGAATCAGAAATTTAAAACTCAGACCATAAAATGACAAAAAAAGGAACAAATGAAATGAAAGTTGATAAAATTCCGGAAAAAAACTGAAAATAGATAAAACCATCTCAAAAAATAAAAATGGGTCTCCAAAGAAAAACTATACAAGTAAAAATCTAAAAGAGTCACTGAAGAAATACAAGAAAACAATGAGAAAATGAAGGGACTAACCTATAGCAGGGGTGTCCAACACCCGGGCCGTGGACCTGTACTGGTCTGCAGCCTGTTAGGAACCAGGCCACACAGCAGGAGGTAAGCAGCAGGCGAGTGAGTGAAGCTTCATTTGCCGGTCACCATTGCTCGCATTACCGCCTGAACCATCCCCCACCCACCCTCCCACCCCCCAGCCGTGGAAAAACTGTCTTCCACGAAACAGGTCCCTGGCACCAAAAAGGCTGGGGACCACTGACCTATAGGATAGCGCAGAGAAAAGAACAAAATGAAAATAGGTATGCTGCATTTCACATAAAAAGAAGTGGAATTAAGAAAACATGAATGGGCTTATTTTTGCTTTAAAGCAATGTAAGAATAAAAAAGAAATCAATAAAATTGGTTATCAACAGGGGTGAGGGATGTGGAATAGGGAGTACAGGATGGAAAAGCAAGATAATTTCAGTATATCTTTCTCTACAGACTTAATTTGTTCAATAAAGCAAACTTTCTACAGAACGCAAAAATAAAATTAAATCAACAAGAATGGGAAGAAAACTAAAAAGCAATGCATAAACAATCAGTTGTACGGTACATTTTAAAGTACCTCAAGAACTTTATTAAATATAAAAGGTCTAAACACATCAGTTTAAAAAAAGAGAGACTGTCAGCCCATATAAAATTAGAAAGATCAAACTCTGTGCTACCCACAAGAAACTCAAATAAAGACATAGCTAGGTAAAAAGTTAAAATACCGGGGGCTTCCCTGGTAGCGCAGTGGTTAAGAATCTGCCTGCCGGTGCAGGGGACATGGGTTCGAGCCCTGGTCTGGGAAGATCCCACATGCCGCGGAGCAACTGGGCCCGTGAGCCACAACTACTGAGCCTGCGCGTCTGGAGCCTGTGCTCCACAACAAGAGAGGCGGCGACAGTGAGAGGCCCGTGCACCGCGATGAAGAGTGGCCCCCACTCACCACAACTAGAGAAAGCCCTCGCACAGAAACGAAGACCCAACACAGCCATAAATAAATAAATAAATAAATAAATAAATAAATGTATGTATGTATGTATGTATGTACGTATGTATGTATGTATGTTTTAAAAAGTTAAAATACCAACAAATGGTGCTGGGAAAACTGGATACACACAAGCAAAAGAAGGAACTTAGACCCCTATCTTATACCATATACAAAAGCTAATACCACAAAATGGATCAAAGACCTAAATATGAGTTAAAATTTTAAAACACTTAGAAGAAAACATAGGGGAAAAGCTTCATGACACTGGATTTGGCAATGATTTTTTTGGTTATGACACCAAAGCACAAGAAACAAAAGAAAAAATTAGATAAATTGGACTAAATTTAAAACTACTGTGCATCAAAAGATATCAACAGAGTAAAAAGGCAATCTATGGAATGGGAGAATATATGTGCAAAACATATATCTGACAAGGGGCTAACTATCCACAACATATAAAGAACTCCTACAATTCAATGACAATGTAAATATACTTACCCTAAAAATTGTTAAAATGGTAAATCTTATGTTATATATATTTTACCACTACACACACACACACACACACACACACACAAAACATCTCATACTATACACAAAAATTAGCTCAAAATGGAACAAAGACCAAATCATAAGCACTAAAATTAAAAAACTCTTAGGGATCAACTTCATGACTTTATATTTGGCAACAGATTCTTAGATACGATACTAAAAGCATAAGCAACCAAAGGGGAAAAAACAGATAAGCTGGACTTCATTAAAATTTAAAACTGTTGTACATCAAGAAACATCAAGAAAGTGAAAAGACAACCCCAAAAATGAAAGAATATATTTGCAATTAATATACCTGATAGGTTTAATATGCAAACTATTAAGAAAACCACCAAACAACAAAAAGACAAACTGCACTGTATAAATGGACAAAGGCCTTGAACAGACGTTGCTCCAAAGAAGCTATACAAATGGATAGCAAGTACAAAAAAGATGCTCAAGCTCATTAGCCATTAGGGAAATGCAAGTCAAAACCACAATAAGAAACCACTACACACCCACTAGGGTGGTTATGATAATTAAATAATAAAAAATAACAAGTGTTACCAAGAACAAAGAGAAACTGGAACCCCAGCACATTGTTGATAGAAATGTAAAATGGTGCAGCCGCTGTGGGGAAAAAAAGGAATGAAGTACTGCTACACGCTACAATATGGATGAACCTTGAAAACATATGTTAAGTGAAAGAAGTTAGTAACAAAAGCCCACATATTGTATAATTCCATTTATAAGACACGCCCAGAATAGGCAAATCCATAGAGACAAAAAGCAGATTAGTGGTTGCCTAGGGCTGGGAGTTGGCGGGGAAAAGGACAATGACTGCTGATGGGAACTGGTTTCTTTTTTAGTTAATGAAAATGTTATAAAATTGATAGTGGTGATAGTTGTACAACTCTGTGAACACACTAAGAACCAAGAATTATACTTTAATTTAGTGAATTATATAATATGTAACTATCTCAATAAAACCGACTATGGAAACATATTAGGATTGCTAGGCAATACTGAGGGACCACTTGAGGTTTGTGCTCTTAAATATAACATGAGCACTGTTGTGCTCCTTAGGTAGGGACACATAATAGGTGGAGAATTGGATTTAACCAAAATTGGGTTTTCCCAGGGAGTACAGTAGAAATTAGAAATAAGTTGAGAGAAACACAAGCATGTGGAGGCTAAACAATATGCTACTAAACAACCAAGGAATCACTGAAGAAATCAAAGAGGAAATCAAAATATACCTAGAGACAAATAAAAATGAAAACATGACAATTCAAAACCTATGGGACATGACAAAAGCAGTTTTAAGAGGGAAGTTTATACCAATGCAAGCTTACCTCAGGAAACAAGAAAAACCTCAAAGACACAACCTAATCTTACACCTAAAGCAACTAAAGAAAGAAGAACAAACAAAACCCAAAGTTAATAGAAGGAAAGAAATCATAAAGATCAGAGTAGAAATAAATGAAATAGAAACCAAGAAAACAGAAAGATCAATGAAACTAAAATCTGGTTCTCTGAAAAGATACACAAAATTGATAAACCATTAGCCAGACACATCAAGAAAAAAAGGGAGAGTGCTCAAATCAATAAAATCAGAAATGAAAAAGGAGAAATTACAACCGACACAACAGAAATACAAAGGACCATAAGAGACAACTTACGAGCAACTATATGCCAATAAAAATGGACAACCTAGAAAAAATGGACAAATTCTTAGAAAGGTACACTCTCCCAAAACTGAACCAGGAAAAAATAGAAAACATGAACACACAAATTAAAAGTACTGAAATTGAATCTGTGATTTAAAAACTCCCAACAAACAAAAGTCCAGGACCAGATGGCTTCACAGGCCACTTCTAACAAACATTTAAAGAAGAGTTAACACCTATCCTTCTGAAGCTATTCCAAAAAACTGCAGAGGAAGAAACACTTCCAAACTCATTCTATGAGGCCACCATCACCCTGATTCCAAAACCAGACAAAGATACCACAAAAAAAAAGAAAATTACAGGCCAATATCACTGATGAACATAGACGCAAAAATCCTCAACAAGATACTAACAAACTGAATGCAACAATACATTAAAAGGATCATATACCATCATCAAGTGGGATTTATCCCAGGGATGGAAGGATTTTTCAATATCCACAAGTCAACCAATGTGATACACCACATTAACAAATTGAAGAATAAGGACTTCCCTGGTGGCACAGTGGTTAAGAATCCACCTGCCAATGCAGGGGACATGGGTTCGATCTCTAGTTCGGGAAGATCCCACATGCCACGTAGCAACAAACCCCATGTGCCACAACTACTGAGCCTGCGCTCTAGAGCCCGCATGCCGCAGCTACTGAAGCCCGAGCACCTAGAGCCTGCACTCCACAACAAGAGAAGCCACTGCAATGAGAAGCCCACACACAGCAACGGAGAGCAGCCCCCGCTTGCTGCAACTAGAGAAAGGTCGCGCGCAGCAACGCAGCCAAAAGACCCAATGCAGCCAAAAAAAAAAAAAAAAACGAATTGAAGAATAAAAACCATATGATCATCTCAATAGATGCAGAAAAAGCTTCTGATAAAATACAACATCCATTTATGATAAAAACTCTCCAGAAAGTGGGCATAGGGGGAATCTACCTCAACATAAAAAAGCCCACATATGACAAACCCACACTAATAACATATTCAATGGTGAAAAACTGAAAGCATTTCCTCTAAGATCAGGAAAAAGACAAGGATGTCCACTCTCGCCACTTTTTATTCAACATAGTTTTGGAAGTCCTAGCCACAGCAATCAGAGAAGAAAAAGAAATAAAAGGGACCCAATTTGGAAAAGAGGAAGTAAAACTGTCACTCTTTGCAGATGACATGATGCTACACATAGCAAATCCTAAAGACACTACCAGAAAACTACTAGAGATCATCAACAAATTCGGTAAAGTTGCAACATACAAAATTAATACACAGAAATCTACTGCATTTCTATACACTAACAACAAAAGATTAGAAAGAGAAATTAAGGAAACAATCCCATTTACCATCACATCAAAAAGAATAAAATACCTAGGAATAAACCTACCTAAGCAGGCAAAAGACCTGTACTCTGAAAACTGTAAGATGCTGATGAAAGAAATCAAATAAGACACAAACAGAAGGAAAGATATACCATGTTGTTGGATTGGAAGAATCAATATTGTCAAAATGACCATACTACCCAAGTCAATCTACAGATTCAATGCAATCCCTATCAAACTACCAATGGCACTTTTCACAGAACCAGAACAAAAAATTTTTTAATTTGTATGGAAACACAAAAGACCCAAAGCAATGTTGAGAAAGAAAAACGAAGCTGGAGAAATCAGGCTCCCTGACTTCAGACTAGACTACAAAGCTACAGTCATCAAAACAGAATGGTCCTAGCACAGAAACAGACATATAGATCAACAGAACAGGATAGAAAGCCCAGAAATAAACCCACTCACCTATGGTCAATTAATCTACGACAAAGGAGGCAAGGATATACAATAGAGAAAAGACAGTCTCTTCAATAAGTGGTGCTGGGAAAACTGGACAGCTACATGTAAAAGAATGAAATTAAAACATTCTCTAACACCATACACAAAAATAAACTCAAAATGGAAGATGGGCTCCCCTGGTGGCACAGTGGTTGAGAATCTGCCTGCCAATGCAGGGGACACGGTTTCGAGCTCTGGTCTGGGAAGATCCCACATGCCACGGAGCAACTAGGCCCGTGAGCCACAACTACTGAACCTGCGCGTCTGGAGCCTGTGCTCCGCAACAAGAGAGGCCGTGATAGTGAGAGGCCCGCGCACCGCGATGAAGAGTGGCCCCCGCTTGCCGCAACTAGAGAAAGCACTTGCACAGAAACAAAGACCCAACACAGCCAAAAATAAATAAATAAATAAACAAATAATAAAAATAAAGGAATTCCTTTAAAAAAAAAAAGGAATAAAAACCTAAACATAGGACCAGATACCATAAAACTCCTAGAGTAAAACATAGGCAAGATGCTCTTTAACATAAATCGCAGCAATATCTTTTTGGATCCATCTCCTTGAGTAATGAAAATAAAAATAAAAATAAACAAATGGGACCTAACTAAACTTAAAAGCTTTTGCACAGCAAAGGAAACTATAACAAAACGAAAAGACAACCTACAGAAAGGGAGAAAATATTTGTAAACGATGCAACCAACAAGAGATTAATTTCCAAAATATACAAACAGCTCATATAGCTCAATATCAAAAAAACAAACAACCCAATCAAAAAATGAGCAGAAGACCTAAATAGACATTTCTCCAAAGAAGACATACAGATGGCCAAAAGGCAAATGAAAAGATGGTCAACATCACTAATTATTAGAGAAATGCAAATCAAAAGTACAATGAGGGGTCCAGTTTCCTGGTGGTCCAGTCGTTAAGAATCTGCCTTGCAATGCAGGAGATCCAGGTTCGATCCCTGGTCGGGGAAACAAGATCCCACATACCGTGGGGCAACTTAAGCCCACACACTGCAACTACTACTGAGCCCAGTGCTCTACAGCCCACACGTCACAACCAGAGAGCCCTTGTGCCACAACTACTGAGCCTGCACGCCACAACTAGAGAGAAGCCCGTGTGCTGCAAAGAAAGATCTTGCATGCCACCACAAAGATCCCACGTGCCACAATAAGGCCCGATGCAGCCAAATAAATCAAAAAAAAAAAAAAAAAAGGATAGTGAGGTATCAACTCACACCAGTCAAAATGGTCATCATCAAAAAGTCTACAAATAAATGCTGGAAAGGGTGTGGAGAAAAAGGAACCCTCCTACACTGCTGGTGAGAATGTAAATTGGTACAGCCACTATGGAGAACAGTTTGGAGGTTCCTTAAAAAACTAAAAATAGAGCTACCATATGATCCTGCAATCCCACTCCTAGACATATACCCGGAGAAAACCATAATTTCTAAAAGATTCATGCACCAAAATGTTCACTGCAGCACTATTTACAATAGCCAAGACATGAAAGCAACCTAAATGTCCATCAACAGATGAATGGATAAAGAGATGTGGTATATATATATACAATGGAATATTAGCCATAAAAAAAGAATGAAATAATGCCATTTTCAGCAACATGGATGGACCTAGAGATTATCATACTAAGTGAAATAAGCCAGACAGAGAAAGACAAATATCATAGGATATTGCTTATATGTGCAATCTAAAAAAAAAAAAAAAGGACACAAGTGAACTTATTTCCAAAACAGAAAGAGGCTCACAAACACAGAAAACAAACTTATGGTTACCAAAAGGGAAAGGGTGGTGGAGGAGGGATAAATTAGGAGCCTGGGATTAACATATACACAATACTATGCATAAAATATATAACCAACAAGGACCTACTGTACAGCACAGGGGACTATTCTCCATATTTTGTAATAATCTATAACTGAATTGCTGTGCTATACACCTGAAACTCACACAATACTGTAAATCAACTATACTTCAGTTAAAAATTAAAAAAAAAAAAAAAAGAAGTTGAAAGAATATTCAAGTGAATAGTTAGTATAACCATGAGACCTAGGTTAGGTAAGAAGGTAAGTGAGGACATGACAGGATGATGGACAATGAGAAGGTGATAGCCTGGAATTAGACGTCCTAGTGGGGCTGAAGGATTATTGGAGTTAGGGTATTAGAAGGAGTGAGTTGGAAAAGATAGGTGGTGGTGATCTTGAAAGTGGCATGATTATTATTGACAGGCTCAATCAGGGTTCCTCACTGGAACCACAGAACACAGAAAATGAATCAAATGTTTTCCTTACTTCTCCCAAGGATGGTACATAACTGGTTGGTACTATTCTAGATGCAGAGGACAGAGGTTAATGCATTACATACAATGGATGCCTGAGGACATTAGGCTTACTTCTCTCTCAGAAATCCCACTTGAGAAAGGCTGAGATGGTATGATCCATGGGAGCTGATAGCCAAAAGGTAAAGGAAGTGAGAGGACAGATAATGAATCACAGCTTAGGTTGAACTACAGAAACTGCAACTTTCATATTCTTCAGTCTAATATGTACGTATTAAAATCACCAAGAATGATGGCAAGACTGACAAAAAGAAAGACAGCAAGTGATATGTTAAAATTTTCAACGAATGGCCAGGAAAGGGGGTGGGGTGGGTGACCAGGAGGATAGTAGATGACTTCTTCAAGGTGGAGTAGCAGGCGTAGCAGAATGGTTTGTGCTTCAAACTAGGTTTTCCAGTAGTCTGGAAGCAACAACAAGGAGTAAGAGGATACTTACCCCACCTCCAGGTCAGTGGTATTGTGTTGTAAGGAAGAAGAAACAGCCAGTACCTGAGAAGGTACAAGGAGAAGCAGTACGCTCAGAGGACAGCCATCTTTCAGTTCAAGCAAGAAGATGAAGAGAACTTCCACAGAGAGGGTTAAGAATGTCGAGGATTTTTTGGATCACTGACCCAAATTCCAGAGGGCAGAGTCATTTTGACAGCAGGAGTGGGAGACTGAGTCATATTAGAAAAGTGCCCCCAGATGACAGATTAGAGTCATGGGATGAGAATCTAGGTGATGAGAGAAGCTATGGGAAGCTTGAATTTCTTGGGGGTGTCCAAGGTAAGCAGATTTAAGGCAAGATAGGATTAGTCCAGGTTATCTTTTTTTTTTTAAACTTTTTTTTTTAATGAGAGATTGATTGAAGTAATTTTATTTTATTTATTTATTTATTTTTGGGTGCGTTGGGTCTTCGTTGCTGCACGCAGGCTTTCTCTAGTTGTGGCGAGCGGGCGCTACTCTTTGCTGCGGTGTGCGGGCTTCTCACTGCAGTGGCTTCTCTTGTTGTGGAACACAGGCTCTAGGTGCATGGGCTTCTGTAGTTGTGGCATGCGGGTGCAGTAGTTTTGGCACACGGGCTTAGTTGCTCCACGGCATGTGGGATCTTCCCAGACCAGGGCTCGAACCCGTGTCCCGTGCACTGGCAGGTGGATTCTTAACCACTGTGCCACCAGGGAAGTCCTGGTTATCTCTTAAAGGAGCAGTACTAGCCAATGCCATGACAGAAATGTTCTATATCAGCAGGATCAAACATGGTAGCCACTAGTGCCTACGGAGCACTTGAAATGTGACTCATATGGCATTCACAAAAATGAAAAGAATATCAGTGAACTGTGGGACTATTTCAAGTGACCTAATACACAGGTAACTACAGTCCTTGTACAGGGCAAGGAACAAAATAACATTTGAAGAAATAATGACTGAGAACATTCCAAACTTGATGAAAACTATAAATCCACAGATCCAATAAGTTCTAAAACCCACAGGAACAAGAAGCATCTTTTTAAAAAAGCATAGTGGGACTTCCCTGGTGGTCCAGTGGTTAAGAATCTGCCCTCCAATGCAGGGGACACAGGTTCAATCCCCAGTCGGGAAACTAAGATCCCACGTGCTGTGGGGCAACTAAGCCCACAAGCCACAACTACAGAGCCCCCACACTCTGGAGCCCACACGCAATGAAAGATTCCAAATGCTGCAACTAAGACACAGCCAAAAATAAATAAATAAATAAATATTAAAATTAAAAAAGAGTGAAAAGGCAAGTCACTCTGACAGAGCTGTCATACCTCACAGAATTTCTAGTCAGAATATGTATAAAAAAATACAAAAATAAATAAATAATAAATAAATAAGCATATCATAATCAACTGTTAAAAACCAGTGTGATAGGGACTTTCTTGGTAGTAAGACTCCCCACCTCCACTGCAGAGGGCATGGGTTTGATCTCTGGAACCTCATGGAGCAGCCAAAAAAAAAGACAAAAAAAAAAACAAACACAAAAAACAGTGATAAAGGAAAAATCTTAAAGCCAGAGGAAAAAAATGAACACAGAGAAAAAATAAAGATTATACCAGATTTCTTGGAAACAATATAAGCAAGAAGACAGGGGAGCAAAATCTTTTAAAATACTGAAAGAAGAAAGTTAACTTACCTAAAATTCTTAAACCTACCAGCAAAATCTTTCAAAAATGAAGGCTGAGACTCACAGACATAGAAAACAAATTTATGGTTACAAAAGGGGAAAGGGGGCTGGGGAGAGGGATAAATTAGAAGGTTGGGATTAACATATACACACTACTATATACAAAACAGATAACCAACAAGGACCTACTATATAGCACAGGGAACTATATTTTGTAATAAACTACAAGGGAAAAGAATCTGAAAAGGAATATATATAGAATATATATATATATATAACTGAATATATATAACTGAATCACTCTGCTGTACCCCTGAAACTAACACGATATTGTAAATCAAGTATACTTCAATAAAAATAAATAAATAAAAATTTAAAGGTAAAAAAAAAAAAATGAAGGCTACTAAATGTAATATGATATCCTGGATTAGATCCTGGAACAGAAATAGGTTAGTAGTGGAAAATCTGGTGAATCTGAATGAAGTCTAGAGTTTAGTTAATGCAATAGTGTTAATGTCTTAGTTCTGAGACATGCACCATGGTTATAATGTTAAAAAGATGTTAACGTTAGAAGAAAGTGAGTGAATGGTATAAAGAAACCTGTGTACTATCTTTCCAACATTTTAACAAATCTAAATTATTCCAAACTAAAAATTTTATTGAAAAAAAAAAAGACAAAACAGAGACTTTTCAGATATACTAACACTGAAAGAATTAATTGCCAGCAGACCCACAAACAAAAAACAAAGTCCTTCAGGCAGCAGGACTGGATTGTGGGCCTCCCTCCATTTAATTCATATGTTCAAGCCCTAACCCCTAATGTGATGGTATTTAGAGTTGCCTCCTTTGGGAGGTAATTATGACTAGATGAAGTCATTAAGGTGGGACCCTCATGATGGAATTAATGCCCTTATAAGAGGAAACACCAGAGAGCTTGCTGTCTTTCTCCCAGTATATGCAGAAAAGAAAAGCCATATGAGTACATGGTGAGAAAGTAGCCATCTGAAACCCAAGGAGAGAGTTCTTACCAGACACTGACCCTTCTGGCACTTTGATCCTGGACGTCTCCAGAACTGTTAGGAAGTAAATTTACATGTTTAAGCTACCTAGCCTATGGCATAAGAAAAACATGACACCAGATGTAAATACAGAGTTACACAAAGAAATGAAAAGCACCCAAAATGGAAATTATATGAATAACTACATGACTGTTTCTCTTTATCTTCAAACAATAACTATTTAACAAAATAATAATAATGTATTATGGGGTTTACAATACATGTACAAGTAAAAGGCATGACAACAGTAACAAAGTTGGGGGGGGATGATGACAGTAAACTATTGTAAGATGATTATATTATACACGAAGTGGTATGGTATCACTTGAAGGTAGACTGTGATAGGCTAAATATGCGTACTAAAAATAACCACTAAAATAAAAAAGCATTATAACCAGCAAGTCAAAAAGGGAGATAAAATGGGATCATAGGGAATTCCCTGGCAGTCCAGCAGTTAGGACATGGTGCTTTCACTGCCGTGGCCTGGGTTCAATCCCTGGTCGGGGAACTAGGATTCCACAAGCTGCGCGGCGCAGCAAAAAAAAGAGAGAGAGAGAGAGAGAGAGATTATAAAAAATACTTGATGGACGAAAAGTGGGCAGAGTACCTAAACAGACACACCAGTCAAAATAGCCATCATCAAAAAGTCTACAAACAATAAATGCTGGAGAGAGTGTAGAGAAAAGGGAACCCTCCTACACTGTCGGTGGGAATGTAAATTGGTGCAGCCACTATGGAGAACAGCATGGAGGTTCCCCAAAAAACCAAAAATAGAGTTGCCATATGATCCAGCAATCCCACTCCTGGGCATATATCCAGACAAAACTATAATTTGAAAAGATACATGCACCCCAATGTTCATAGCAGCACTATTTACAACAGCAAAGACATGAAGGCAACCTAAATACCCATCGACAGATGAATGGTTAAAGAAGCTGTGGTATATATATATACAATGAAATATTACTCAGCCATAAAAAAATGAAATAATGCCATTTGCAGCTACATGGATGGACCTAGAGATTATCATACTAAGTGAAGTAAATCAGAAAGAAAAAGGGATTTCCCTGGTGGTCCAGTGGTTAAGAATACGCCTTCCAATGCATGGGACACAGGTTCAATCCCTGGTCAGGGAACTAAGATCCCACATGCCACGGGGTAACTAAGCCCGCGTGCCACACCACAACTAAGACCCAACGCAGCCAAAAATAAATAAATTTTTTTTTAAAAAAAGAAACTGCCTTCCAATGCAGGGGATCCCTGGTCAGGGAACTAAGATCCCACATGCCGCAGGGCAACTAAGCCTGCACGCCACAACCACTGAGCATATGAGCCACAACTAGAAAGCCCGTGTTCTGCAACTACAGAGCCCACGCACTCTGCAGCCCCCAAGCTGCAACTACTGAGCCCACGTGCCACAACTAGAGAGAAGCCTGCACGCCACAATGAAAGATCCTGCATGCTGCAACGAAGACCCCGAGTGCTGCAACTAAGACCTGACGCAGCCAAGAATAAAATAAATACTAAAAAAAAAAGAGGAAAAGACAAATACCATATGATATCACTTCAATGTGTCATCTCACATATGACACAAATGAACTTATCTCTGAAACAGAAACAGACTTGTGGTTGCCAGGGTCGGGGATAGAGGAGGGTTGGATTGGGAGTTTGGGACTAGCAGATGCAAACTATTATATACAGAATGGATAAACAACAAGATCCTATTGTATAGGACAGGGAACTCTACTGACTATCCTGTAATAAACCATAATGGAAAAGAATATGAGAAAGAATACATATGTATATAAATGAATCACTTTGCTGTACACCAGAAACTAACACAACACTGTATATCAACTATACGTCAATAAAAAAATAAAATAAATAAAACAAACAGACTCACAGACATAGAAAACAAACTTATGGTTACCAAAGGGAAAAAGGGTAGGGAGAGACAAATTAGGAGCTGTGGTTAACAGTTACACACTATTATATATAAAACAGATAAACAACAAGGTCCTACTGTATAGCACAGGGAACTATATTCAATATCTTGTAATAACCTATAATGGAAAAGAATCTGGAAAAGAATATATATATACATATCTGAATCACTTTGCTGTACACCAGAAACTAATAAACATTGTAAACCAACTACACTTCAATAAAAAATTAAAAAAAAAAAAAAAAAAACTTGAGTGATCCAAAAAAGGTGCCCCCCAAAATCAAAAAAGGACATAAAGATGGCACAAATTAAAAACAACAACAACAAAAAAAAACATCAAGACAATATATTCAAATCTAACTATATCAACAATCACATAAAACTTGAATGGTCTAAATACCCAAATTAAAGACAGAGACTGTCAGAATGGTAATAAAGACTCAACTATATGTGCTGCCTACAAGAAATTCACATTTCTTTTACATTTAAATGAGATCCTTAAATTAAAATTAAATGTAATTTAAAAGAAAAATTTTAATTACATTTAAATGTAAAGATATGAAAAGATTCAAAATAAGAGGATGAAAACAGAAATACTACAGTAAAACAAGTCAAAAGAAAGTTTGATGGCCACAGCATAATGGAAATAACAACAAAGGAAACACACACATGAGCTGCACTTAGAAAAAGTCACCCAGTGAAGAGACAGAGAAACCTTTGAAGGATTCTACACTAGATAACGAGGTTGACACACCTATAATATAAGGAACATTTGAGAAGTTTATAATGGTTTATAATAGTTTTCATTCAAAATGTTGGGACTGTTGAAAGTTTTAAATTTTATAGGCATAGGTTTTGATGTTTAAAACTTATTTTAAGGGAGAAAAATCCCTTGACTGCTTAAACATTAGAAGTAATTAAACATTATTGTTAATTGTACTTGTGCAGTATTAACAGCTACGTCACACAGTAAATGTGGGGAAAATCCATTTAGAAAATGATAAATTGTTTTTCCAGAATTACCATTGTGGCATATTTTCAATTAGTTAATGTGTAATTCATAGTAGCAAAAGTAGCAGAAGTTACATTTTTAAAACTACTTATATAAACATTTTCCCCAAATACTATGGTTTTTGTGCATAGTTTTTTTTTTTAATATTTATTTTATTTATTTGGTTGCACTGGGTCTTGGTTGCGGCTCACCAGCTCCTTAGTTGCAGCACATGTGCTCCTTAATTGTGGCCGGTGGGCTCCTTAGTTGCGGCTCACCACTCCTTAGTTGTGGCATGCAAACTCTTAGTTGTGGCATGCATGTGGGATCTAGTTCCCTGACCAGGGATCGAACCCGGGCCCCCTGAATTGGGAGCATGGAGTCTTAACCACTGCGCCACCAGGGAAGTCCCTGTGCACAGTTTTTAAGAATCTTGGATTTAGAGACTGTCTTTTCACAAATTATAGGTTTTACAGAAATTGAAGAATTTTGACAGATAAAACGTTGTTTCTATAGAAGTAATGATTCTCTACCTTTTATCAAAAGTTCATCTTAATCTCCTACATTGTGTTACATTATACTGCTTCTCTGTAACAATGTGTAGTTTGTATGCCTTTTTGTATCACAACCAGATAACCAACTAAAGTTGAAGTGACAATCCTACAAAATACAAAAGTCTTATTTCTGAAGACAATTTCAATTTGGGGAGTTCTGTAAAATCATATGACTTTCATGCAGTGGGCAGAATGGACTATAGGAATGAATCTGGCTTTAGGGTTATTAACCTTCTTGAAGTCAACCATCTAAGATCCTATATAAGCACTAATGGACAAAATTCAAAACAAGACGATAAAAGTCTATTTTTGAGAAATGTCTCAAGTTTTGAAGGTTTTTTTTTTTAAGGAACACTCATTAAGGAAGTCACTGAAGTAGTATTTTTTAAACTGGAAAAAATCAATCCATGATGCCTGTACAGTAAATCTAGGTAAATACCATATAAAGAAACTAAGCTAGTTCAAAACATGGCTATATTAGAAGGGAATTTTATTCTCAGTCCTATATTATATATGTGACAGAATTGCAAAGAATGGAAATATTTATTTCTTCTAGGCAGCAGAAAAAGTAAGAGTGACTAGTATTTAATAGTCTGTAATATTAACATATATGCACTACATATCAGGATGAACCAATATTAACACAAGATAGCATTTCTAAAATATTATTTTGAACATTAGGTCATTTGGTAATTTTCTATAGTTAAAAGATACTTCTCATGTTTTGAAACTAAATAAATGTGGGGAAATGGCTTAATTATAATTTTAGGCCCGCAGTTTGTAAGTTCCAGAAAAAGGGTATTTGCATGTGACATGCATTGTATGCTTTAACCTCATGGATAACTATTTTCATCTACAAGTGAAAAGTTTTAATTATTTTAATAACTAGATATTTTGCTTTTCAGAGGTCTTAAAATGGAAGTAGACCCATTGTTTTGAGGGAATTCCATTACTTTATACAAAAACCAGTCATTCTATGTTTGGTCCTTAATAAAATTTTAACTTGGACAGATTTATTCCAGCTAAGCCACAAATGGTAACATGTAAACTTGTTTTTATTAAAGAATTTTCCTATGGGGACTTCCCTGGCAGTCCAGTGGTTAAGACTCCGTGCTTCGACTGCAGGGGCATGGGTTCGATCCCTGGTCAGGGAACTAAGATCCTGCGTGCCGCACGGCACGGCCAAAAAAAAAAAAAAATTCCCCTATCAATAAAAAAGAAGGGAACTCCCCAGCAGTCCAGTGGTTAGGACTCCACGCTTCCACTGCTGAGGACATGGATTCAATCCCTGATCGGGGAAGCAAAATCTCGCAAGTCGCACAGCACAGCCAAAAAAAAAAAAAGAAAGAAAGAAAAGAAAACTGGAGTAGCTATATTACTTTCATAAGAAGTAAATATCAGAGCAAAGATTATCACCAGTGATTAAAAAAAGTTTATTTGATAACAATAACGGGCTCAATCAAGAAGAGACAAAAATCCTAAATGTTCACACACCTAATAACAAAACTTCAAAGTACATGAAACAAAAATTGACAGAACTGAAAAGAGAAATAGGCAAATCCACAATTAGTCAAAGGCTATAATACTTCCCTCAAAATATTTGTAGAATATTTGCAGAAAAACAATAAGGATATAGTAAATTTGACAACATTATCAACCAACTTGACCAGATTGACATTTATAGAAAACATCACCCAAAATATACATTCTTCTCAAGTACACACAGAATATTTACCAAGATAAATGATATTCTAGGTCATAAAACAAGTTTCAATCAATTTAAAAAGGATTCAAATGTACAAAGTATATATGACCAATGTAATTTAATCAGAAATAACTAACAGAAAAACCTAGAAAAATTTCCAAGTATTTAAAAACTAAATGTTGCACCTCTAAATAACCCATGGATCAAAGAAGAAATCAAAGGGAAATTAGAAAGTATTTTGAATTAAATGAAAATGAAAACACAACATGTAAAGAATTTGTGGGATGCTTTAGTAGTTCTTAAGCAAAAATTACAGCATTAAACACCTATATTAGAAAAGAAGGTCTCTTGCTTAGCTTGACCTTAGCTTCCACTTAAGAAAGTAGAATCAGGGCTTCCCTGGTGGCGCAGTGGTTGAGAATCTGCCTGCTAATGCAGGAGACACGGGTTCGAGCCCTGGTCTGGGAAGATCCCACATGCCGCGGAGCAGCTGGGCCCGTGAGCCACAGCTGCTGAGCCTGCGCGTCTGGAGCCTGTGCCCCGCAACAGGAGGGGCCGCGATAGTGAAAGGCCCGCGCACCGCGATGAAGAGCGGTCCCCGCACCGCGATGAAGAGTGGCCCCCACTTGCCGCAACTAGAGAAAGCCCTCGCACGAACCGAAGACCCAGCACAACCAAAAATAAATAAATAAATAAATAAATAAAGTTTATAAAAAAAAAAAAAGAAAGTAGAATCAAAAGAGAAAACTAAACTAAGCAGAAGAGGGACTTCCCTGGTGGTCCAGTGGGTAAGACTCTGCGCTCCCAATGCAGGGGGCCCGGGTTTGATCCCTGGTCGGGGAACTAGATCCCGCATGCATGCTGCAACTAACAGTCTGCATGCCACAACTAAGAAGTCCGCATGTCGCAACTAAGAAGTCTGCATGCCGCAACTAAAGATCCCGCGTGCTGCAACTAAGACCCGGTGCAGCCAAAATAAACAAATATTTTTATAAATAAATAATAAAAATTAAAAATAAAATAAGCAGAAGAAAGGAAATAAAGATCAAAGTAGAAATCAATTAAACTGAAAACAGAAAAATTAAACAGAAAATCAGTGAAGGCAAAAGTGATAAACCAGGCCGATCAAGATGAAGAAGAAAGAGCTGTATCAGGAATAAGAGAGGTGTTATCACCATACATTCTACAGATTTCAAAAGGTATAACAACGAAATATTATAAACAACTATTTATAAAAAGAAATTCAACAATGTAGTTGAAATGGACAAATTCCTTGAAAGATACAATCAAAGCTTACTCAAGAAAAGAGATAACTTTAATAGCATTATATGTATTAACAAAGTTGAAATTGTAGTTAAAATCCTTTCCACAAACAAAACTTCAAGCCCAGATGATTTTACTGGCAAATTCTATCAAACATTTAAGTTAGAAATAATATAAACTCTTCTAAAAAACTGAAGAGGACACATTTCCTAACTCATTGTATAAAGCCAAAATTACCCTGACATCAAAACCAGATAAAGACATTATAAGAAAACTACAAACCAATAACCCTCATGAAGATACATGTAAAAATCCTAAATGAAATTTTAGCATATCAAATCCAACATCAGGAGCAAGGGAAGTTTATCCCAAGAATGCTGGATTGATTTAATATTCAAAGATCAATGTAATTCACCACTCTGCCAGACTGAAGAAGAAAAATTATAACTTCATGTCATACACTAAGAAAAAACATTTGAAAAACAAATACTGTATGCTAACACATATATATGGAATATAAAAAAATGGTTCTGAAGAACCTAGGGGCAGGACAGGAATAAAGACGCAGACATAGAGAATGGACTTGAGGACATGGAGAGGGGGAAGGGTAAGCTGGGACGAAGTGAGAGAGTGCCATGGACATATATACAGTACCAAATGTAAAACAGATAGCTAGTGGGAAGCAGCCACATAGCACACGGAGATCAGCTTGGTGCTTTGTGACCACCTAGAGGGGTGGGATAGGGAGGGTGGGAGGGAGACACAAGAGGGAGGGGATATATGTATATGTATAGCTGATTCACTCTGTTATAAAGCAGAAACTAACACACCATTGTAAAGCAATTATACTCCAATAAAGATGTTAAAAAAAAAGAAAAAAAAAACATTTGACAAAATCCAATACCCATTCCTGACTAAAAGTCTCAGATGAAAAAAAAAAAAAACTCTCAGATGGTTTTACTTTTAGAGCACATAGTGATGCCTAAGCTCTCTTTCATAAAGGGTTGAACAGATACTAACAACAAAACAAATGCTACGAGATTCAAAAAACTATTCTCTAAAAGATGGAGAAAAAATGGCAGACAGGAATTTATCTTTCCATTTCCAGGAAAGCTAAAACTTATCCAACTGAAATACTTCAAATTTACAACTGAGAATCTTGAAAATGGGGAATTGAAGACTGAAGAAGACAAGAATAAATACAGTTGGACCCTGAACAACGAGGGGGGTTATGGGTACCGACCCTCTGCAGAGTCAAAAATCTGTGTATAACTTACAGGCGGCACCCTTTATATACACGGTTCCTCCATATCTGCAAATCCTCCGTAACTGCGTTTCTGCATCTGCAGGTTCAACCAACCACAGATCACGTAATACAGTAATATTTACTATTGAAAAAAATCCATGTATAAGTGGACTTACGCAGTTCAAACCTGTGTTGTTCAAGGATCAACTGTAGATCCAATTCATTAACTGGCCCCATGGATCGTTTTGGGACCAACAGAATCCAACTGGTTACTGACCCTTATGTGCATCTTTCTTCAGGCAGTGAGGCACATGATCCAACTGGTATCAAAGAAGTGATTTCATGATGTAGCATGCTTTTTGTACTCTCTTATATAAATGTGTTTCTTACAATATGTCTACCGCTTATATCATAAAATAGAAGCTTTTAATAAACAGTTACTATGTACTGCAGACTTATTATGTGTCAGGTACTTTAACTACATCACCTCATTTAATTTCTCTCAAAATTCCTGTGAGGACTTCCCTGGTGGCACAGTGGTTAAGAATCCGCCTGCCAGGGGCTTTCCTGGTGGCGCAGTGGTTGAGAGTCTGCCTGCCAGTGCAGGGGACACGGGTTCGAGCCCTGGTCTGGGAAGATCCCACATGCTGCGGAGCAACTAGGGCCGTGAGCCACAATTACTGAGCCTGCGCATCTGGAGCCTGTGCTCCGCAACAAGAGAGGCCGTGATAGTGAGAGGCCTGCGCACCGCGATAAAGAGTGGACCCCACTTGCCACAACTAGAGAAAGCCCTCGCACGGAAACGAAGACCCAACACAGCCACAAATAAATTTAAAAAATTAAACTTTAAAAAAAAAAAAAAAAAGAATCCCCCTGCCAATGCAGGGGACATGGGTTCGATCCCTGGGCCGGAAGATCCCATATGCCATGGAGCAACTAAGCCCATACACCACAACTACTGAGCCTGTGCTCTAGAGCCCGCGAGCCACAACTACTGAGCCCACATGCCACAACTACTAAAGCCCACGCACCTAGAGTCTGTGCTCCACAACAAGAGAAGCCACCGCAATGAGAGGCCTGCACACCACAACGAAGAGTAGCCCCCGCTCGCCTCAACTACAGAAAGCCCATGTGAAGCAACGAAGACCCAACGCAGACAAAATAAAATAAATAAATTTATTAAAAAGAAGATACATGCACCCCCATGTTCATAGCAGCACTATTCACAATAGCCAAGACATGGAAACAACCTAAATGTCCATCAACAGATGAGTGGAGAAAGGAGATGTGATACATATATACAATGGAATACTACTCAGCCATAAAAAAGAACGAAATAATGCCATTTGCAGCAACATGGATGCAACTAAAGATTATCATACTGAGTGAAGTAAGTCAGAAAGAGAAAGACAAATACCATATGATATCACTTACATGTGGAATCTAAAATACAACACGAACCTATCTATGAAACAGAAACAGAATCACGGACATAGAGAACAGACTGGTGGTTGCCAAAGGGGGAGGGGGTTGGGGGAGGGATGGAGTGGGAGGTTGGGGTTAGCAGAGGTAAACTTTATATATAGAGTGGATAAACAACAAGCTCCTACTGTATAGCACAGAGAACTATATCTGGTATCCTATGATAAACCACAATGGAAAAGAATATTTTTTAAAAAGAATGTATATATAATAGATATATAAAAAACTGAATCACTTTTCTGTACAGCAGTAATTAACACAACATTGTAAATCAATTATACTTCAATTTAAAAAAGAAAGGGAGGGAAGGAGGAAGGAAGGAAGGAAGGAAGGAAAGAAGAAAAAAGTAAGACATTTCCTGGCTTCTTTTGCACCAGAGAACTAGAACGTTTTCTTGAAGAAATATTGAAATAAATAAAACAGCAGCACCAACAAGTAAAACTTAATACAGGTATTTTTTGATAATGTCTACTAATATAGGCCAAGCACTATTGTTAGGTATTTAAGATACAAAATTCCTAACCTCTAGGAAATCATGGTCTAGTGTTAAAGGCAGAAAAACACAGCAGCAGTTTCAAAACAGTGTGACAATCAATACTACAGAAATATAGGTTCTATGAAAGCACAAGAGATGGCCAACTGACCCCAGTCTTGGAAGATCTGCAAGGACCACCCCCCCCAGAAATTGACAACTAAGCTGAAGAATAAATTAAAGTTAGTGCTGTCAGCAGTGCAAAGAGCAGAAGAAATATCAAGTAATTCATTTAATTTTAAACTCACAGGCCAAAAGAATGACTCTACCAACTACTTTTTTGCATTGTAAGACAAAGTCTTTTTTAAAAATGCACAAAAATACCGAGATACTAAAAGAACATAAAGTAATATTAAAAGTTAGTTGGTAGACCAGTTTTATGAACAAATCCTAGTAAACCTTAAAGAACAGAAAATTCCTTTACTATTTAAACTGGTAGAACATTAAAATAATGAAAAGCTTCCTCTATTTTATACCATAAACCTAATCCTAAAATCTGATGAAAACAATACCAAAAAAAGACAATTACATAAAACAAACGCCACTAGAAATACAGATGCAAACTCATAAATGATATACCGAGAAAGAAAATTCAATATTATGTTAATGTAATACATCATGACCAAGTAAGATTTACTCCAGAAATGCGAAGATGTTCCAAAATTTAAAAATGTATTAACATATAATATTAACTGATAATAGGAGAAAAACTGTATCATCATCTTGCTAAATAATGAAATTTGATTAAACATTTGATTAAACATACATTTCTAAAAATACTAATAGTAAATAAGCAGTTAAAGAATATTTCTGAAACATAATAAAGAACAGAAATATGAAACGAATAGCAAAACATCAGAATACTTCCACAATTAAATTCAAGATCAAGATAAAGATGTACTCTATCACTGATTATCAATCAACATTATTGTGGAGTCTATAGTCAATGCAATAAAACAAGCAAAAAAGTTAACTGTAAACACTAGAAAGGAAAAGAGAAAAATTATCATTATTAGCAGATATAAGTGCCTACCTAAAAAACATAAGATAATCAACTGAATATTTATTTCAAAAATATGTTATAGATCAATGGAACAAAATAGAAAATCCAAAAACTAACCTATTTACAGACAAGATTTTAGTTTACAATAAAGGTGAAATTTCAAATCTTTGGAGAAAGGACAGATTGCTGAAAAACATTGGTAGAAGTGCCTAACCACTGAGACTCAAGTTTTTCAATATATATGTACACTGTTTAGAGATACATGTAAATGTGTTAGCAATGTAAAGAAAAGAATGGAAAGATAAATATAGTAGTTACCTCTGTATGTGTGGAAAGAGATGCATTTGGGGAGGGTCCACACTAAGTCAAGAGGGCTTCAAATATGGTGACTATAGGTGTTCAGATTCTTTTTTTTAGACTATGCATTTACATATTATGCACTCTCCTGTACATACAATATATTTGACAATTTTTAAAAATTTAATGAGATAAATCTGTATGTGCTGTTATAGAAAGATCTACAAGTAATATTAAGTGAAAAAGCAAAACATTATGTGTCACATGATTCCTTTCCTGTAAAAGTTTTTATTGATGGTATTCTGTATAAAGATTTTTTTTTTCTGGAAAAATACAGAAGAAACTGTTACCTTTCATTAAATGTACACTGACTCAGGTGTACATCCTCATTTTATACCTTTCTATACTGTTTTATTTTCAAACACTTTTGAACTGTTTTTATTGTTTTGATTTTTTAACAGGTATGTATATAACTTTTTAATATATCTGTATGTGCATAACTATTTTATTCTTGTCAATGTTAAGTTTAGTTATCCAAATAGTAGAATCAATGGATTGTTCTCTTCTTTATACTTTTATACTTTAAAAAAGAACTATTTAGACAAAATCCTAATTAAAAATCAGACTACAAGAAAGTTCCCCCCCAAAAAAACAAATATCCAACAGAAATATGAAAAAATGTTCCATCTTGCTTATTATTAAAAACATACTTCTGATTATCAAGTTGGGAAAAATAAAAAATGTCATAATAGTCTTTGCAGGGAACAAGGAAATTAACACACTGCTGCTAAGACTATAAATGAGACTATTCAGACTGTAAAGGTTCTGATAGAGTATACCACATTAAAATTCTAAACTGATTTTGTGGGGATTATGGAGTCAAGGATTTCTAAGCAAGCAAGTACAAAGATCTAAAATTTAAATTCTTAGAAGAAAGCTGGAGTAAGCTAAGTGAAATTTAGAGAGAAAAAACTGAAGGCAGAGAAGCAAGTTAAGAGTCTGCTATAAGAACTCAAATAACAAATGATCAAGAAAAGAAATGAAAAATGGAACAGGAAGGACAGATTTGAGTGTCATTTAAAAGGTTAAACGCTAAAGGATGTGGGACTTCCCTGCTGGTCCAGTGGTAAAGAATCTGCCTCCCAATGCAGGGGATGCGGGTTTGATCCCTGGTCTGGGAACTAAGATCCCACATGCCACAGGGCAACTACTAAGCCTGCACACCTCAACTAGAGAACCGTGTGCCTCAAACTACAGAGCCCACGTGCTCTGGAGCCCGAGAGCCACAACTACAAAGACCAACACGCTCTGGAGCCCATGCGCCACAATCAGAGAGAGAAAACCCTCACACCACAACTAGAGAGAAGCCTGAGCGCCACAACGAAGATCCCGCGTGCCGCAACAAAGACCCGACACAGCCAAAAATAAAAATAAATTAAATTTAAAAAAAAGAAGAAAAATCATATTAAAAAAGCTAAAGGTTGTGGTGAATGATTAGGTATAAAACATGAGATAGAGGAAAGAGTTAGGGATAATTCTGAGCTTTATAACTTGAGGTAAATGAGTGGTTCTACCATCAAATGAGATAGAAGATAAAGAGCGAGAGGTAAACTTAGAGGAAAAAACTATGACTTACTTCACTGCCTTACTGGATGTGACCTATAGACAGGTACAAATCTCCAATTAACAAATGGAAATAGGGAACAAAGGAAAGATGTTAAGATCTATTACAGCACTGTCCAACAAAGCTTTCTACAATGAAGGAAATGTTGTATACCTGCGCTAACACAGCAGGTACTAGAGGTGACTAGTGCAAGAGAGGAACTGATTTTTCCTTGTATTTAATTTTAATTAATTTAAATTTAAATAGCTACAGGTGACTAGTTGCTACCACATTGGACAGAGTACATCTAGAGACTTAAAAGGCATTTCCACTGTCCTTCTCTCATTTTCCAGACATATGAAAATTAAGATTCACATCTAATTTATTCAAATAGTTTTAAAATATCACCTTCAGTTAATATAAAACTGAGGAACTATGATCCATCCTCAGCCAAACAGTATGATTTCTTTCTTTTAAGTAATTCTTAATTCCATTTACAAATCAAAATGAAGCTAAGTAAAAACTGCATGGTCAGGACTTCCCTGGCGGTCCAGTGGTTAAAACTTCGCTTTCCAATGCAGGGGGTGTGGGCTTGATCCCTGGTCGGGGAGCTAAGATCTCACATGCCTCACAGCCAAGAAACCAAAACATAAAACAGAAGCAATATTGTAACAAATCCAATAAAGACTTTAAAATGGTCCACATCAAAAAAAAAAAAAAAAAAAAAACCTTAAAAAAATTTAAAATTTTTTTTAAAATTAAAAAAAAACAAACAAAAAACTGCATGGTGTCATTAAGGTATAGTCTCACAAAACAAACTAGTCATAGATAAGGAGGCCTAGTTTGAGACCTGGAGCTCTACTCTTCATAATACTGACCTCTCCATCACTATCAGATATCACAATGAATGCATCCTCAAGTCTACGCTTCTTCTTCACATTGACAGAACTGGTAGTTTCTATATCTTTCTTCTCCAGGTTCTGAGCTTCAGAGACTTCTTTAACTTTTTTCCTTCTCCGTGGCATCTTTTTGTCTGAAATACAAGGAAAAATAATTTACTTAAAGTATAAGTTTTTTAGACGCTATTTGTAATTTGGTCATGTAAAAAAAAAAGATACGCATCTAACAGAAGTAAAACTGGATTTCTGAACTCTTCTACTACTCATTAAGATTTGTATTTTTTCTATAAAGGAAAAAATACATATATAAATATATAAATCTCATCTCTTCAGCGATATTTCAATAGGAAAAATACAATAATTTATCCTAGTTCTTTAAACATTAACTTAAATAACTGGTTCTCTTGACTGTATATTATTATTTATTTAAAAGGTTTTTTTTAATACCAATGCCTCAACCCAATAAAGGACATCTTCAAAATACCCACTGCTAATATCATACTTAAAGGTGAAAGACAAAATGCTTTCCTCTTAGGACAGGAACAAGACAAGAATGTCTGCTTTCATCATTTCTATTGAACATTATACTGGAGGCTCTAGACAGGTCAATTAAGCAAGAAGAAGAAATAAAAGACATCCAAATAGGAAAGGAAGAAGTAAAACTACTGCCTTTTGTAGATGGCATGATCTTGTATTTTAAAAAAAAGAACTAAGAAATCCACTAAAAAACTGTTATAACTAATGAACAAGTTCAGCAAGATTGCTGGATACAAGGTAAATATACAAAAATCAATTATACTGCTATCTACTAGCAATAAATAATCCAAAAATGAAATTTTTTAATTCCATTTTTAATACCATCAAGAATAATAAAATTCTTAAATAATAATGATAATAAAATTCTTAACAAAATTTAACAAAAGTGCAAGACCTGCAACTGAAAACTTTAAGATATTGTTGAAAGATATAAAAGTTCTAAGTAAATGCAAAGACATCCCATGTTCATGAATTGGAAGACTTGACATTGTTAAGACAGCAATATTCCCCAAATTGCTCTACAGATACAACATAATCCCTAATACAATTCCTATTGGCTTTTTTGTAGACATAGACAAGTTGATCTTAAAATTCACATGGAAAAACAGAGGTCCCAGAATAGCCAAAACAATCTTGAAAAAAAGGAACAAAGCTGAAGGACTCACACATCTCAATTTCAAAACTTACTACAAAGCTACATCATCAAGACCATGTGGCACTGGCACAAGAATAGAAATAAAGATAAATGGAATAGAAGAACTATTCATTATGTGAGAGTCAAGAAAACACCCACACATTTGCTATCAATTGCTTTCGACAAAAGTACCAAGATAATTCAATGGACAAAATATAAGTCTCTTCAACAAATGGAACTGGGACAACCAGATATCCAAATGCAAAAGAATGAAACTGGACCTCTACCTCACATAATAAAGAACTGCACGAAATAAATGGATCAAAGACCTGAATGAAAGAGCAAAACCTATAAAATTCTTAAGCAAAACATATACATAAAGTTTTGTCATCTTGGACAGGCAATAGTTTGTTAAATTTGACATCAAAAGCATAAGCAACAATGGGACTTCCCTGGTGGCGCAGTGGTTAAGAATCCACCTGCCAATGCATGGGACATGGGTTCAAGCCCTGGTCCGGGAAGATCCTACATGCCACACAGCAACTAAGCCCATGCGCCACAACTACTGAGCCTGCACTCTAGAGCCCGTGATCCACAACTACTGAGTGCATGTGCAACAACTACTGAAGCCTGCATGCCTAGAACCCATGCTCTGCAAAAGAGAAGCCATCGCAATGAAGCACACGCACCGCAATGAAGAGCAGCCCCCGCTTGCCACAACTAAAGAAAGCCTGTGTGCAGCAACAAAGACCCAATGCAGCCAAAAATAGATAAATAAAATAAACAAATGTATTTTTTAAAAAGGCATAAGCAACAAAAGAAAGAACAGATAAACTGGGCTTCATTTTATTAAAAACCTTTGTGGGGGCTTCCCTGGTGGCGCAGTGGTTGAGAATCTGCCTGCCAATGCAGGGGACACGGGTTCGAGCCCTGGTCTGGGAAGATCCCACATGCCACGGAGCAACTAGGCCCGTGAGCCACAACTAGTGAGCCTGCGCATCTGGAGCCTGTGCTCCGCAACAAGAGAGGCCGCGATAGTGAGAGGCCCACGCACCGCGATGAAAAGTGGCCCCCGCTTGCCGCAACTAGAGAAAGCCCTCGCACAGAAACGAAGACCCAACACAGCCAAAAATAAATCAATTTTTTTTAAAAATTTAAAAAAAAAACCTTTGTGCTCCAAACCATAATTTTAAGAAAAGTTTAAAAAAATAATAAATGGGGAAAATATTTGCAAAACATCTATGTAATAAAGGAACTGTATACAGAATATATAAAGAACTTTTGCAACTCAACAGTAAAAGGGCAAATAAACCAACTATAAAATGGGCAAAGAATATGAACACACATTTCTCCAAAGAAGATATATAAATGACCAGTAAGCACATGAAAAGGTGGTCAACGTAATTAGTCATCAGGCAAATGCAAAGCCCACTAATGATCGCTATAAAAAAAATAATGGAAAATAACAAGTGCTGACGAGGATACGGAGACATTGGAATCCTAGTATATTGTTGATGAGAATGTGAAATGGTGCAGTCACTGTGGGGGAAAAAAAGAAGGAATGAAGTATTGATACAGGCTACAACATGAATAAACCTTCAAAACACGTTTAGTCAAAGAAGGCAGTCACAAAATCCCACATATTATATGATTTCACTTATATGAAACATCCAGAAGAGCAAATCTATAAACATAGAAAGTAGATTACTGGTTGTCAAGGACGGGGGCATTGGAAGAGTTGAAGAGTAACCACTAAGGGACAGAGAGATTTCTTTTTTGAGGTGATAAAATGTTTTAAAATTCTATACTTTTCAACTGTATATTTTTTAATTGAAAATATAATTGATGTACAATATTATGTTATTTTCAGGTATATTAGATAGTGATTTGACATTTGCATACATTATGAAATGATCACCATAATAAGTCTAGTAGCTCATCTGCCCCCATACAAAACTATTAAAATATTACTGACCATATTCCTTATGCTATTACATCCTCATGGCTTATTTATTTTATAACTAGAGATTTGTACCTCAATCCCTTTCATCCATTTTGCCCCATCTCCAATCCCCCTCCCCTTTGGCAACCACCAGTTTATTCTCTATATCTATGAGTCTGTTTTGTTTTTTAGATTCCACATATAAGTGAGATCACACATCTGTACTTGTCTTTTTCTGTCAGACTTATTTCACTTAGCATAATACTCTCTAGATCTATCTATGCTGTTCCAAATGGCAACATTTCATTTTTTTATGGCTCAGTAATATTTCACTGTGTGTGTGTGTGTACACGACTTCTTTATCCACTAACCTATCAATGGACATTTAGGTTGCTTCCATATCTTGGTTACTGTAACTAATGCTTCAATTAACACTAGTGTGCATATATCTTTTCAAATTTGTGTTTTTGTTTTCTTCGGGTAAATACTCGGAAGTGAAATTGCTGGATCATATGGCAGTTCTGTTTTTTAATTTCAATTGTATAGTTTAAGTGGGTGGATTATATGGTAAGTGAATCATATCTCAAAGTTGTGGTTTTTTTTTTTATTTTAAGAAAACAGCAAATGTTGTCAAGGATGTGGAGAATTTTTATAAATTTATTTATTTATTTATTTATTTATTGGCTGTGTTGGGTCTTTGTTGCTGCGTGAGGGCTTTTTCTAGTTGCAGCAAGCAGGGGCTACTCTTCATTGCAGTGCACGGGCTTCTCATTGTGGCGGCTTCTCTTGTTGCGGAGCACCGGCTCTAGGCATGTGGGCTTCAGTAGTTGTGGCACACGGGCTCAGGAGCTGTGGCTCACAGGCTCTAGAGCACAGGCTCAGTAGTTGTGGCACATGGGCTAGGTTGCTCCGCGGCATGTGGGATTTTCCCGGACCAGGGCTCGAACCCGTGTCCCCTGCGTTGGCAGGCAGATTCTTAACCACTGCACCACCAGGGAAGTCCCAAGGATGCAGAGAAATTAAAACTTTCATCCACTGTGAGAATATAAAATTCTGCAGCTGCTGTGGAAAATAGCTTGGCAATTCCTCAAAAAGTTAAAATACACTTAGCAATTCTACTCCCAGGTAAACACCCAAGAAAATTGAAAGGTATTCAGAAAAAAACTTGTACTTAAATGTTCATAACAGCCTTAATCGTAATAGCCAAAAAATGTAAATAACCCAAATGAGGAATGGATACACAAAATGTGGGACATCCATAAAATGGAATACTGGTCAGCCTTAAAAAGGAATAAAGTACTGATACATGCTACAACATGGATAAACCTTGAAAACAATGTTAAATGAAAGCAGCCAGACACAAAAGCCCACATATTGTATGATTCTGTCTATATGAAACATCCTGAATAGACAAATCTACAGAGACAGAAAGCAGATTAAGACTGCTAGAAGTTGGAGGAAAGAGAAATATAGAGTGACTACTTAGTGACTATAGGGTTTCTTTTTGGGGTGATGAAAATGTTTAAAATTAGAAACTGGTGATAGCTGCACAGCATTTTGAATATACGAAAAGCTATTAAATTATACACCTGAAAATGACTAAAATGTTGGATTTTATGTTCTGTGAATTCTACCTAAATTAAAAAAAAAACCTCCCCAGATGATTTTACATTATAACCAAAGCAGAGACTCAATAACTTAAATAGTCACTGATTTAAAAAGAACAACCTTAGGACTTCCCTGGTGGCACAGCGGTTAAGAATCCACCTGCCGGGCTTCCCTGGTGGCGCAGTGGTTGAGAGTCTGCCTGCTAATGCAGGGGACACGGGTTCGAGCCCTGGTCTGGGAAGATCCCACATGCCGCGGAGCAACTGGGCCCGTGAGCCACAGCTACTGAGCCTGCGCGTCTGGAGCCTTGCTCCGCAACAAGAGAGGCCGCGATAGTGAAGAGGCCCGCGCACCGCGATGAAGAGTGGCCCCCGCTTGCCGCAACTGGAGAAAGCCCTCGCACAGAAACGAAGACCCAACATAGCCAAAAATAAATATAAAAATAAATAAATATATAAGACCCGGTGCAACCAAATAAATAAATAAATATTAAAAAAAAAAAAAAGAATCCACCTGCCAACGCAGGGGACACGGGTTCGAGCCCTGGTCCAGGAAGATCCCACATGCCGCAGAGCAACTAAGCCCGTGTGCCACAACTACTGAGCCTGAGTGCCACAACTACTGAAGCCCGCGGGCCTAGAGCCCATGCTCCGCAACAAGAGAAGCCACCGCAATGAGAAGCCCACGCACCACAACGAAGAGTTGCCCCCACTCGCCACAACTAGAGAAAGCCCGTGCACAGCAACGAAGACCCAACACGGCCAATAAATAAATAAATAAATTTATTTATTTTTTTTAAAAAAAGAACCACCTTAGGGACTTCCCTGGTGACGTAGTGGATATGACTCCATGCTCCCAATGCAGCAGGCCCGGGTTTGATCCCTGGTCTGGGAACTAGGTCCCACATGCATGCTGCAACTAAGAGTTCGCATGCCGCAACTAAGGAGCCCGCCTGCCGCAACTAAGACCCAACGCAACCAAATTAATTATTTTTTTTAAGGCAAAGCAATTTTTAAAAAAATAAATAAAAAGAACAACCTTAACTGTGTTACAAACTTCTCAAATTGTTTAATCATCCAATTACTCCTAAGGGAAATGTTACATCTCATTATCAAAAAAAGTCTGTACAATCCTAGTATTAAGGAAGGATGGTAATAAAATGTACACCCAAACACTTCCAATCCAGAGTCATTCACAAAATCATTCCCTATCATAAGAATGGAAGCTAAACACAAACAAATTTCTATTCTTAATGCATATTTTTAAATGACTTAAGTCTTGAAGAAATAGAAGAAATCACACAGAAAAGAAAATATTAAGCTAATAGATAAATTTTTTACTGTAGTATAGATGATTTACAATACTGTGTTGGTTCCAGGTGTACAGCAAGGTGATTCAGTTTTTTTTTTCAGATTACTTTCCCTTACAGGTTATTATAAGATACCAAATATTGTTGTTCCCTGTGTTATACGGTAAATCCTTGCTGCTTATCCATTTTATGTATAGTAGTTTGTATCTGTTAATCCCCTACTCCTAATTTATCCCTCCCCACCCTTCCCTTTCCCCATTGGTAACCATAAGTTTGTTTTCTATGTCTGTGAGCCTGTTTCTGTTTTATATACAGATGCATTTGTATTATTTTTTAGATTCCACATATAAGTATTAATATACTTGTCTTTCTGTCTGACTTCACTTAGTATGATAATCTCTAGGGCCATCCATGTTGCTGCAAATGGCATTATTTCATTCATTTTCATGGCTGAGTAATATTCCATTTTACACACACACACACACACACACACACACACACACACACACCCCACATCTTCTTAAACCAATCATCTATTGATGGGCATCTAGGTTGTTTCCATGTCTTGGCTATTGTAAATAGTGCTGTTATGAACATTGGGGTGTCTGTATCTTCTCAAATTAGAGGTTTTGTTTTTTGTTTTTTGTTTTATATAGCAGGTCAAATTAGAGTTTTCATCTTTTCTGGATATATGCCTAGGAGTAGGATTACTGGATCATATGGTATCTCTACTTTTACTTTTTTAAGGAACCTCCATACTGTTTTCCATAGTGGCTGCATCAATTTACATTCTCACCAACAGTGTAAAAGGGTTCCCTTTTCTCCATACTCTCTCCAGCATTTGTTATTTGTAGACTTTTTGATAGTCATTCTGACCAGCGTGAGGAACCACAAGATCTGAGGTATGCCTGTATATGAAATTCTAGAAAAGACTAATATAATCAATAGTGAAAAGAAAACAAACAAGTAATTGCCTCAGGGCAGACTGGGGGAGAGAGAGAAATGACTGATAAGGAGCACAAGGGTACCTCCTGAGATAAGTGTTCTGTATCTTGATTATGGTGGTGGTTACACAGGTGGATACCTTGACTAAAATTCAACCATGGACTTCCAATTACTTGTCATGACAAATAAAGAGGTTAATAAATCTTTTCTCAAGAATAAACTTAAAAAGCTGACAAAATAGTCAAAAACAACTATTTCAGCTTGGAAACTGACTAAAAGCATACAACAAAATTAAAAATATTTATTCACGAAAACTGTTTAACTTTGGGTAAGAATACCATGAGTCTCTGCAATTCATACCAAGAGCTTCTCCCATATACCCTCCTCCCCTAGATCTATGAACCCAGGAAGGGCAAGACACGCCTATCAACAATTTCACTCTCACAGCTGGAGGGAACTCACTAGGTTGGAACATTTTTAGTCTATCTTACTGGTCAATAGCCTGTGGCTGGGTCCTATATGAGGCAAGCAACAAACCAAAGAACGAGTCAAAGTTTTATCAGAAAATTCCAAGAAGTGAGACAGGGAGTGTTGTGGGGAGGAGGAAAAATATAAAGCTTTATAAAGTGTTCAAACTTAAGTTGTTATCAACTTAAAACAGACTCCCCTAAGTTATTTTATGTAAGCCTCATGATAACTACAAAGCAAAAATCTATAGAAGACACACAAAAAATGAAGAGAAGGGAATCTAGGCATACCACTATAGCAAATCATCAAATCACAAAAGAAAAGAGCAAGAGAAGAAAGGAACGGAGGAATTATAAAACAGCCAGAAAACAACTAACAAAACGGCCATAAGTACACAGCTATCAATAATTACTTTAAATGTAAATGGACTAAATTATCCAATCAAAAGACTGAGAGTGGCTGAATGGTTTAAAAAAAAAAAAAAAGACCCATCTATATACTGCCTACAAGAGATTCACTTCAGATGTAAGGACACCCACAGACTGAAAGTGAAGGTATGGAGAAAAATATATTCCATGCAAATGGAAATCAAAAGAAAGCTGGGGCAGCTATGGTTATAGCAGACAAAATAGATTTTATAAGACAAAGACTGTAATAAGAGACAAAGTTCACAGCAGAAAGAAATGAAGCAAGGACTAAAAACACAAGGGAAAAAAATCAGTGGAAGTAAGAGCTGGTTCTTTAAAAGATAAACAAAACTGACAAACTTTTAGCTAGACTCACTAAGAAAATGAGAGGGCTCAAATAAAATCAGAAATGATAGAGGAGGCATTACAACTGATACCACAGAAATACAAAGGGTCATAAAAGACTGCTATGAACAACTAACTATATGCCAACAACTTGGACATCATCAAAGAAATGGATAAATTCCTAGAAACATACAACATACCAGATTGAATCATTAAGAAATACAAAATCTAGGGACTTCCCTGGTGGTCCAGTGGGTAAGACTCCATGCTCCCAATGCACGGGGCCTGGGTTTGATCCCTGGTCAGGGAACTAGATCCCACATGCCTGCCACAACTGAGTTCACATGCCACAACCAAGATCCTGCACGCCGCAACTAAAGATCCTGCAGGCCAAAGCTAAACATGCCGCAGTGAAGATCCCGAGTGCCACAACTAAGACCCGGCACAGCCAGAATAAACAGTAAATAAAATTTAAAAATATTAAAAAAAAGAAAAGGAAAAAGTATTTATTAAAAAAACAATACAAAATCTGAACAGACCAATTACTAGTAAGGCAATTCAATCACTAATCAAAAACCTCCCAACAAACAAAAGTCCAGGGCCAGATAGATGGCTTCACTGGTGAATCCTACCAAACATTTAAAGAGGAACTCAACACCAATCCTTCTCAACATCTTCCAAAAAACAGAAGAGGAGGGAACACTTCCAAACTCATTTTACAAGGCCAGCATTACCCTGATAACAAAACCAGACAAGGATCCCACAAGAAAAGAAAATTACAGGCCTATATCCCTGATGAATATAGATGCAAAAATCTTCAACCAAATATTAGCAAACTGAATTCAATACACTGAAAGGATCATACACCATGATGAAATAGGGTTTAGTCCAGGCATGCAAGGATGATTCAACATCTGCAAGTCAACGTGATAAACCACATTAGCAAAATGAAGGATAAAAATCATATGATCATCTCGAAAGATGCAGAAAATGCATGTGACAAAATTCAACATCCATTTATGATAAAAACTCTCAACAAAGTAGGTAATGAGGAAACATATCTCAGCATAATAAAGAACATATACGACAAGTCCACAGCCAACATCATACTCAACAGTGAAAACGTGAAAGCTTTTCTTCTAAGATCAGGAACAAGACAAGGATGCCAACTCTTACCACTTTTATTCAACATTAAAGTCCTGGCAAGAATAATTAAGTAGATGGAGTTGCCAGGGGCTTGGGAGAGGGAGAGATGGGGGGAGTTATTGTTTAATGGTACAGCATTTCATTTTGGGAAGATGAAGAATGTTCTGGAGATGGATGGTGGTAATGGTTGCACAAGAATGTGAATGTACTTAATACCAATGAACTGTACACTTAAAATGGTTAAAATGGTAAATTTTGTGTTATGTATATTTTATCACAATTTTTTTTAAAGCGAAAGCTTATATTTACATACCCTCATTGAAAAATCTCCAAGACACATATCAATAAATGAAAAAAAGAAACAGAACAGTAAATAAAGCATGATATCTTTTGTGTAAAAGAAAAAAAAGAAATGGCATTGATAAATTTTTATCAGGCCATCAAAAACAGAAATAATTCAGTTTACAACCTTCAACCATGACTCTAGTCCAAAAGTAATTTTTAGGAAAAATTTTCTGTTAACTAAAAAACTGAATTTAAAAAGTCTTTCTTATGTAATTTGTTCAAGTAGCTTAAGGTTTAATATTTTTCTAAGTACTTTTCCACCTTAAGAAAAAGAAGCAGGATTTATATTAAGGAAACCAAATGATAGTCAGCATTGTACTCAACACTAAAGAAGAAACCACAATTTTGCCTCTCATAACTTGCTACCTCTCCTGGGTCCCATAGTCAGCCATTTCGAGAGGAATCTCTAAAAACCCCTAACCCTGGGAAAATACTTCTTGCTCCCAGCTATCATGGTAAGATTCCTGACCTCATACCTGACAGAATGGTTATCATCAAAAAGACCACAAATAACAAATGTTGGCAAGAAAGTGGAGAAAAGGGAACCCTTGTACACTGTTGATGAGGCTGTAAATTGGTGCAGCCACTGTGGAAATCAGTATGGAGGTTTCTCAGAAAACTAAAAATAGAACCGCCATATGATCCAGCAATCCCACTCCTGCACGTATATCTGAAGAAAACAAAAACACGAATTCAAAAAGATACATGCACTGCAATGCTCACAGCGGCATTATTTACAATAGCCAAGATATGGAAGCAACCTAAAAGGTTCACTGACAGGCTAATGTATAAAGAAGATGTGGCATACATATACAATAGAACACTATTCAGCCATTAAAAAAAAAGAAATTTTAACATTTGCAACAACATGAATGGACCTGGGAAAATATTATACTAAGTTAAGTAAGTCAAACAGAGAAAGACAAATACTGCATGTTATCACTTATATGTGGAATCTAAAAAATAAAACTAGTGAATATAACAAAAAAGAAACAGACTCACAGACAGTGAACAAACTAGTGGTTACCAGTGGGGAGAGGGAAGGGGGAGGGGCAAGACAGGGGTACGGGATTAAGAGGTACAAACTACTATTTAGAAAATAAATAAGCTACAAGGACATATTGTACAGCACAGGGAATACAGCCAATAGTTTGTAATAACTGTAAATGGAGTATAATCTACAAAAATTTTGTATCACTGTTTTGTACACCTGAAAGTAATATAATTTTGTAAATCAATCACACGTGAATGAAAACAATAAATAAATTCAAATTTTAATATTAATAAATTTTTAAAAGATAAGATTCCTGGAGAAACTCAAATATCAAGCCAACTACTTTTTCACTGATCCTTTCTAAGGCACTTCTGCCTTCAACTCTTTCCCAATAAGCTCCTCCCAAACATTCTTATATCAATATTTAAGTTCTTTCAAGATCCACTCTACTCCCTTGCTACAAGCATTATCAAGACTTCGTAAGCCTAAAAATAACCAATCCTAGTAACAATAAAATTACCTCTACTCTGCTTTATCATCAAATTTTTCATTCAGGTCTCTATACATTGACACAGAATAATTTCCAAACCAATTATTAATTTAAAAAACAAGATTCAGAACCGCATGTTTGGAATGATATTATTTGTATAAAGTAAAACACACACACAGCTTTCTGCTTTAAAATTCATCTGGTAGAATATACAAGAAACTGCCAAGAATGTGAGAGGGAATTTGAAGGACAGAATAGGGAAAGAGATTTTCTCTACTGTTTGGATTTTGAACCATGTGCAAATATTACTTTTGTTTTTCTTTAGCAAACTTGTAAACTCTGGAAATAATTTGAAGTTTTGACATTAATTCTAAAGAGCATATTCCATATCCACTGCCTCCACTTATCACCCTCTTCTCTCTTTCATATGCTGTATATTCTGAATCTGCCTTCCCTTTAAGATCATGAAAGATCTCCTTGCCACCAAATCGACATGCCTCTCCTCAGCTTTCATTCCACTAGCCATTTTGGTGAACCCCTTCTTTATGATACTGTAACTTAGTTTGTGACACTGCTCAACTGAGTTTTCCTCCTAGTTCTGACCTCTCCTTTTCTGCCTCTTCTTTCCATTCCTCTCACCTAAATAAAAGTATTTACCAGTATTCTGTACTCACCTCTTTCTGTCTCTACTCTGTCACTTTGCAGTGGCATTCACTCTTGGGCTTTCAATTACAAACTCAATTCAAATGACTACAGGATGTACAACTGCACCTACACCTTTCAGCTCATCTCTAGTCCTACCATTTCTAATTTGCTGTGAAATTCTACTAAACATTTGAAGAATTATCAATCTTTCACAAACTCTTCAAAAAAATAGAAGAGGGGGAATACTTTCCAGTTCATTCTATGTGACCAGTACTACCTTGATACCAAAACCAGACATGGACAACTGAAGAAAAAAAGAAACCAATATCTCATATGAATATAGATGTAAAAATCCTCAACAAAATACTAGCAAACCAAAACCAGTATAACAAGGATCATACTCCATGACCAAGTAAGATGCATCGAAAGAATGCAAGGTTGGTTTAAGATCTGAAAATCAATTAATTATACCATATCAATAGATTAAAGGACAAACACAACATAATTTATACACAGAAAGAGCATTTGACAAAATTCAACACCACTTCATAATAAAAACACTCAATAAACTAGGAATAGATGGGAACTTCCTCAACCTGATAAAAGGTATCTACAGAAAAAATCCACAGTTAACATTAGACTTGATGGTAAAAGAATGGAAGTTCTCCCCTTAGATCAGGTACAAGACAAGGATGTCCACTCTCAGCACTTCTATTCAACATTGTGCTAGAGGTTCTAGTCAGGGCAACTAGGCAAGAAAAAGACAAGGCAACCAGATTAGAAAGAAAGATATAAAACTATATCTTAAGATGCAATGATCTTTTAAGTAGAAAATTCTAAGGAATCCACTAAAAAACTATCAAACTAATAAAGTTCAGCAAGGTTACAGAATACAAGATCAATAAGCAAAAATAAATTGTATTTCTATACATTCATCTGAACAATCTGAAAATAAAATTTTTTTTTAATTCTATTTACGAAAGCATCGCAAGGAATAAAATACTTAGACATAACTTAAACAAAAGACATGCAAAACTTATACTCTAAAAACTACAAAACATTTTCGAGAGAAAATAAAGATGATCTAAATAAATGGAAAGAGGGACTTCCTTCATGGCCCAGTGCCTAAGACTCCACACTCCCAATGCAGGGGGCCCGGGTTTAGGGAACTAGATCCCACATGCCACAACTAAGAGTTTGCACACTGCAACTAAAGATCCCACATTCTGCAACTTAGACCCAGCACAGCCAAATAAATAAATATTTTAATAAATAAATGAATGGACAGACATTCCATGTTCAAGGACCGAAAGACAATATTAAAATGGCAATACTCCTCAAATTGACATACAGATTCAAAGCAATCCCTAATAAAATCCTGGTTGATTTTTTGGTGAAAATTGACAAGCTGATCCTAAAATTCACATGGAAATCCAAGGGTCCCAAAATAATCAAAACTATCTTGGAAAAAAAAAAGTTGGAGGACTAACACTTCCTGATTTCAAAATCTACTACACAGCTACAGTAACCAAGATAGTGTGGCACTGGCATAAGAATGAACATATAGATTAATGGAACAGAATTGAGAGTCCAGAAATATATAGTCACGTTTACACTCAACTGATTTTCAACAACAGTGCCAAGACCATTCAATAGGCAAAGAATCGTCTTTCCAACACATGGTGCTGGGAAAACTGTACAGCCAGATGCAAAAGAATGAAACTTGACCCCTATCTCACACTATACAAAAATTAACTCAAAATAGATCAAAGACTTAACTGTAGGAGCTAGAACTATAAAACTCATAGAAGAAAACATATGCATAAATTTTTATGAGCTTGAATTAGATAATGGTTTCTTAGATATGACATCAAAAGCACAAGCAACAAAAGAAAAACTAGATAAACTGGACATCAAAAATTAAGAACTTTTGTGCTTCAAGACACTATCAAGAAAGCAAAGGGACAGCCCCCAGAACTGGAGACAATTCTTATAAATCACATATGTGATAAGGGACTTGTACTTAGAACATATATTTTTTTAAACTTTTATAACTCAAAAATAAAAAGACAAATAACGCAATAAAAATTAGCCAGAGTGGTGCTGGGAAAACTGGACAGCTACATGTAAAAGAATGAAATTAGAACACTCCCTAACACCATACACAAAAATAAAACTCAAAATGGATTAAAGACCTAAATTTAAGGCTGGACACTATAAAGCTCTTAGAGGAAAACACAGGCAGAACAATCTCTGACATAAATCACAGCAAGATCTTTTTTAAAAGACCCACCTCCTAGACTAATGAAAATAAAAACAAAAATAAACAATGGGACCTAATTAAACTTAAAAGCTTTTGCACATAAAAGGAAACTATAACAAAATGAAAAGCCAACCCTCAGAATGAGAGAAAATATTTGCCAACGAAGCAATTGACAAGGGATTAATCTCCAAAATATACAAAGAGCACATGCAGCTCAATATCAAAAATACAAACAACCCAATCAAAACATGGATGGAAGACCTAAATAGACATTTCTCCAAAGAAGACATACAGGTGGCCAATAAACACATGAAAAGATGCCCAACATCATTAATTATTAGAGAAATACAAATCAAAACTACAATGAGGTATCACCTCACACCGGTCAGAAGGGCCATCATCAAAAAAATCTACAAACAATAAATACTGGAGAGGGTGTGGAGAAAAGGAAACCCTCTTGCACTGTTGGTGGGAATGTAAATTGATACAGACACTATGGAGAACAGCATGGAGGTTCCTTAAGAAACTAAAAACCGAACTGCCATATGACCCAGCAATCCCACTCCTGGGCATATACCTGGAGAAAACCATAATTCAAAAAGATACATGCACCCCAATGTTCACTGCAGCACTATTTACAATAGCCAGGACATGGAGCAAACCTAAATGTCCATCAACAGAAAAATGGATAAAGAAGATGTGGTACATATACACAGTGGAATATTAGCCATAAAAAGGAATGAAACTGTGCAATCTGCAGAGACGTGGATGGACCCAGAGACTGTCATACAGAGTGAAGTAAATCAGAAAGAGAAAAATATCATATAATATCGCTTATATGTGGAATCCAGAAAAATGATACAGATAAACTTATCTGCAAAGCTGAAATAGAGACACAGATGCAGAGAATGGATGTATGGATACCAGGGGGGGGGAAGGAGGGAGTGGGATGAATTGGGAGACCGGGACTGACATACATACACTACTATGTGTAAAATAGATAACTAATGAGAACCTACTGTACAGCACAGGGAACTGTACTCAATGCTCTGTGTGACCTAAATGGGAAGGAAATCCAAAAAAGAGGGGCTATATGTATACATATAGCTGATTCACTTTGCTGTACAGCAGAAACTAACACAACATTGTAAAGTAACTATACTTCAATAAAAATTAATTTTAAAAAAAACAGGAATTTTCAAATCATCACTAACGACTAGAGAAGTGATCCCATGCCAAATATGCAAAATTTGGAGGAGTTTTATTAGAAAATATTTTGGTTGAAAAAATCCAGAGAGACTATGCTGATCCAAAACCATAGTCCCGGGGACTCCCTTGGTGGCGCAGTGGTTAAGAAACCGCCTGCCAATGCAGGGAACATGGGTTCGATCCCTGGTCCAGGAAGATCCCACATGCCACACAGCAACTAAGCCCGTGCGCTGTAACTACTGAGCCTGTGCTCTAGAGCCCGCGAGCTACAACTACTGAGCCCACGCACGGCAACTACTATAGCCCACGTGCTCTAGGGCCCACATGCCACAACTACTGAGCCCATGTGCTGCAACTACTGAAGCCCGCATGCCTAGAGCCCATGCTCTGCAACAAGAGAAGCCACCGCAATGAGAAGCCCGCACACCGCAATGAAGAGTAGCCCCCGCTCGCCACAACTAGAGAAAGCCCGTATGCAGCAATGAAGACCCAATGCAGCCAAAAAAATAAATTAATTAAATAAACAAACTAAAAAAAAAAAAAAAAAAACATAGTCCCATACTTGAAAAACAAAACCGGAAAAGGGGAAAAGTAAAAGGGATTATTTTTATAACTTTCCCTCTCTCTCTTTCTCTCTCCCTCTGCTATGTCTTTGCTCTATCTCTGTCTCTTTCATGAACACGCAAACATACACACACACACACTGACTCATCCATATACCTCGGTTTTGGGTGATGAAATCAATAGACAGACTCTTTTCGAACCTTCAGATAGCAGAAAACTGAAACACTAGTGAGTAGATAGGGCTACAGGAATAAAGGGTGACCTGATGAGAAGAGGCTAACAGTAGTAAGAATGGTAGCACGTCCCCTAAAACTGGTTTGAAAAGAGGGTCTCTGTTTACTGGATTCACCTGGTAAGGCAGCCAAAATTAGGTTGTGCCAGAATAAGGTGAAATCCATTGCCACATTATCTGCTTACAACTTTATCTCTGCTCTACATAAATAATGGTGTTTCTAGGATGCTGAAAATCACAATGAATGTAATCTCTTTCCTGTTGCTTTTTCTCTCATACTGAATAAAACGTGGACGATTTCCACAATCAAAAAAAAAAAAAATTAGCCAAAGAATCGAAGTACACATTTCTCCAAAGATTATTTACAGATGGCAAGGAAATGCGTGAAAAGATGCTCAATACGAATAGCCATCAGGGAAATGCAAATCAAAACCACGATGTGATACCACTTTACACCCACCAGAATGGGTGTATGATCAAAAAGACATACAATAAGGCTTCCCTGGTGGCGCAGTGGTTAAGAATCCGCCTGCCAATGCAGGGGACATGGGTTTGAGCCCTGGTCCGGGAAGATCCCACATGCCGCGGAGCAACTAAGCCCGTGCGCCACAACTACTGAGCCTGCGCTCTAGAGCCCGAGAGCCACAACTACTAAAGCTCGCGCGACCCCATGCTCCGCAACAAGAGAAGCCACCGCAATGAGAAGCCCATGCACCGCAACGAAGAGTAACCCCTGCTCGCCGCAACTAGAGAAAGCCCGCACGCAGCAACGAAGACCCAACGCAGCCAAAAATAAATAAAAATAAAATAAAATAAATAAAACATTTTTTAAAACTTATTAAAAATTTTAAAATAAAATAAAAAAAGACATACAATAACAAGTGTAGGCAAGGATATGGAGAAATTGAACCCTCATACACTTCTGGTGGATATGTAAAATAGTGAAGCCTCTTTGGAAAACAGTCTAGCAGTTCCTCAAAATGTTAAAATTAGAGTTACCATACGACTCAGCAATTCCACTCCTAGGTAAATAGCCAAAAGAAATTAAAATTTATGTCCACACAAAATCTTGTACATAAATGTTCACAAAGCAGCATTACTCATGAGAGCCCCACAATGGAAACAACCCAAATGTCCATCAACAGATGAAGGAATAATGTCACATCCATACAACGGAAAATTATCCAGCAATAAAAAGGAATGAAGCCTGATACATGTAACAACATACATAAAGCTTGAAAACATCATGCTAAGTAAAAAGAAGCCAGAAGGACCACATACTGTATGACTCCATTTACATGAAATATCCATATTGGTAAATCTATATAGACAGAGAGTAGATCAGTGATTGCTTAGGGCTCAGGGGGATTGGTACTGATGGCTTAGGGGTACAGAGTTTCTCTTTGGGGTGAAGAAATGTTCTAAAATTGGCTGTTGTGATGGTTACACAACTCTGTGAAAATACTAAAAGCCACTGAATTGTACATTTAAGTGGGTAAATTGTATGGTATATGAATTGTATCTCAATAAAGCTGTTTAAAAAAAATTAACCTACTGTGACGGAGTTAGAACACTAGTTATCTCTGGAGGGTACTGACTGGGAAGGGGCACAGGCCACCCTTCTGAGTGAGGTGCTGGAAATGTTCCATATCTTTATTTGGGTGGCAGTTACATGGATGTATGTACTGAGCTATACAATTAAGGTTGGTTCACTTCATTGTATGTCAACAATACTTTTTTAAGAACGGCTTTTTTTAATAATAAATATTTGTGAGTGAATGAATATTTTAATTAATCCTCATAAAAACCTAAGAAGTATATATAATTATTATGAGGAAACACAGGTTCAGAAAAGTAACTTGCCCAAAGCCACAAAGCAGGCACTTGCACATCTGTCTCTCAACTCCAAATCCTGACTCCAATACTCCATGACTTAATCTTTGGATTTCTTCCAACTAGAACTGCTGCCTAATGTAAGGTATGCACACATAAATATTCGATGAATTATACTTTATGCTTATATTTAAATTATAGCATATAATTTATATATTTAAATTATTAAATATAATTCAATAAAATATACATTTAAATTATATATATTTAAATTATTAAACGCTATATAAAGGCACAGAAGGCTAAAATTATTATAGGCTGTAGGAAGCTATATGGAGAATAATAAGACTTAAGGTGATCCTTGAATCTAAGAGAATATCATGGATAGGTAGGGATAAGTATGGGGGAAGACTGGAGGAATCATAGTGCCCTAGGAAAACATCCTGTAAGGAATAGTTTTCATCTTTTTAAGTGTTTCCTGTACATTTAGTTATTTAAACCAGTGGTAGCTACACCACCAAATACATGTAATTCCTTAAAGATATTTAAATAAGTAAAAACTCTTCTCGCTAGCACAGAACCACCTTCAGGCTCAAAATGGGTTTTCAAAGAATCACAGCAGATAAGGGATCAGTAAGAAGTGTTAAGTAGAGGCACCCCACAGATTTCAAAATTCCAGTGCTTCATGAGATTTAGCCACACTATTTCCACAGAAATTCTAAGAGTGAAAAGGTCACTGCTCAGCCAATTTAAACGAACAACCTAACATATACTTCAACTGCTATTTAAGTTGCTACCCTTCAAAATGAAAAAAAAAATAAAAATCACTAAAATAATGGCTTATCTTCAATTACTTGAACAGAGGCTACAGAATGAATTACCACTGTGTCTGCAAAGAAGGAACAGTGTCTAGATGCCAACAGTCTCTTCTTAATCACGACAGTTAGAAACAAAATGTCTCTACAGAATGCACAAGCAGGAAAGGTGACCCAAAAATGAGACTTGTTACATCACAGGTTGGTAGTGTCCTTGAAAAATCTCCGATTTGGAAGATATTATTTTTCTTTTTTGTTCAGCACTTCCACCATCTTGATCTATCTGAAGAACAATCACTGACAAGATAATTTAAAATCTTGACATTCTCCCTACCAAACCTGTCAAAATTGCTCTGAAAGCTTGGGGGCATAGCGACCTTAACAGTCCTCTATGAATGACTGACTCTTACGCCTAAATAAGTCGCCATTCAAGAAACTTGGTACCAAGCTCTTCATCAACTGATCAGCTTGACTGTTTCTCCAATTTAAAAAAAGGTAAACGGACACCTACACACACACACACCTGATGCTCTATATTCCAGTGTATACTCAGCCTCAGTTTAGGACAAGTGTGTAAAAACAGAATCCAAACACACTGAGAAATAATTAGTTATTTACTGAGTCCTTGGACACTATTTTAGGTACCTCACATGCATTATAGAGGTTACTCCTCCCAATAACTCTATGTGGTAGGCATAATTATTTTACGTTATTTTTATCACGATTTTACACCTTAGGAAGCATTCAAAATCAAACAGCTGGTAATTTCTTAAGTTCGTAAAAGGGCAAGTTGGGAATCGAAGCGCGATGTGTCTGATTCCAAAGAGACACATTTTTGGATTCAACGAAAAGGCACTGCCTCTAACAGGAAAAAATAAAGACAGTAGCATAAACTTTCACTTTTTCCTGTGTGTTATCATTCTCAGTGACTAAATACAAGAACAAGAACAAGAACATTGGAGTCAGTCTGGCTGGATTCAAAACCAGCTCAACGACTTACGCCATGTGTGTCTTCGATCCTCAGTTATCTAATACGTAAAGTGAGGAGGATAACAGTACCTATAGGTCTCACAAGATTCAACAAATGTGTACATGTAAAATGCCTGAAACACTATCACCGTACAGCGCGGAAACATACTAGTTCTGTTGGAGAGAAAAGTGGTAAATGATGGTAAGGATTCCCAAGGAACATCTTTATATCTGGGCAAAAAAACTAGATCACTCACCAACAAAACAGTAGCCTGGAGGAGGGAGGGAGCGTGAGGAGAAAAGAGCGGAGGGGCCCAGTCGCCCTGACTCCACGAGAAGTCCCGGCTGTGGGACCCCGCGGAAGGAGGCGGCACGGGCGGAGGCCGCTCGCGGGGTGCTCAGCGTGAGGAAGACGCCTTCGAGGGGCTGGCGAAAACCAGAGCCCTTCGCCGGGGGACCCCGGGGAGAATGAAGGCCGCACCCTCTGTGTGAGGGGCGCGGTCCGGGGACCCGAGGGCGGAAGCCCATCCGGGGTCACCAGGGGCCCACCCGGCGTCGGGAGGCGCCCAGTACCCTGAGGGGCCATCCCCGGTTTTCCAAGGGGCCTAACCCGCCGTCCCAAAGGACCGTCCCTTCAGGAGGCGCCCACCTCGGCGTCCGGAGAGACCCGCCTCACCGTCGAGAGGGCCCTAACCCCAAGTCAGAGGCGCCCATCCGGGAGAGAAGCGGGCCGCGGCCCCCCTGAGGGTGAGAAGGAGGCGGGAAGCAGGCGGGCGGGAGGTGTACCGAAGCGGCAAGTACTCACCGACCGGTCCCCGCCGCTTCGCTGAGCCCCTCCTCTCGGGTGCCGCCGGTCACGAGCGTCCGCACCACGTTAGGAACTAGCGGCGGGCGAGCGCACGCGAGGTTGAGGTACCGCGGGGAGACGAGCTCTCGAGACAGGCGCATGCGCGGGCGTCCGGGGACGGAACCAACCCGCACTGCGGGGGGAGACTGCCGCCAGGACATACCAACCGTGTGAGGTGGGGGGCGCCATCAGCGCGAGGTGGATTCCATCTCCAAGGGCAGACTGGGCACCTCCCGGTGGTCTCGCAGTTTGTTCGTTTGCTTTATCATTTGCTAGTGCTTTGAGGGAAACCAAAGAGTAGTAACAGGGTCCCCGAAACCCTACAGTGAAACCTTCAAAGGCTTCTCTGCCACATCAAGCCTCCTCTGGCCCTGTCTTTGCATGTATCTAAAGTTAGACGGAGGACTTCCCTGGTGGCGCAGTGGTTAAGAATCCGCCTGCCAACGCAGGGCACACGGGTTCAAGCCCTGGTCCGGGAAGATGCCACATGTCGCAGAGCAACTAAGCCCATGTGCCACAACTACTGAGCCTGTGTGCCACAACTACTGAAGGCTGCGGGCGCCTAGAGCCAGTGCAACCCAATGAAGAGTGGTCCCGGCTCGCCGCAGCTAGAGAAAGCCTGTGCACAGCAAAGAAGACCCAATGCTGCCAAAACTAAATAAATAAATTTATATAAATAAATAAAGTTAGACTGAAATTATCTGATAAGACCACTTGAAAACTATCTCCGGATGGTAAATGTTAAAGTCTGACCATTTCAGGGGAAGAAGGAAATCTGGGAAACGGAAACTCTTAGAGATGCCAGGTGGAAGCATAAAATTAGAATAGCCACTTTTGGTGAAATTTAAAATGTGAATTTTATGACCCAGCAATTTCATGTATACAGGTGTGCAGAAGAAATGTTCATGTTCAAGCCCACTTCCCTGTGAAAAATGAAAACAAAGGAAATGTACAATAAGACATGAATGAATAAAATGTGGTATGTTCCTACAATAAAATATTACAACAAATAAAACTAATAAATGAGTCCTATACGTATCAACATTTGACAGCTCGTAAGAGTTGTTGAAATAGCAACGTGCCAACGAATATGTTACCGAAAATTCCGTCCTTGTCCCCTCACCAAATGAGAATAATGAGGACAAGGTTTTGAGGATAAAGGAAAGAGAAATGTATTGATTTGCCAGCAAATGAGGAGGGTAGCAGACTAGCGCCTTGAAAACTATGACCTGCCTTCTGGGGAGAAAGCTGGTGTATTTAAAGCAAAGTCTTGGGGCTGGGGTTAAGATCAGAGGAACAAGCAAAAACAGCAAGAATGCCCGCCCATGTTAGTCAGTAACAAAGAACGCACAGTAACAAAGAATTTAAGTTTTAGTTCCCAGCAAAGGAGGGAGAGAATGGGAAAAACAGTTTTAGAAATCATTCGTTAGTTTTAGCCTTGTGGCTCTGTTACGTGTACATGTGAAATGATTTATGTAAATTTTAAAATACATAGAATGACAGTACATGCTGATTATGGAAAATATATGTGTGTAAAGTATAGAAAATGAACTAGATGAATATATGAATACACGCTGTGATAATATGACGGCAGGAGAGTGGGGAGGGGTGGAAGCCAGGATAAATGGAAAAGAGGAATAAAGAGCACTTCTGACAGGTCTGTCATGATTTCTTTAAAAAAAAGAAGAAAACTAAACAAAATGTTAACAGTTGGGTAGCTGAACTATAGGTACATTATTCTTAGTACTTTTTTTGTAACATTTTATTCTGGAATGCCCTTTTCCTATTCCCTCAACTCATCTACCTCCAATTGATCCGCCAAAATCCAGCTCAGTCAATTCTTCCTCTGCTTCCTCTAACCCCAGTTTGAGGCAGGAGACACATGGGCCCCCAGGGCAAACGGTTTGAGTTCGTTCCTTGTGGACCGATACTCCGAGACGGAAATAACAGAAAAATTGAGAGAGAAGGCTAGGCCCTCCTGGGATAGACGATAAGAGACCACATACTACTCATTCTTTTTTTTTTTTTTAATAAATTTATTTATTTAGTTAGTTTTGGCTGCATTGGGTCTTGTTGCTGCGCGCAGGCTTTCTCTAGTTGCAGCGAGCGGGGGCTACTCTTCGTTGCGGTGTGTGGGCTTCTCGTTGCAGTGGCTTCTCTTGTTGCGGAGCACAGGCTCTAGGCACGTGGGCTCCAGTAGTTGTGGCACACAGGCTCAGTAGTTGTGGCACACGGGCTTAGTTGCTCCGCGGCATGTGGGATCTTCCCGGAACAGGGATCAAACCCATGTCCCCTGCATTGGCAGGTGGACTCCAAACCACCGTGCCACCAGGGAAGTCCCTATATTCCTCATTCTTGAAGTCAGGAGACCTCCCCAACTATACGTGCACAGAAAGGCTCCTTGGAGGTCAAAAGGGGAGTGATGCTAAGTGATGGCAACTAATGCTCACTACCCATAGGCCTCTTCAGTAGAATCCATCTTGGCTAAGAGATGTGCATGCACACATGGGAAAATCCTGAGATACACCAAATATGGACCCTAAACCAGGCAAATCAAAATGATTGGTCAAAGGAAACGTGGAAGAAATGCCCCATAAATGTGATTCAAGCTGCCATGAGGGTGCGACTCTCTCTCTGAGCCCGTCCACGTGTCTATCCACACATACTGTACTCTTTTTTTCTCTTAATAAATACTTTACTTGTTTCACTACTTTCCGTCTTTGTGGGAATTCTTTTTCTGCAAAGCCGTACGGCCAGGGCTTTGTCACTGACCACCGGTCTAGTGGCTAGAATCCGGTGCTCTCACTGCCGGGACCCGACCTCAATCACTGGCCGGGAACTGAAATCCTGCTTCAAGCCACTGCAGGCCAAGGCTACCCGTGATCATATTTGGTGCCGAAACCCAGGAATTCGGGAAGTCAAGGTAAACCGCGGGCTTCGCCCAGCTATGGCTTGAGGCCCCTGACTCACTCTTGCTCTGTCCGCTCACAGCCTCGTGGCTCCCCGCAACAACACAGGGGGTGGCAGGGGAATTTCCCAGGCCATGCAGATTCAAATAACGCTTGGGTGACAGGTGACACTGTCCTTTGGGACATGGTGGAAACGTGATTTCCGACCGTGCAGGAGCCCCAGGGGTCTCTCTCTCTCTTGTTCTCCCTTTCTCTGTCCCGTAAGGAACCCTCCACTACGCCTTTCCTTCCCACCTTACTCGCACAACAAGATCTCTTTCTCACTTCGTATCTCCGCGCCCTTTTAGAGAAGGATTTCCTGGATATTATTCCTAAACTGCATCCCCGCCCCTGCCAAACCCAGTGCTGCCTGTGTCAGACAAAATTGTCAGACAATTCCCAATTCTATCTTAGCTGCCAGACAGATAGGGCAAAGGATTTTGGATTCTTCTGTTGTCTAGTCTCTCACCTCACTCAATGCCCAGAGATTTACTATGAGAATTTCTATACCTCCCGGCCCTCGAGCCTTGAAACCCATGCCATCTTCCACAGCGCCCAACTCCAATTTTTCCAAGGGTTTGTCTTTGCATCTATCAGCCCCATCACTCCAGGCCTTGACAGCCTACACACTGCTACAGACAGCCTATCGGGCTGGCTGCTACCCAGAAGCCCGAATTACAAACTTTGTAGATGCTCAGTCGCGAGGAATACAGCCCAGCGTTGGAAGACTTATCATAGGACATAAGCTCTGTAGACAAGGGATCCCTCTTAAGGAAAGCCCTGGCAACCGGTCTGCACTGATTCAAAAGCCCTTCTCTGGCCGTGCTGGGGGAGATGCCTTGCACAAGGTACAAAGGAAGGCCAGAGATGTCTGGTCAAAAATTGATGGGAGAGTAGAGGTCGCTTGAAACCCCATCAGGTTCGAAGGGAATTTGGGGGACGCCCTGAACCCCTTCAGGTTAAAGCCTCCTGGTAAATGTTTCCGGGACACCGGATTCCATTCTAGGAGTACTCTCATGTTCTCGGTTGCAGGTTACTCAGCATGGGAGGATCCCCCTCCAAGCCAGAAGAGACACCTCTGGAGTGTATCCTTAAGAATTGGAAATTTGGGGACTTCCCTGGTGGCACGGTGGCCAATGCAGGGGACATGGGTTCGAGCCCTGGTCCAGGTGGATCCCACATGCTGTGGAGCAACTAAGCCCATGCTCTACAACTACTGAGCCTGTGCTCTAGAGCCCGTGAGCCACAACTACTGAGCCCACGTGCCACAACTACTGAAACCCACACACCTAGAGCCAGTGCTCCACAACAAGAGAGGTCATCCCAATGAGAAGCCCGTGCACCGCAACGAAGAGTAGCCCCCGCTCGCCGCAGCTAGAGAAAGCTCACGTGCAGCAGGAAAGACTCAACACAGCCAAATAAATAAATATATAAAATAAAGAAATTAAAAAAAAAAAAAGTACACCAACATAGATTCCTCCACTTCCGAATGGCAGTCCCTTCTGGGACAACACTTCATCAGCCAGTCCGCACCTAATATTAGACAGAAACTCCAGAAGTTACAATTTGGCCCACAAGCCCCCATGCCCCAACTCCTAGATGTGGCCTTTGGGGTACTTAATAACTGAGATCAAGCTGGGGAAGAAGAGGGAACCCAACATGAGAAAAGACAGGTCAGGGCTCATGCAAAACTGATAGTTGTTGCTGTCAGCCATGGCTTGCGACCTCAGGATAACCCAAGGGGGCCAAGAAAAGTCGAACTTTCGGTCTGGGGGTAAGACCAACAAGGGGGAGTGCTACAAATGCAAGTCAACTGGCCACTGGGCCTGAGATTGCCAGAAAGAGCCCCCCGGGCCATGCCCAGTGTGTAAACAAACAGGTCATTGGAAGAGGGACTGCCCTCAGTCCCGAAGAGGAAGGCCCACTCCCGAGATTGCCATGCTGGACGACTGAGGCAGCCCGGGGATTCTGGCACCTCCCCCCAACAAGATATCTATCTCTGTCAAGGAGCCCCGGGTAGTCCTTGATGTGGCAGGTAAGAAAATCAATTTTTTAATTGATATGGGAGCCACTTACTCTGTCTTAATTTCTCACACTGGACCTCCTTCCTCCAAAAGTTGTACCGTGACTGGTGTCGACGGAAAGCCTCGCACCCATTACTTTACTGGGCCTCTCACTTGCCAATTTGAGCAGCTGTTAATTTCACATGCCTTTTAGTTGTACCTGCGTGTCCAACCCCACTACTGGGGAGAGACCTTCTGAGCTCCCGTGGGGCCATACTCCGATTAGGAGGCCCCGAGCCGCCCCTTATCTTAACTCTGACTAAGACGGACCAGCCAGAAGAGCAAGGTCCTATTCCCAGCCATATTCTACAGGCAGTGGACCCCTCAGCATGGGACAAAGGAATCCCTGGAAGGGCCATAATGCCCAACCTGTAAGAATTAGCCTTAGGCCAGAAATTGCCTATCCTAACAAAAGACAATCTACCATAAAGCTGGAAGCGAATAAGGGTTTACAACCCCTCATAGATAAATTCTTAAGGCATGGTCTCTTGGTGTCCTGCCAGTCTCCGTACAGTGCTCCTGTTCTGCCAGTTGATAAGCCAAATGGGGAATATAGGATGTAGAAGACCTTAGAGCAGTAAATGACACAGTCAGTGGTCCCTATACATCCCCTCATGGCCTTATAACCTATTAACCCAAATCCCTGAGGACGCCAAACGGTTTACTGTACTCGATCTCAAGGTTGCCTTCCTTGTTTTGCATGCCCACACAGCTATATGGAAAGAGAGAGGACTTCTAAATGCAAGAAACTCCCCTATAAAATATGGGGCTGAGATTTTACATCTCATGGAAGCAGTTCGAAAAACCGCAAAAGGTAGCAGTCATTCACTGCCGTGGGCACCAAAAGGGAACTCCTCAAATTTCCCAAGGAAATAACAGGGCAGATAGGGAAGCAAAGAAAGCAGCCCTGATGCCCATAACAGAAATGGCATTAATCCCATCCCTTACCCCTTCCAACGTTATACCCAGGTACTCGACTTCCGAAGAGAACTGGGCACGAGACAGAGGGGGAACTAAGGGAACAGATGGCTGGTGGCACATAGATCAGAAATTGCTCATACCTCTCTCTGACCAATGGAAAATTATTAAAGGGCTATGTGATTCTCTCCATCTGGGGAAAGATGCAATGTCTACAATTTTTTTTTAATAAATTTATTTATTTATTTATTTTGGGCTGCGTTGGGTCTTCATTGCTGCGCTCGGGCTTTCTTTAGTTGTGGTGAGTGGGGACTACTCTTTGTTGCGGTGCACAGGCTTCTCATTGTGGTTGCTTCTCTTGTTGCGGAGCACGGGCTCTAGGCACACAGGCTTCAGTAATTGTGGCTCGCGGGGTCTAGAGTGCAGGCTCAGTAGTTGTGGCATATGGGCTTAGTTGCTCCGCGGCATGTGGGATCTTCCCGGACCAGGGCATGAACCCATGTTCCCTGAATTGGCCGGCAGATTCTTAACCACTGCACCACCAGGGAAGTCCGCGATGTCTACAATTGTTTTCCGACTTTTTACAGGAAAAGGGCTCCTGGAGACAGTTAAAAGAGTTACTCAAGCCTGTGCTGTTTGTGGCACTCATAATCCAGGAAGCAACCTCAAGCCTCCCCCTCTCGTTAGCCCAGTCCAGCAACGTGGGACTTACCCAGGAGAGGACTGGCAAATAGAGTTCACTCAGATGCCCTCTTTCCAGGGCTTCAAATACTTACTAGTCTTTATAGATACTTTTACTGGATGGATAGAGGCCTTCCCTATCAGAACAGAGAAGGCAACTGAAGTAGCTGAGGCACTCCTAAAGGAAATTATTCCTAGATTTGGGTTGCCCCGTCATCTTCAGAGTGACAATGGACCTTCGTTTGTAGCAAAGGTCACACAACAGCTTTCACAAGCTTCAGGAATTAAATACTACCTCCATTCATCTGGGGGACCTCAGTCCTCAGGAAAAGTAGAACAGGCTAATCATACTCTAAAGAAAACCTTAGGCAAACTCAGTCAGGAAACGTCAGAGTCGTGGTATTGCCTGTTGCCAATAGCCCTCTTAAGGGTCAGAGCAGCCCCTAAAGCAGCCACTAAGTTAAACCCTTTCGAAATGACATATGGAAGGCCATTCCTTACTCTGGACATGCTAACTGACCCAGAAACCCAGGCTCATCTTAGATACATTATAAACCTAGGCCAGGTCCAGAGGCTATACAAGAGCATGGCAACAGAGTACAGCCCTCCCCAGATGACAGTCCCAATCGCCATGTTGTAAACCCTGGAGGCTGGGTACTTTTAAAGACCTGGAAAAATGAGTCCCCTGGTGACCAGCTACTCCCGAAATGGAAGGGTCCTTACCAAGGCCTGCTGAGCACTCCTACGGCAGTTAAACTCCAGGGGGTCACCAGCTGGGTTCATCTGCCCAGGATTAAACCTGTCTCCACCGATATGTTACAGGAACCTGAAGACCCACATTCCAGCTATCCCTGTGGATCCACCCCTTCCTCAGAGTCTCCACAGGATCCAGAGGACCCAGGACAGCCTGAAAATTCCAGGTGGATGAGTGAGCCACTCCAAGACCTGAAGCTCTTATTCAAAAAGGACAGAAATATGGGAACATATTGTATATGTATAACTGATTCACTTTGTTATAAAGCAGAAGCTAACACACCATTGTAAGGCAATTATACTTCAATAAAGATGTTTAAAAAAAAAAAAAAAAAAAGGACAGAAAGATTTCTTAGACCCTAGGCTAAGTACCCATAGCCACTATCTTCCTTTTCCCTTCCAGCACTCCAATCCACTTACAGAATAATTGATATGCTCTGGTAGATTTTGATAACTATTGTCTTCTTTGCTCTCACCCTTGCTTTCAGAATTCACTGAACTTCTCTGCCCATGCTGGGTGATTTAAATATGACCCTGACTGATATGTCTATGAAGCTACTAATTGTCTTAGCTTTTCTATGCCTACTTCCCTTATCCACAGGATGGACAGACAACTCCCTGGCTCGCATTGCACAAACTCTTGCTTCCTCCACTCAGTTGACAGAGTGCTGGATTTATTTACCCCAAGCTAAGTCCATCATGGACCATAGCAACCCCTTTGTCCATCCCATAAGGAATTTTAGCCAAGTTCCTGATGGAAAATGGCCTTCTACCAGAGACCCAAGGCTCAGCAGCACGGTAATGTACAGAGTCAGAATTGTTCATTTTCCTACTGAAGAAAATTCTAATGTCTCTTGCCTAACCCTCTCCTTAGCAACAGAAGGAGAGTGTGAACTCAAACTGGGAGGATGAAGAATTGGCATTAAAGCACCCCAGCACTTTGTAATGGTCCCTCCTAAGCCAGAATTCCAGCTACCTATTTGTGCTCAAACCCTAACTCACTACCTGAAGGAAGAAGGATCCACACGGGAGAAGCAGATAGCAGGACAGACGTGGATGGAAGAGTTGGGTTTATAGCTGGAGAACATTTCCATAACAATAGAATTGGATGGCTAGGTTTTAAAATCTTGGGTGAGGGGCTTCCCTGGTGGCACAGTGGTTAAGAATCTGCCTGCCAATGCAGGGGACACAGGTTCAAGCCCTGGTCTGGGAAGATCCCACATGATGCGAAGCAACTAAGCCCCTGCGCCACAACTACTGAGCCCGCGTGCCACAACCACTGGAGCCCGTGCAGCTAGAGCCCGTGCTCCGCAACGAGAAGCCACCACAATGAGATGCCCACACACCACAACAAAGAGTAGCCCCCCACTCGCCACAACTAGCGAAAGCCCACACACAGCAACGAAGACCCAACGCAGCCAAAAATAAATAAATTAAATTTTTTTTAATTAAAAAAAAAATACATGCACGCCAGTGTTCACTGCAGCACTATTTACAATAGCCGGGACATGGAAGCAACCTAAATGTCCATCAACAGAGGAATAGATAAAGAAGATGTGGTACATATATACAATGGAATATTACTCAGCCATAAAAAAGAACAAAATAATGCCATTTGCAGCAACATGGATCGACCTAGAGATTGTCATACTGAGGGAAGTAAGTCAGACAGAGAAAGACAAATATCATATGCTATCACTTAGATGTGGAATCTAAAAAAAGGGTACAAACGAACTTATTTACAAAACAGAAATAGGGTTACAGATGTAACAAACTTATGGTCGCCAGGGGTAATGGGGGGGAGGGATAAATTGGGAGACTGGGATTGATATATACACACTACTACATATAAAATAGATAACTAATAAGGACCTACTGTATAGCACAGGGAACTCTACTCAATACTCTGTAATGGACTATATGGGAAAGAATCTAAAAAAGAGTGGATATATGTATATGTACAATTGATTCACTTTGCTGTACACCTGAAACTAACACAACATTGTAAATCAACTATACTCCAATAAAAATTTCAAAAAATAAATAAATAAAAACAAAAATAAAAAACTATTTCCTACTATGTAGAAGTAGGGCTCCTCAGAAAAAAGGCTGACTCCAGGAAAAGTACAAGATGAACCTGGATCATCTTTTTTTTTTTTTGGCTGCATTGGGCCTTCATTGCTGCACAAGGTCTTTTTCTAGCTGCAGTGAATGGGGACTACTCTTCATTGCGGTGCACGGGCTTCTCATTGCAGTGGCTTCTCTTGTTGCGGAGCATGGGCTCTAGGCACGCAGGCTTCAGTAGATGTGGCTCACAGGCTCTAGAGCACAGGCTCAGTAGTTGTAGCACACAGGCTTAGCTGCTCTGTGGCATGTGGGATATTCCCGGACCAGGGCTCGAATCCATGAACCCTGCATTGGCAGGCGGATTCTTAAGCACTGCGCCACCAGGGAAGTCCCCCTAGATCATCTTATTGTGCAAGAAAGTAAAGAAGTATTCAAAGAAGGATGAGGACATGTCAAACATACATAGAAGCCAAATTTAAGGGTCAAATATGGGACAACATAAACATCAAAATAAATAATGATAGCCATGGATTATAACTCATTGAATAAAATAATAATTCTTGACTCTATATTTATAAATAAATAAATAAATAAGAAGGAACAGCTCTTCCATTAAGTAGAATGGTAACTATTTTTTTTTAATATTTACTTATTTATTTATTTGGCTGCGCCAGGTCTTCATTGCGGCCTGGGATCTTTAGTTGTGGCATGCAGGATCTTTAGTTGTGGCATGGGAACTCTTAGTTGCGGCATGTGGGATCTAGTTCCTTGACCAGAGATTGAACCCAGGCCCCCTGCATTAGGAGTGCAGAGTCTTAGCCACTGGACCACCAGGGAAGTCCCAGAATGGTAACTATTAAATGTAGAAGGAATGATGAAATTAGAAAAGCACCATTTGGCAACCATCAGAGTAATAATTAAGGCAAGTGCCATCAATAAATGCTAGAACTAGTGGCTGCAAGGTTGACTAACAGGATATTTATATACTCTCAAAGAATTTCCTCACAAGATATTTATTAATTACAAAGGGAAAACTAACTTTACAATGGAGAAAACTGATGGGCAGCACCTTAACTGAGTGATCAGAGATACTATCACTAGTATTAAGACACATCAACATCATGTAAACCTTATATGATGCCTATGGTAACACTGCCAAAAATGCATAAACTTGAAACTAATCATGGAGAAACAGAGATAAACCGAAACCGAGGGACATTCTACAAAATAACTGGTCTGTACTCTTCAAATATATCAATGGCATGAAAGACAAAAGCTGAGGTATTCTTCCAGACTAAAGGAAACTAAAGAGACATGACAACTGAATAGAACTTATGATCTGGAATTTTCTTTTGCTATAAAAGAAATTATTGGGCCAATTAGTGACATCTTAATAAGGTTTATAGATTAGATAATACTGTTGTGTCAATGTAATTTTTAATGAGAACTGTACTGTGATTATGTACGAAAATGTCCTTGTTTTTACACTGATGTAGAGTAAACTGGCATCATTTCTGCAACTTGATCTCAAATGGTTCTAAAGCAAATGTAGAGAAAAGGATAGAAGTAAAATAGTAAACTGCTAACATCTGGGAAATCTGGATGAAGAGTATATAGAAATTCTTTGTACTATTCAATCAACTTTTCTATAACTCTGAAGTTAAAAGAATGGGAGTAGGACTTCCCTGGTGGCACCAGTGGTTAAGAATCCATCAGCCAATGCAGGGGACAAGGGTTTGATCTCTGGTCCGGGAAGATCCCACATGCCATGGCACAACTAAGCCCATGCACCGCAACTACTGAGCTTGCAACTACTAGAGCCCACAAGCCACAACTACTGAGCCCGCGTGCCAAAACTACTGAAGCCCGTGCATTCTAGGGTCCGAGTGCTGCAACTACCGAGCCTGCATGCTGCAACTACTGAAGCCCGCACACCTAGAGCCCGTGCTCCGCAACGAGAAGCCACCACAATAAGAAGCCCGCACACCGCAACAAAGAGTAGTCCCAGCTCGCCGCAGCTAGAGAAAGCCTGTGCACATCAACGAAGACCCAATGCAGCCAAAAAAAAAAAGAATGGGAGTATACTAAATAATTATTCTGATTAAAAGACTTCATTTGCCACCTATAATACCCAAGTTCAAAATTTTGCCTTTATCTAGACTACCTCATTATTCTAATTAATTGATTTTATAAATAACTGTTATAATTTTAAACTTAAAAAATAACTGTTATTAATAAGTGACCACTTTTATCCCTTTCAAACATTAGAAATCTATATAGGTTCATGTTTGAAAAAGAGTTCTACTACTGATCTACTCAACTTTTCCAATTTACTGTTTGAGAACCTGAATCACAAGGAGGAAAGGTGACTAGTGACTTGCCAAAGTCACACAGTTATAAACAATGTTGGGACTGTCAAACACACAGAGTTAACCATAAGAAAAATGTTAACAATAAAGAAGCACTAGGAAAAAAATTACAGCATCACTAATAATTAAACAAATACAAAATAAAAGTCCCACAGCACATTTGCTAAATTAGCAAAAACAAATAAAACAGACAAAACTCAATGCTAACAGAAATGTGAGAAAAAAAGTATATTTCTGCACTGAGAATGCACTATAAACAAGTATAATCTTTCCAGAGAGAAATTTGGCAATAACTGTCAAGAGTCATAAAAATGATCATACTCTCAACCACATTGGGAAATGCATCTCAAGGAGATGATTCAAAAGAGAGAAGAACAGATTTGAACAAAGATGATTATAGCCAAACAGTATGTTACAGCTAAAAACTAGAAACAATACAAATGCTCACCCATGGGAGAAAGGCTAACTTGAAACGGGCCATGGTAGAGCAATACAGTAACAGATTATTACATTACCACCAGAAATAGCAACAATAGGACCTTGTAGAAATGAGGCAAATACCCTGTCAAGTAAGGTTAGGCTAAACATAATGGAATCCCAAGAAACCCATACACAGTGCTGACAGCTATTAGAAAATTTGTATGTAGGTATCAAAGGAACATCTACTTATAACTAGTAGATGATTTGAAGTTGAAATCTTTTGTGGGGGAATCTTTTTTAAAAAAATATGACTTTTATTATATAATGAAACCCATGTAAAGGAGAATCGGGAGGGGTGACCATGGCCAGAAGCCAGTGACTACAACCCCTCAATTCTGACAGAACATTGTGTCATGTTTCCACTTTCTTTTTTAAAACAACTTCATTGAGATGTAATTAACAACTTCATAAAATTCACCTACTTAGAGGATCAACTCATAGCAAGACAGTGTGAAGAGCTCCACTGACCTGCACCCCCAGCAAAACTGGTGAAAATTATTTTAAAAGCAACCATTTCAAGCCTCTGGAAAGAATCCAAAGGGCAAAGAATAAAGAAAGAAATACCTACTCCAAAAAATTCTACAAAAATAAGGTAAGAAAGGGGGCCTCCCTGGCGGTCCAGTGGTTAAGACTCTGCACTTCCACTGCAGGGGGCACAGGTTCTATTCCCTAGTCAGAGAACTAAGATCCCTGAATGCTGCGTGGTGCGGGAAAAAAAAAAAAATTAGGTAAGAAACGTGAGAGTCTATGGTATTAGAACCATGACCACTCCCTCTCCCCACCCTCCCAGCTCAGTGAGGTACAGATTCCCCTCCAGACTGCTACAGCCAAGAACAGAGCTCCCAGTTGAAGGGCTGTCTTACAATGAGAAACAGGACATCCGTGTTTCTCGTTCTGCCCCTGTTGCCGAGGCTAATTCCCAGGCAAACAGAGTTGAGAAGTTGAGGCTCCCTTCTTCCACCCAGCTCCTGCTCATGGAATTGAGGCTCTAACTTTGGGTACATCACACTGAGAATACTAAGGCCCTGGATCACCCACACCGCAGTGATCAGACATGTAACTCCACATCAGTATAGGTAAGCCAAGAGGTCCTCAGGCTGCTGTTCTCCCTCAACACCAAGTCCTCAGATCCTAAAGTGGGGGTTCACTCAGAGAGAAGCTTGCCATTGTTTCTATCTTCAGTTTCTATCTACAATAAAGTGTAGATAGGTGATAGATGGATGGATAAATAGATAGATAGATAGATAGATAGATAGATAGATAGATAGATTCATTTATTTTAAGGAATTGGCTCACACAATTAAGAAAGCAGACAAGTCCTAAGATCTCAAGGGTGAGTCAGCAAGCTGGAGACCTAGGAGAGCTGACGGCTTAGTTCCAAGTCAAGCCCAAAGGGCTGAGAACCAGGAGAGTCAATGGTGTAGTTCTCATCCAAAGACCAGCAGACTTGAGATCCATGAAGAGCCAATGTTTTGGTTTGAGTTTGAAAGCAGGAGAAAAGCCAATGTCCCTGTTTGATGGCAGTCATATATGAAGAATTCCCTCTTACTCAGGGAGAGTCAGCCTTTTTGTTCTACTCAGGCCTTCAACTGACTGGATGAGGTCAAATCATGTTAGGAAGAGCAATCTGCTTTACTCAGTCTACCAATAATAAATGTTAATCTCAAATAAAAACAACCTCACAGAAACATTCAGAATAATGTATGATGAACATCTGAACATTCCATGGCCCAGTCAAGTTGACACATAAAATTAACCATAATAGTTGCTATAAGAAATAATCTAAAACATCCAGTTTCCAACAAAAAAATTACAAGGCATGCAAAGAAACAGGAGAGTATGATCCACACAACCAATAAAAACTGGCAACAGAAACTGTGAGCACAACCAGATGTCAGATATATATGAAAAAAAAAAACTTTAAAGAAGCCATTATGTACATATTTACAGAACCAAAGAAGATAATGATTAAAGAATAAAAGAAGATATGATGACACTGTCCCATCAAATAGAGAATAGCAATAAAGAGATAGAAATTATAAAACAAGAACCAGCTGGAAATTCTGGAGCTGAAAAGTATAATAACTGAAATTAAAAATTCCCTAGAGGGACACAACAGTAGATATGAATCATGAGAAGAAAGAATAAGCAAATCTGAAGATAGATCAATAGAAACTATTCAAAATGAAAAAGGAGAAAAAAGAATGAAGAAAAATAAACAGAACCTGAGAGAAATGTGGGACACCATTAAGCACACTAACAAACATATAATTAGAGTACCAGAAGGGGAGGAGGGAGAGAAAAGAAAGGAATAAGTATTTGAAGAAATTAATGGCTGAAAACATCCCAAATTTATTTTAAAATAATAACCTATACAACCAGGAAGCACAACAAATCCAAGTAGGATAAACTTGGATAAAAAGATCCACAGACACTTCATAATAGAAATGCTGCAAGTCAAGGAGAAAATTTTTGAAAAAAGCAAGAAAAAATGATGCTTTACATACATGGGAATCCTAATAAGATTAACAGGCAACTTCTCAGCAGAATCAATGGAAGCCAGAAGGCACTGGGATAACATATTCAAAGCACACAAAGAAAAAAACCTGTCAACCAGAAATCTTATACCCAGCAAAGCTATCTTCCAACAAAGAAGGTGAAATAAAGACTTTCCCAGATTAAAAATACAAACAAACAAATAAACAAAACAGAACTGTTGCTAGCAGACCCACCTTACAGGAAATATTAAAGGAAGTTGTTCAGGCTGAAGGTAAGTGACTCCAGATGGGAATGCGAGACTACATGAAAAAAGAATTGGTAAAGGCAATTATGTAATTATTTGACAGTGTACAGGCATACCTCATTTTATTGCTCTTTGCTTTACTGCACTTCACAGATACTGCATTTTTTACAGATTGAAGGTTTGTGGCAACCCTGTGTTGAGAAAGTTTATTGGTGCCCTTTTTCCAATAGCATTTGCTCACTTTGTGTTTCTGTATCACATTTGGTAATTTTCATAATATTTTAAACTTTTTCATTATTATTATGTTTGTTATAGTGATCTGTGATCAGTGATCTTTGATGTTGCTATTGTAATTGTTTTGGAGTGCCACAAACCACACCCATATAAGACGGTGAACTCAATCAATAAATGCTGGGTATGCTCTGACTGCTCCACCTACCAGCGATTTCCCTGTCTCTCTCCCTCTCTTCCAGCCTCCCTATTCCCTGAGAGACAACAATATTGAAATAGGCCATTTAATAACCCTACAATGGCCTCTAAGTGTTTAAGTGAAAAGAAGAGTCAATTGATGCAGCAAACTTCATTGCTGTCTTATTTTAAGAAATTGCCACAGGCACCACTACCTTCAGCAACCACCACCCTGATCAGTTAGCAGCCATTAACATGGAGGCAACACCCTCCACCAGCAAAAATACTATGGCATGCAAAGGTTCAAATGATAATTAGCATTTTTTAGCAACAGTGTTTTTTAATTAAGGTACATACATTGTTTTTTTAGACATATGCTATTGCACACTTAACAGACTACAGTATAGTGTAAACATAACTTCTATATGCACTGGGAAACCAAAAAATTTGTATGACTTGTATTATTGCAATATTTGCTTTTATTGCGGTAGTCTGGAACCAAACCTGAGATATTGCCAAGATATGCCTGTAAATGTCTCTTTTTTCTCCTTTCTTTTTCTTAACTGATATAAAAATATTGTATAGTATAATATGATATAATGTACTGTTGGTGCTATAACATATAGAAATGTAATATACATGTTATATATTTGCTAATAAGAGCACAAAAAAATGGGTGGGAGGAAAGCTGTATTGAGATAAGGAAATGACTATATACGGTAAAGTAACAATGTGTTGTTGGGTTTACAACATTGATTGTGTAATATGTATAACTATAACACCACAAAAAGGAGAAAAGAGGAATAGAGCTATACAGGAATAACGCTTCTAGATAATAAAGCTTATTATCACTAGAATAAGCTAGTATCAGAATGTGAAGCTGATTCTGATAAGATGTATATGGCAATCCCTAGAGCAATTATTGAAAAAAAAATTTTTAATATAGTGGCAAATCAGTAAAGAAATTAAAATGCTACATTAGAAAGTACTTAAAAACAAAAAAAAAACAATAAAGGAAGAATAAAGGAACAAAAAATACATGACAATCAATAATATTATATATGAATGGGCTAAAAAATCCAATCAAAAGTCAGAGATTGTCAGACTGGATAAAAAAGCATGATTCAACTATATGCTGACTCTAGGAGACACACTTTATATTCAAACATACAAAAAACTGAAAGTAAAGGATGTAAAAAGACATATCATATAAACAGCAACTACAAGAAAGCTGGAATGGCTATAATAATATCATACAAAATAGACTTTAAAACAAAAAGAGGTTACTAGAGACACATAGGGATATTTAATCATGATAAAAATATCAATACATCAGAAGATAACAGTTACAAACATAAATGCATCTAATAACAGACCACTAAAATACATAAAGCAAAAAAACTGACAGAAATGAAAGAAGAAATACACAACTAAACAATCAAATTTGGAGAATCCAATACCCCACTTTCAACAACAGATAAAACAACACTCATATGATGACGTAAAATAAGACTTGAACAACACTATAAGGCAACTAGACCTTACAAACAACTATAAAACACTCCACCCAACAACAACGGAATACACGCCCTTCTCAAGGGAACAAGGGACAGTCACCAGAATAGATCTTATACTAGGCCGTTAAAAATAAACCTCAATAAATTTAAAAGGTTAGAAATAATTCAAAATATGTTCTCCACTACAATGGAAAGAAATTAGAAATCAACTGCAGGAAAAACTTTGGGAAATTCACAAATACACAGAAATTAAGCAATGCACTCCCAAACAATAATGGGTCAAAGAAGAAATCAAAAGGGGAATCAGGAAATAATTTGAGATGAATGAAAATCAAGACACAAAATACCAAAACTTATGAAATGCAACTAAAGCAGTACTTAGAGGGAAACTTACAGCTCTAATGGTGCTATTAAGAAAGGAGAGAGATCACAAATCAATAATCTAAACTTCCACCTCAACACACTGGAAGAAGATGAGTACAGTAAACCTAGAGCAAGCAGAAAGAAGAAAATAATAAAGAATACAGCAGAAATTAATAAAATAGAGGATATAAAAACAACAGAGAAAAGCAGTAAAAACCAAATGCTTGTTCTTTGAAAAGATCTACACAGTTGACAAACATTTAGCAATACTAATCAAGATTTTAAAAAATTCTTAAATTACCAGAATCAGGGGACTTCCCTGGTGGTCCAGTGGTAAAGAATCCGCCTTCCAATGCTGGGGACTTGGGTTTGATCCCTGGTCGGGGAACTAAGATCCCACATGCCACGAGGCAACTAAGCCCACATGCCACAACTACTGAGCTCGCCTGCCTCAATGAGAGAGCCTGCGTGCCGCAAACTACAGAGCCCACGTGCTCTGCAGCCCGTGCGCCACAACTAGAGAGAGAAAACCCGCATGCCACAACTAGAGAAGCCCAAGCACTGCAACGAAAAGACTGTGCGCCATAACAAAGATCCCTTGTGCCACAACTAAGACCTGATGCAGCCAAAAAAATAAGGAAAATAAATAAATACAATAAATAAATATAAAAAAAATTACCAGAATCAGAAATAAAAGAAGGACATTACTATTGACCTTACAGAAATAAAAAAAGATCATAAAAGAATTCTGTGGGGCTTCCCTGGTGGCGCAGTGGTTGAGAATCTGCCTGCCAATGCAGGGGACACAGGTTCAAGCCCTGGTCTGGGAAGATCCCACATGCCGTGGAGCAACTAGACCTGTGAGCCACAACTACTGAGCCTGCGCGTCTGGAGCCTGTGCTCCGCAACAAGAGAGGCCGCGATGGTGAGAGGCCCGCGCACCGCGATGAAGAGTGGCCCCCACTTGCCACAACTAGAGAAAGCCCTCGCACAGAAAAGAAGACCCAACACAGCCAAAAATAAAAAATATTTTAAAAATAATAATAATAAATAAATAAATAAATAAATAAAAGAATTCTATGAACAACTGTAGGCCAAAATTCTGATAAATTAGATGAAATGGACAAATTCCTAGAAAGACACAAACTATCAAAACTGGCTCCAGAAGAAATACACAATCTGAGTTTATCTACAGTAAGTGAAGAGATTGAAATAGTAATCAAAAAACTTCCCAGAGAGAAAAGTCCAGGCCCAGATGGCTTCATCACTGAATTCTACCAAACATTTAAAGAATTCATAACAATTCTTCAAAAATTATTCTAAAAAACAGAACAAAAAAAGGGAGGGGGGGAATTCCCTGGCGATCCAGTGGTTAGGGTTCTGCGCTTCCACTGCAGGGGGCATGGGTTCAATCCCTGGGCAGGGAACTAAGATCCCGTATTCTGCGTGGCACGGCCAAAAAATTTTTAAAATAAATAAAATAATTTTTTAAATTAAAAAAATTAAAAATGGAAAACGAGAGAATATTTCCCAAGTCATTTCATGGGGCCAATATAATGCTTATGCCAAAAACAAAGACATCATAAGAAAAGGAAACTACAAACCAATATCTCTTATGTATATGATTGCAATAATCCTCAACAAAATACTAGCAAACAAAATACAGCATTTTATAAAAAGATCTGTTCACCATTACCAACTGGGATTTATTATGTTAATGCAAGGTTGGTTTAGTATCTGAAAACCAATTAATATAATACATCACATCAATAATATAATACACCACATCTGTTTCATGATAAAAAAAAAAACTCAACAAACTTGGAATATAAAGGAATTAACTCAACCTCATGAAGGACATTTATGAAAAATCCACAGCTAACATCGTACTTAATAGTAAAAAACTAGATGCTTTCCCACTAAGATTTGGAACAAGACAAGAATGTTCACTCTTGCTACCTCTATTCAAAATTACATTGGAGGTTCTAGCCAAGACAATTAGAAAGAAATAAAAGGGACTTCCCTGGTAGTGCAGTGGTTAAGAATCTGCCTGCCAATGCAGGGGACACGGGTTCGAGCCCTGGTGCAGGAAGACCCCACATGCTGCAGAGCAGCTAAGCCAGTGCACCACAACTACTGAGCCTGTGCTCTACAGCCCGTGAGCCACAACTACTGAGCCCGCATGCCACAACTACTGAAGCCTGCACGCCTAGAGCCTGTGCTCTGCAACAAGAGAAGCCACCTCACTGAGAAGCCCGCACACTGCAATGAAGAGTACACCCCGCTTGCTGCAACTAGAGGAAAGCCCATGCGCAGCAGTGAAGACCCAACGCAGCCAAAAATAAATAAATAAATTTATTTTAAAAAATGAAAAAGAAAAGAAAGAAAGAAAAGCCATCCAGATTGGAAAGGAAGAAGTAAAATGATCTCCATTTGCAGATGCAATGAACTTGAATATAAAAATTCCTAAGGGATCCACTAAAAAAATATTAGAACTAATAAATAAGTTCAGCAAAGTTGTAAAAGTTCGGTAAACAAAAATAAACTATACTTCTGTACATTTGCAATGAACAATCTGAAAATGAAATTAAGAAAACAATTCCATTTACAATAGCATCATAAGGAATAAGATACTTAGGCATAACTTTAACAAAAGACATATAGAACTTATACTCTGAAAACTGTAAAATGTTGTTGAAAGAAATTAAAGAAGATCTAAATAATTAGAAAAACATCCCATGTTCATGATCAGAAGACTTAACACTTAATATGGCAATGCTCCTAAATTGATCTACAGATTCAACACCATCTCTATCAGAATCCCAGTGGACTTCTTTGTAGAAATTGACAAGCTAATGCTATAATTCATATAGAGAACCAAAAATAGCCAAAACAACACACCTTCCTATTTCAAACTTATTACACAGCAATGATAATCAAGACAGTGTGGTACTGGGAAAAGAACAGACACACAGATCAATGGAATAGAATTGAGAAGCCAAAAATAAAACCATATATCTATGATCAATTTTTTTAATAAATTTATTTACTTATTTATCTATTTTTGGCAGCGTTGGGTCTTTGTTGCTGCACGTGGGCTTTAGTTGCGGCAAGCAGGGGCTACTCTTCGTTGTGGTGCGCAGGCTTCTTATTGCGGTGGCTTCTTTTGTTACGGAGCACAGGCTCTAGGCACATGGGCTTCAGTAGCTGTGGCACGCAGGTTCAGTAGTTGTGGCGCACAGGCTTAGTTGCTCCGTGGCATATGGGATCTTCCCGGACCAGGGCTCAAACCCGTGTCCCCTGCATTGGCAGGCGGATTCTTAACCACGGTGCCACCAAGGAAGTCCCTCTATGAGCAATTTATTTCAACCCAGCCTTGGGACCAAAATTGGATGATCCAAAGAAGATCACTGGGAAAAGAACAGTATTTTCAATAAATGGTGTAGGGACAACTGGTGTTGGATACTTACTTCACACAATATACAAAAATTAACTCAAAACTGATCAAAGATCCAAACTTAAGAGCTAAAACTATAAAACTCTTGGAAGACAACACAGGGGGGAATCTTCATGATCCTAGATTTGGCAAGGATACCTTGAAT